>NC_037350.1:13140559-13454614 GCF_002263795.3 Bos taurus
TCATCCTCTGCTGCCCCCTTCTCTTTTTGCCTTCGGTCTTTCCCAGCATCAGAGTCTTTTCCAATGAGTTGACTCTTCGCATCCTGGCCATAGTATTGAAGCTTCAGCTTCAGCTTCAGCTTCAGTCCTTCCAATGAATATACAGGCTTGATTTCCTTTAGGATTTACTGGTTTGATATCCTTTTGGTCCGAGAGACTTTCAAGAGTCATCTCCAGAATCATGATTCAAAAGCATCAATTCTTCAGTGCTCAGACTTCTTTATGGTCCAACTCTCACATCTGTACATGACTACTGGGAAAATGACTATACAGAAGTCTGTCAGCAAAGTGCTGTCTCTGTTTTTTAAATGCTATCTAGGTTTGTCATTGGAAAGGAAGCTTTCCTTCCAAGGAGCAAGTGTCTTTTAACTTCATGGCTGCAATCACTGTCCACAGTGATTTTTGGAGCCCAAGAAGATAAATCTGTCACTGCTTCTAACTTTTCCCCCTTCTATTTGCCGTGAAGTCATGTGACTGGATACCATGATCTTAGTTTTTTGAATGTTGAGTTTCAAGCCAGCTTTTTCATGCTCTTCTTTCACTCTCATCAAGAGGCTGTTTAGTTCCTATTCACTTTCTGAGTTATATCAGAATGATATCATCTACATATCTGAGGTTGTTGCTATTTCTTCCTGCAATCTTGATTCCAGCTTGTGCTTCATCCAGTCCAACATTTCACATGATGTACTCTGCATAGAAATTAAATAAGCAAGGTAACAATATACAGCCTTGTCATACTCCTTTCCAAAATTTGAACCGGTCTGTTGTTCCATGTCTGGTTCTAACACTTGCTTCTTGACCTGCATACAGGTTTCTCAGGAGACAGGTAAGGTAGTCTGGTACTCCCATCTCTTTAAGAATTTCCCACAATTTGTTGTGGCTTTAGCATAGTCAGTGAAGCAGAAGTCAGTGTAGAAGACCCAAAACCTAATTCTAGAATCAGAAGATCTGGATTCAAGTCTTGTGTTGGCCTTTAAATTATTGGCTCACCATGAGCAAGTCATGCCCTCCTGGAGCCTGTTTCCTCACTTGTCATAACAGGACCTCGAAACTGTCTTTTTAAAAATCAGGTCACAAGATACTTTCCCCCTCCATTGTCTTGTTTTATTTTCACACTAATCCTGTGGTTATTCCCCATCCATTATATCTTTTGATTGTCACACTAATCCTATCTGGGCAGGAAGCCCTATTTTCTGATTTGCCTTTCAAAGTTGAGTTCAGATAAGCCCATCCCCAGAAAACCCTTCTCCCCACCCCCACCCCCAGGCTAATCATTCCATGGAGATGGGAGTGGGGGGCTGGGCAGCCTCTGAGTCTGGCATTGGCTCCTGTCACTCCACTCAATCCCCTACCTGCACCAAGGGCAGTGATCCCTCATTGTCCCTTTGGTTCCTTAGGGCTTTGCACACAGTCTCTAGTGGCTGTTCTAGAAAATTGAATGACACCAAGTCATCATTCACGGGGGAGACTGAAACTGAGCAGGGCCCTGTGGGGATCCCAGATGTGGATGTCTTTCTTTCCCCCATATCTTGTAGGCAAGACTCCAGCCTCCGTCATGACCTTCCGTGCGTTCCAAAGGGTGGATTCCAACAGCTGCTAATCAAGGGTGGGGCAGCCAAGAGAACACCTGCTGTTGTTCAGTTATGCCTGACTCTTTGGGACGCCATGCACTGCAGCACACCAGGCTTCCTGTCCTTCACTATGTCCCTGAGTTTGCTCAAACTCACGTCCATTGAGTCGATGATGCTATCCAACTATCCATCCTCTGCCGCCCCCTTCTCCTTCTCACTTCAGTTCAGTCACTCAGTCATGTCTGACTCTTTGTGACCCCATGGACTGCAGCACACCAGGCTTCTTTGTCCA
This sequence comes from Bos taurus, assembly GCF_002263795.3. Lineage (NCBI taxonomy): Eukaryota > Metazoa > Chordata > Mammalia > Artiodactyla > Bovidae > Bos > Bos taurus. The sequence goes on from NC_037350.1 coordinate 13,142,462, forward strand.
TCACCAACTCCTGGAGTTTACTCAGACTCATGTCCATAGAGTTGGTGGTGCCATCCAACCATATATTTGATCTCAAGATGGTGGGGTAGAAGGATGTATGGTCCTCTTCTCCTTCAAGAACTCCAAAATTACAACTCACTGCTGAACAACCATTGACAGGAGAATGTTGGATCCCATCAAAAAAAGATACCCCAAGTCCAAGGGCAAAGGAGAAGTCCTAGAAAGATGGTAGGAGGGGCAAAATTGTGTTTAGAATCAAACCCCATACCTGCCAGAGATGCTTGAAGGGTTCAAACAAAATCTTGTGCACACCAGGCCCCAGAGACCCCACAGAGACTGAGCCAAAACTGTGTTTGAGTGTCTCCTGAGGAAGTACGGGTCAGCAGTGGCCTGCTGCAGGGGCAGGGGCTCTGGGTTCAGGAGACCTGGTCACACAGCCTGTGGCATAAGCCATCTTGGAGGAGGTCACCATTAACCTCACCATAGAGCTGCCGAGCAGATGACCCACAAACTGCAGAACAATTATACCACAGAAATTCTCACACTGTGAAGAAAGTCCTAGGACTTACAACAGATTTCCCAACCTAGGGATCTGGCAAAGGGACTAAGAACTCCCAGGGAATTTGACTTTGGAGGCCAGTGGGATCTGATTACAGAACTTACACAGAACTGGGTAAACAGACTCCAGAGGGCACAAACAAAACCTTGTGTGCACCGGAATCCAGGAGAAAGGAGCAATGACCCCACAAGAGACTGACCCAGACTTGCCTGTGAGTGTCCAGGAGTCTCTGGCAGAGGCCTGGGTTGGTGATGGCCTGCTGCAGAGTCGGGGGCACTGAGTGTGACAATGTATGCATGGGACCTTTTGAAGGAGGTCACCATTATCTTCTCCTTCTACCTTCAATCGTTCCCAGCATTAGGATCTTTTCCATGAGTTGACTCTTCGCATCAGGTGCTCTAAGTATTGGAGCTTCAGCTTCAGCAGCAGTCCTTCCAATGAATATTCAGGGTTGATTTCCTTTAGGATTGACTGGTTTGATCTCCTTGCAGCCCAAGGGACTCTCAAGAGTCTTCTCTAGCACCACAATTGGAAAGCATCAGTTCTTCAGTGATCAAGCCTTCTTTATGGTCCACCTCTCACATCTGTTCATTACTACTAACCATCTGAGGCAAGATTAAAGGGACCAGAGAAACTACTGGACCAGCTGAGACTAAGGACTGCAAATCCTGCAGAGACCTCACATTTGACTCACTGTTATAAAAGTGAAAATGTTAGTCGTTCAGTCGTGTCTAACTCTTTGGGACCCCATGGGCTGTAGCCCACCAGGCTCCTCTGTCCATGGAATTCTCTAGGCAAGAACACTGGAGTGGGTACCCATTCCCATCTCCAGGAGATCTTCCCAACCCTGGGATCAAACCCAGGTCTCCTGCATTGCAAGTGGATTCTTTACCATCTGAGCCACCAGGGAAGCCCATTCTTATGAAAACCCTCACCAGATCCTTTGGGGTCGAGCCACAGTTTTTTGAAGATTGGTGTGTGTCCCTTCACCTGGCAAAACAATAAAGCTATCCTTTACTACTTCCCCCGAAAATCTGCCTCCAGGATTTGATTTGGCACCAGTATACAGAGAAGCCAAGCTTCTGGTAATAAGAATGCCCTCTGAATTCTGTTTTCCACAATATTCATTAGCAACTACCTCCTCCCCCTTCCATGACCCTCTCTAGAAACTCAGCAGGTGGGCGGTGGGCAGGGTCTAATGACAGCACCAGGCAGGAAGATCTAAGGGCAGAGCCCTGGACCCCTTCTATAGCGGCTGTCATCCTCAGGGCACCAGTCCTACAAGTACAGTTGGTTCAAACACCAAAGAATTTTGAAATTACCTGCACTGCCCTGGGCCAAATATCACCTTACAAGTATCAAGATGATATTGCAAATATCATCTGACAAGTGCCTGACCCAGGGCTGGTACTTCACTGATCTCCAAGGCTTGTTCCTGCTTCCACCTTCTTAGCAGGTGGAGGTGGGCAAAGGGGACAGTGCAAATTGGTTTCCAGTACACACAGCACACACCTCTCTGATGGCAAGGCAGAGGGCCACCCCCCCGCCCCCCCCCCCCGCCCCCCGCCACACACACACACACACACTTCCCCAGCACCAGCAGCCACTTTGTAATTTATCCACAGAGTCTATTTCCTTCTCTCAGGGTTCTGGGTGCCCTTCTCCTAGGGAGAAGTTTGAGAGGTTTGCAAGGGTGCTGCAGAAGCTGGGTCACTGGCAGCATGCTGATAAAGAGCAAGAATTTGAGGCTTCCCTGGTGGCTCAGTGGTAAAGAATCTGCCTGCCAGTGCAGGACACAAGCGTTTGATCCCTGATCAGGGAAGATCCCAAACGTTGTGTAACAACTAAAGAAAAAGTCACTCAGTCCTGTCTGACCCTTTGCAGCCCCATAGACTGTATAGTCCATGGAATTCTCCAGGCCTGAATACTAGAGTCGGTAGCCTTTCCCTTCTCCAGGGGATCTTCCCCACCCAGGGATCGAACCCTGGTCTCCCGCATTGCAGGCAGATTTGTTACCAGTTGAACCACAAGGGAAGCCCTATAATTGATGCTACTGTATGTTATATATGAAAGTTGTTAAGAGTAAATGCTAAGTGTAACAACTAAGCCTGGGCACAGCAACTACTGAGCTTGCGCTCTGGAGCCTAGGCGCTGAGACTACTGAGCCCACGTGCCCCAGTTACTGGAGCCTGTGCGCCCTACAGCCTGTGCTCTAAAACAAAAGAAGCCACTGCAAAGACAAGCCTGAGCACTGCAACCAGAGAAAAGCCCTGGCAACGATGAACACCCCGCACAGTCAAAAATAAATCAATAGAATAAATACAATTTTTTTTTTTTAAAGAAAGTATTTGGAACTGGCATTCCCAGCTCAACCACTTACCGGCTAGCTATGCCACCTGGACATGTAACTATGTCTCTTGTAACCCCAGTGCTCTCGTCCTATAAAGTAGAGGTAATAACATAATAAGATTGCTACCTCATTGAGTTTTTAAAAAATATGTATTAATTTATTTGGCTGGGCTGGGTCTTAGCTGTGGCATGTGGGATCTTCAATCTTCATGGCAACACGTAGAATCTAGTTCCCTGACCAGGGATCAAACCCAGGCCCCCTGCACTGGGAGTGTGGAGTCTCAGCCACTGGACCACCAGGGGAGTCCCCTCACTGAACTGCTAAAGAGACTTAGGTGAGGAAATATATGTCACAGGATGGGCAGAGTAAATTAGACTAGTCATTTTTTTTTCTTCTTCCAGATTTATTGAGAACTTCTTCCTGGTATAATTGACATACACAACAGCATCATTTAAGTTTAAGGTGTACTTATTGCAGTGTTTAATGAACATCCACCTCATACAGATACAAGATTAAAGAAATAGAAAACAATTTTTTATTCTGATGAAAACTCTTAGGATTTTCTCTCTTAACAACTTTCATACATAACATATAGAAGCGTCAATTACAGGGCTTCCCTGGTGGCTCAGATGGTAAAGAATCTGTCTGCAACTTAGGAGACCCAGGTTTGATCCTTGGGTCAGAAAGATCCACTGGAGATGGGAATAGCTACCCACTCCAGTATTCTTGCCTGGAGAATTCCATGCAAAGATAGAGGAGCCTGCTACTGCTAAGTCACTTCAGTTGTGTCCGACTCTGTGCAACCCCATAGACTGGGATTCTCCAGGCAAGAACACTGGAGTGGGCTGCCATTTCCTTCTCCAAAGCATGAAAGTGAAAAGTGAAAGTGAAGTCGCTCAGTCGTGTCCGACTCTTAGCAGACCCCATGGACTGCAGCCTTCCAGGCTCCTCCGTCCATGGGATTTGCCAGGCAAGAGTACTAGTGGGCTACAATCCATGGGGTTGCAAAGAGCTGGACATGACTGAGTGACTACTCCTACTCCTACTAGTGTTAAGTATATTCATCATGTTGTACATTACGTACACGTACTTATTTATCTTATAACTGGAAGCCTGTAAATTTTGACTGCCCTCAGCCCACTTCTCCTCCCTTCACTGGATCTCGTTTTCTATGAGTTTTTTTTTTGGCTGTGCCACGGGCTTGCAGGATCTTAGTTCTCAAACCCATGCCCTCTGCAGTGAAAGCCTGGAGTCCTGACCTCTGGACCTCCAGAGAATTCTATGAGCTTATTTTGAAATATAATTAACCTGCATCACTATGTTAACTCCAATATTACTTCAATATTAGAATGGCAATTTTTATGATCATCTCCACTGTTGCCTTTGGGGGTCAGGAGGAAAAACTGGGCAGGGGTCCTTCAGAGCAGCCTACACCAGGACCCCCAGCCTAGAGTGAGTCCAAAGGCTGCCTTGGCAGGTGAGGAGCACCCGGGCAGCCCTGCCCTTGCTGCCGGCTGGGGCTGGAATGTCCTGGGTGCTTGCATAAAATCTGGGATGGGGACCAAGTGGCTTGGTGTGTACAAAGTAAATCATTCTCTGGGCCTCAGAAACTGTAAGACTTGGCCAGGCTTTCTAGGTGATGAAATGTACCAACCCTGGGTGGAGCCTGTCAGCCACTGCCATGCATACACCGCCCTACCCACCGGAGTGAGAACGGAACAGTGTGTCTCCCTCTGGGTGTCAGCCTGGCCCAGAGCCCCGGGACCAGGACAAGGCTGGAAAGTCAGGCAGAGGGAGAGAGACAGTGGATCCTGGTGCCCTTCCCCTTGCAGGACCTCAGTTTCAGGAAATTTCCAAGGTCCCATCAGTTCAGGGAGATGTCTCCCTCCTCCCTTCCCAAGGAAAGGCAGGGGGGGCTGGGCACTCTCTGAACTCTTACTCTGCCATGAAAACAGTCTGAGTTCTAGTTTCTGTCATTTGTTTATTTGTTCATGTTTTCCTAAGGACTGAGCCCATCCTGCTGCAGATAAAACACCTCTTCTCAAGGCTTGAGGATCTAAGATAAGAAGAAAAGGGGGACTTCCCTGGCAGTCCAGAGGTGAAGACTTCATCTCCAATGCAACGTGTGCAGCTTCAGTCCCTGGTCAGAGAGCTAAGATCCCACACGCCTCATGCCCAAAAAATCAAAATGTAAAACAGACGGGATATTGTAACAGATTCAATAAAGACTTCAAAAATGGTCTACAGCAAAAAAAATAAAAGTTAAAAAAAAAAGAAAGAAAAGATGCAAACGCCCACCTACCCCATATTAGCCAGGTGACAGACAGCAAGGGTACCCAGACAGAATGTGTTGTGGGAGGTCTGAGGGCCTAGGAGGGGCTGAAGGAGAGCAGGATGTGGCACCCTGAGGGGAAGGGGCAAGTATTCCAGCTGAGGGGACTTGATGTGTGTCTGAAATGGCAGAAGTCAGAAGCCCTGGGCTACAAGTGACCTCTTCCCCTAGACCCCCTGGACTGCCCCTGCTTGTATACTTGGCCCTGCCCTGACCCAGGGCTCAGCCCTGCTATGGGGGCTCCCCAGGGGCTGGCCGTCCTCCTCTCAGCCCCCCAGTTGGCCCTGTTGGTAGCTTCAGGGGCTGCTGGGGACCAGCTGAGAGCAGGCCCAGCGTGGAGGAGGCGGGAGCTGCAGGAGCTGAGCTCCCGGCAGCCTCTCTCATCACTCTCCCTTTCGGATTTCATTCCGGGTTCACTTAGCAGTGATTTTCCTACTGCTGAGTCACGCTGGGAAGAGCAATAAACAAGGGTGATTAAACGTGTTGTAGTTTCTGGGATTTCCCAATTCTGTTTACAGAAATTGAGAGGCATGCCACAGACATACCTGTGGTGAGGTGGGCAAGGGCCTCCGGGCTCTAAGGAGATACCCCTCTTGGACTGGGGTCTCCGAGGGCACAGTCAGGGTCTCCCTGTCAGACCCTGGCTTCCTGGAGACAAGGCTCTATCTCCCCTCAGACTGGGGGCTCCCTGAGGCAGGGCTGTGTCTCCCCTCAGACTGGGGCTCCCTGAGGCCGTATCTCCCCCTTCCATCAGGGTCTTCCCAAGAGGAGCGTCCAGCTCTCATTTTCTGTACCAATGCCCTGTAGCCGCGGGTCACTGGGTGCCCTCTCAGAGGTATAGTTGGACCCACTGTTTGGAACAGACTAGGTATTTGGTGTCCTCTCCCGGGATTCTTCTCACATCAGAGGAAAATGCCCAGACATGAAATCTCTCGTCTCTCTCCTGCGTTCCTGCCTCCTCTCTCCTTTCCCTTCTCCCACTCAGACCGCAACATTTCCGCCCCCACCCTGCCCTTTGGTCCCCTGTTCCATTCGAGAGCCACTCTGCTATTCATTGACCAGAGAGCAAAGGTGGCACACTTGGGCAGTGTGGTGACACCAGAGTCCAGGCTGACGGGGTGAGGTCTGGGTGTCTGCCTCTCACCCCTCCTGCTGACGGCTGAGTGAAGGCACTCTGGGTGCCTCTGGCTCCGTCCTCAGTAGGAGCCTTGGGTCACAGAGAAATGGCTGGTGTCACGTCCATAGTGGGAATGGCTTGCTGGTCACCGGCTGGCCCCAGGAGACGAATGTCAGCCAGCATTTCCACCATCCCTGTTGTCGGCCCTGGCAGCAGCTCACCCAGGTGACCCCAGCAGCTACGGGTGGCAGAGCCTGTCCTTGGGGTCGTGGGTGTTAGACAACGTTGATCCTTCTCAAACTTTCCTGCCAAAATGACACCCCAAAGGGCCAGATCTCCTCCTCCGCCCCAGGGCTTTGGCTCAAAATAGCCCCCTCAATGCCTTGGCAGGATCTCAAGTCTTCTATCTAAAACCCACAGGTAAATGTTACATTCTATTCCATCACAGCTGTCTTTAATACAAAATGTCCGTTATCTTCCTCATGTTCTTTGAAGTCAAATGGATGTTGCAGGAGACTTGGGGGCCCATTTATCCTTTGGCTTTGCAGCCCTGGGCCCCTTGAGGACAGCGGTGGGAGCCCAGAGCAAGTGGCGCAGGGGCTCAGGCAGCCTCAGACTTAGTCCCAGTGCAGACTTACCACCCAGCTTCAGCTGTGCAAGAAGCTGCTCCATCCTTCCTGCCTCCCACTACCCAGGTGTCACAGTTGGAGGTCAGGGGTCTCTTGGCCCCCTGAGGGTGCAAGCAGGGTCGGGGAAGTGTCAGGGAGCTGCGGCCCTGGATGCAGGGCACTGCGGTTCCTCCTCCTGGAGAGCTGCTTGGCTCTGCTCCCTGAAGAGGCTGAAGAAGGATCACACACTTGGACTAAGGATGTTGATGAATCCATGGACAGTGGTGGTATCTACCATGTCTGGTCCCAGGAGGCCTTGTCACGCCCCTGGGCCTGACCACTTGGTAGGAACCCACATGGGACATGGCAGCTCCTGGCAGATGCTATGGGGGTGCTGCCTGCCAGAGCCTGGGCAAACCCCTAGGAGGAGGAGCTATGAGAGCCAGGGAGCTGCTGCTTCCTGCTCCCCTATGTCCAGGGGAGTCTTTCCGACCCAGGGATTGAACTCACGTCTCTTAACATCTCCTGCATTGGCAGGTGGGTTCTTTACCATTCACACCACCTGGGAAGCCCCCCAGAGCCCATGCTCCACAACAAAAGAGCCATGGGACGAGAAGCCCATGCATCATGACTAGAGTAGCCTCCATTCACCACAACTGGAGAAAGCCCATGCACAGCACTGAAGACCCAGAGCAGACAAATATAAATAAATAAAAAATTTTTTAAATTTATTTCACTTTTTTGAGATATAATGAACCTACAACACTGGGTAGTAAGTTTGAGGCTTACAGCACAATGACGTACATATATTGTGAAATGATTACCAAGATAAGTTAACATCCATCATCTTACATAGCTACTCCCTGCCCTTCCAAAAAAAGAAAAACAGTGTTTTTCCTTGTGATGAGAAATCTTAGGATCTACTCATACCACGTAATAACAAAGAGACAAATAACCCAATCGAAAAATTGGCAAAGGGCCCAAATAGATATTTTTCTAGGTAGGCCAAGAGGTACATGAAAAGATGGGCAACATTACTTGTCATTCCAGTTCAGTCGCTCAGTCGTATCCGACTCTTTGTGACCCCATGAATTGCAGCACTCCAGGCCTCCCTGTCCATCACCAACTCCCGGAGTCCACTCAAACTCACATCCATTGAGCCGGTGATGCCACCCAGCCATCTCATCCTCTGTCGTCCCCTTCTCCTCCTGCCCCCAATCCCTCCCAGCATCAGAGTCTTTTCCAATGAGTCAACTCTTCGCATGAGGCAACCAAAGTATTGGAGTTTCAGCTTTAGCATCATTCCTTCCAAAGAACACGCAGGACTGATCTTTAGAATGGACTGGCTGGATCTCCTTGCAGTCCAAGGGCCTTTGTCATTAGGGAAATGCAAGTGAAAACAAGAATGAGATATCACCTCACACCCATTAGGATGACTACTGTCTAAACCCCAGGAAACAACAGAGTTGATAAGGATGTGGAGAAATTGGAACCCTTGTGCCCTGTTGATGGGAATATAAAATGATGCAGTCATTGTGAAAACCTGTGATGGTCCCTTTAAAAATTAAAAATAGAATTGCCATGTGATCTAGCAATTCCACTTCTGGATACATACCCCAAATAATTGAAAGCAAGGTCTCAAAGAGATGTTTGTACACCCGTGTTCATAACAGCATTATTCACAATAGCTAAAATGTGGAAGTGACCCAAGTGTCCATTGAAGGATGACTGGATAAGCAACATGTAGTAAATACATACCATGGAATATCTTTCAGCTTTCAGAAGGAAGGAAACTCTGCAATATTGCTACTATATGGATAAACTTGAGGACATTATGCTAACTGAAATAAGCCAGTCACAAAAAGACAAATACTGTATAATTTCACTGCTGCTGCTAAGTCACTTCAATCGTGTCTGACTCTGTGCGACCCCATAGACGGCAGCCCACCAGGCTCCCCCATCCCTGGGATTCTCCAGGCAAGAACACTGGAGTGGGTTGCCATTTCCTTCTCCAATGCATGAAGGTGAAAAGTGAAAGTGAAGTCGCTCAGTTGTGTCCGACCCTTAGCGACCCCATGGACTGCAGCCCACCAGGCTCCTCCATCCATGGCATTTTCCAGGAAAGAGTACTGGAGTGGGGTGCCATTGCCTTCTAATTTCACTGCTGCTACTGCTAAGTTGCTTCAGTCGTGTCCAACTCTGTGGGACCCCATAGACGGCAGCCCACCAGGCTTCCCCGTCCCTGGGATTCTCCAGGCAAGAATACTGGAGTGGCTTGCCATTTCCTTCTCCAATGCATGAAAGTGAAAAGTCTAATTTCACTAGAGTAGTCCAATCATGGAGATAGAAAGTAGGAGGGTGGTTGCCAGGGGCTACGGGGGAGGAGAGGGTAGAGAGTCCTTGTTTCATGGGTACACAGTTTCAGGTTTACAGATGGTCATGGAGTGGCAGACCTGACTCTGGTTAAAGGCTTCAGTCTCCACCAGCTCTGCTATTGCAACTCCATTGTCTCCCTCTGGAATGCCCATATTAACCAGACTCTCGAGGTCCCAGTAGGCTAAGTCCTGAGGCTAAAGCATTGCCTGGGAGAGAACTGTAGCCTTTTAGTCTGATCTGCCCATAAATCTCATGGCCACAGGCCACTGCTGTGAACTGGTGCAACACATTCCTCTTCCTGAAAATATCTAAGAACTTACACAAATTGACCCACCTGCTCCCTTAAACCCAGAACAATGGATGCCCAACTGTTCTACTTTTGAGTAACTAAGTGTTCTCCAGGACTGACCCTTTGTCTCACAGAGAAGGTCAGTTGTCCTCCATTTCAGAAAAGAAAGAAGGAAGGAAAGAATAAAAGAAGGAAAAAAATACAGACAGACAGACCATCCTGCTACATCTGAAAGATGCAGCCAGGTGGGCATCCAGGAGAAAGTGCAGGGACACAAATGCCGAGTCTCTGAGATGGGCAAGTCAGATAAGACTGGACAATGTAGCTGGTGCCGTGGAAAAAGTCTGGGTCCCTTCAAAATTTATATTGAAGGGGGGTTGAAATCTTAATCCCCAAAGTGATGGGCTTAGGTGGTGAGGGTTTTGGGAGGTGCATAGTTATGAGGGTAGAGCCCATCTGAATGGGATTAGTGCCCTTATCAGGGAGAACGCTCCCTCTCCCCTTCCACCCTATGAGGACACAGAAGGTGGCTAGATAGGAACCAGGAAGTGGGCACCCACCAGACACTAAAAGCTCATCTCAGACTTTCTAGCCTTCAGAATTGTGAGAAATTAATTTCTGTCATTTATAAGTCACCAGTCCATGGCATATTTTTTTTTAAATATATATAGCTGCCAGAGACACCTGGACTTAATAACATGGACATCCATCCTCACAGAGAGACACTCTGGGGTCTGATTCTTCACTGGAGTTGGGGGAAGGATGCGGCCAAGTGAGGAAGCTCAGTCAGGGTGTGTCTTTGGAGGTAGTGTGGGGTGGTGTGAACACCAGGGTCTTGAAGTCAGGCTGAAGGCTGGTTTGAACCCTAGCCCCAGCAGTACCACCTCACAGAATGAATGAATACATCAACACATAGTAAGCGGCGAGGAAGCTGTAGTTTCATTTCTTTCCCCATTTTCTTTTCTAAAAATATTTATTTAGGCTGAGTCAGGCCTTAGTTGTGGCACACAAGAGCTTCATTGCATCATGTGGGATCTTTCTCTTCCTTGTGTGGGCTCTCTAGCTGCAGCCATGGCCTTAGTTGCCCTGCAGCATATGGGATCTTAGTTCTTTGATCAGGGGTTGAACTGTGTCCCCTGCATTGCAAGGCAGAGTCTTAACCACTGGACCACCAGGAAAGCCCCTCCTCATTTTCTGCTAAGAGTGCCCACGGGCAGTTCACGGTCTCTGAGCTTGGTTATTGTTTCTGAAATGAAATGCCTGTCTCTGTGTATGTCTCTTCTTCCTCCAGCAGGTTAGTACAGAAATGTTCTCATGGAAAACATGAGGAAGAGAGACAGAGAGAGAACAAGTCAACTCATAAGCACTTTTGAGCCTTAGTTGGTGGAAAATTCTGAAGGAGATGGGAATACCAGACCACCTGACCTGCCTCTTGAGAAACCTGTATACAGGACAGGAAGCAACAGTTAGAATTGGACATGGAACAACAGACTGGTTCCAAATAGGGAAAGGAGCACATCAAGGCTGTATATTGTCACCCTGCTTATTTAACTTATATGCAGAGTACATCATGAGAAATGCTGGGCTGGAAGAAACACAAGCTGGAATCAAGATTGCCAGGAGAAATATCAATAACCTCAGATATGCAGATGACAGCACCCTTAGGGCAGAAAGCGAAGAAGAGCTAAAGAGCCTCGTGATGAAAGTGAAAGAAGAGAGTGAAAAGTTGGCTTAAAGCTCAACATTCACAAAACTAAGATCATGGCATCTGGTCTCATCACTTCATGGCAAATAGATGGGGAAACAGTAGAAACACTGGCTGACTTTATTTTGGGGGGCTCCAAAATCACTGCAGATGGTGATTGCAGCCACGAAATTGAAAGATGCTTACTCCTTGGAAGGAAAGTTATGACTAACCTAGACAGTGTATTCAAAAGCAGAGACTACTTTGTCCACAAAGGTCTGTCTAGTCAAGGCTTTGGTTTTTCCAGTGGTCATGTATGGATGTGTGAGTTGGACTATAAAGAAAGCTGAGTGCTGAAGAATTGATGCTTTTGAACTGTGGTGTTGGAGAAGACTCTTGTAAGTCCCTTGGACTGCAAGGAGATCCAACCAGTCCATCCTAAAGCAGATCAATCCTGGGTGTTCATTGGAAGGACTGATATTGAAGCTGAAACTCCAATTCTTTGGCCACCTGATGCAAAGAGCTGACTCATTTGAAAAGACCCTGATGCTGGGAAAGATTGAGGGCAGGAGGAGAAGGGGATGACAGAGGATGAGATGGTTGGATGGCATCACCGACTCAACGGACATGGGTTTGGGTAGACTCCGGCAGTTGGTGATGGACAAGGAGGCCTGGCGTGCTGTGATTCATGGGGTCAGAAAGAGTCGGACACGACTGAGTGACTGAACTGAAGTGAACTGGTATCTCATTCACTAACATTCCATTGGCCAAAGAAAGTCAGATGACCAAACGTGTATAGTCATAAGTTATGGACAAAGGGATGCAGAAAGTGGCAAAGAAGAAAAAGAGTTGATTTTGGCTCTTAGCAATGTGGGAGGCATTGATTCAAGTAGCAACTAAAATGTGCTCTGAGGAAAATAGATATGGCAGGGGTTTATAAAGGTCATACACAAAGGCATTCCAGAGAAGTTATATATGTTATCTTTGCAGAACTAAGGGTTGGTGCCTACAGGCATCTGGTCACTTGTGGGGAGCAGATTCGTTGCTGAACTGCGTTCTCTAGGCAGTAAAGAGGACAAGTTCCAGGCGGTCTCAGGATCATTGGGTTGAAAGTTTATTTTGCATTCAAGAGTGAACAGGTGTAAGTTCTACTTTCTCAATGGTGCCCTGGCTTCATTTTAGATTCTGTAAAGCAATTTTCTGGCAGTCTGGGGTTAGGCTTTCATTGCCAAGGCTGTGGGTTCAGTCCCTGGTTGGGCAACTAAAGAAAAAGAAAAAAACAAAGCCTGTGACATAAGTAACTCCATTATGCTGTTCATAGTCCATAGAAGTCTCTGTGAAGTCACATGACAGGGACGAAATGAAGAGTTTGGAGTATTTTCTAGGTCATACAGCAAGCAACACAGGGCCAGGGGAACACAGCTAAAAGCTCTGTAAAACATTAGAACTTCTCAGAGTTCCCCCTTCCCTCCCATTTCACCAACCATGTGATCACTGATAGCCAGGGGACTCTGAGCTAGGGGGTTTCCCAGGCGGCCCAATGATAAAGAATCTACCTGCCAATGCCGGAGATCCACGAGACACAGCTTTGATCCTTGGGTCTGGCAGATCCCCTGGAGGAGAAAATGGCAACCCATTCCGGTATTTTTGCCTGGAGAATTTCATGAACAGAGGAGCCTGGCGGGCTACAATCCGTAGGGTCACAAAGAGTCAGACATGATGGAGCAACTGAGCATGACACACTGCAAGAGCTAGGGAGATAATTCAGTTAGCCAGGAAGAACACTATCAGTTAAGAGTAGGTTCAGCTTGCCAGTGGCAGAAATCCCAAGTAACAGTGTGCTGAATGAGGTGGATACTTCTCTCATGTAAAAAAAATCTAGCGGGAAGCAGATCAAGGCTGGTATGACAGCACTTCAATTGATAGGAACACATGACCTTGTGAAATGAAATATCTCCTACAATGTCAATAAACAAGAAATGTCACAGCCATCAGCTATTTCTGGCCTCCAAATGGGAATGAGGGCTCCCAAAATGGAACAGAGCATTTACAGTCCAGCAAGAAGCCGCCATCTGCCACATGAACCACACCTTAAGATGAACAAGCAAACAAGATCTGACCCCGGCGAGCTGAGGTGCATATGAAATTAATGAATTCAGCAGGTCCAGAGACTTGCATCTTCCCATACATAGAAGGCTAAACTCCTTAACTTGATATCTGGTTTCTCGTACCTCACAATAATCTTTGGTGTTCAGACTACCTGCTCCCTTTGTTGCAAACTTATATATAGTCTGACTCCCCCCTCCTGCCCCCTTGGAGCGGTTTTCTCAGAGCTACTGAGAAGCTGTCTCCTGGGCTTGGGGTCTTAAACATTCCCACTAAATAAAATAACTCTTTTATTAAAATAAAATATTTTTATTTTAAAATAAAATAAAATTTTAAAACAAAATAAAATATTTTCAGGTTGTGATTATATTTTTTAGTCAACACCTTCCTATAAAGTGAATTTCCTACCTTAATGCAGCTTTTTTACCTCACAGTCTAAGAGGGCTGTTGGAAGTGCTACCTTCCAAAACAGAAAGAAAGAAGGCTGAGAAAGGGAATACTCCCCTTTTTCAAGGACAGTTGTACACACAATTTCTGACTCTATCCTGTTGCAAACACAGAAGCCATTCTCCCCTCCTTACATAGTAATAGCATTCTTGATGGATCCTTCAGCTGCTTCCCTGAAGACAACATTTCCCAGCCTCCCACGCAGGTAGATGTGCGCATGTGACTAATTTCTGGCCAATAGACTGTGAGTAGAAATGATACACCGACTAGCTGTCACCTTAAAGGGAAGAAGTTTGATCTCCCTTTCCCTTTTCTCCCCTTTCCACTGACTGGGATGTGGATGTGATGGCAGGAGCCATCCTATATGATGAGATGAAGGTCTTCTATTGAGAATGATAGAATAATAAGATGGAAGGGCCATAGACCACCTCTCTCTTTAGTCGCTAAGTCGTGTCCAACTCTTGCAACCCCATGGACTGTAGCCCGCCAGGCTCCTCTGTCCAGGGGATTCTCCAGGCAAGAATACTGGAGTGGGGGGAGTGGGTTGCCATTTCCTTCTCCAGGGGCTAGCAGTATAGTTAATTCTCAATTCTCTAGCCCATAGACCACATACCAGGTATTTATATGAGAAATAAATACATTCCTCCATTATTTACCACTATTTTTACCATATATTTACCATTATTCACCACTATTTTGCATCTCTTATTTCAGTAGCAAATCAATATCCCTTTAATGTCCATTAGACACACTTATCACAAAGCCACTCTGTTTCAAGGGAGCCTGGAAAATGTGGTTTTTATTCTGGGCAGCCCTGTGCTTAGTTAATGACTGGAGGTGCATCCTTGAGGAAGAGAAGATCCTGGAGGCAACTCACCCGTCCCACCCACTGGAGGAATAATAATAGTCAACACACAGTCTACTTAGTGGGGCCAGATGTTGTGCTGGTGGCTTTGCCTCCAAGTCCTTATGGAACCTCACAGTCATCCTGAGACTAGGCATTAGAGTCCCAGTTTTAGAAGTGGGAAGACCGCAGCCCAAGAAGTTGTAACCTGGCCAAGGTCACACAGGCCCTAGGAGTGGAACTAGGATTCAGACACATGTCTGTCTAGACTCAAGCTCCTAAACCTATGCTTGGTTCTTAAAGTGTGCTTGCTGGACCAGCAGCCTCAGCCTAAGAACTTGGAAAAGCAAATTGTCCTAGAAGTCACATACTCAGGAGGTGGGGCCAGCAACCTGTCTAGCCTTCTTGGCAAAAGGGATGTAAACTCAATGCTGAGAATTTTCCAAGTGGTTTCCGATTGCTCCAAGGCAAACCTGAAAATGGTGTGCAGGGATCCTCACCTCCTCCCTCTCCAGACAAACCCAACCACCAAGAAAGATTCAACCCTGACCAGCTCCAGGCTGCAGTTCACCTACCAGCCCCAGGACTGGAACTTGACTTAATTGGTGCAGGCAGAGTCAACTTGGGGTGGGGAGATGGCTTTGTCTTCTCCCCAGGAGACTCATAAAAGGGGTGATGGAGAGGGAAGTAGCTGTGGCTCAGCCCCTGGATGAAGTTTTGGGGTGAAGAGGGGAAGTTTACACCACCTTGGGGTCGTCTTTAGGTATCTGACGTATACTCTATGAATGAGATCACAAGTGTCCTCTCTGTCTCTCTGTCTGTCTCTCCCTCTCTCTAAGTCCTTGGGCACTACTGTCCAAGGTACGGCTGGTTTTCAGCAGGGAGGAGGGGAATGGGAATCTATGGTGAAAGCTTCAGGGACTTTGGTCATTTCTGGTTCCCTCCAGGGCAGAAGGTGATGATGATGGTCTTTTTACGACTATCACATCTGTAGCATTTACTCTGAGCCAGGCCATTTTCTAATCTATTCATGTGCATGAACTCATTTAATCCTCACAATTCCGTGCTACTAAGCTACTGCTGCTAAGTCGCTTCAGTCGTGTCCGACTCTGTGCGACCCCATAGACGGAAGCCCACCAGGCCCCCCCCAGTCCCTAGGATTCTCCAGGCAAGAACACTGGAGTGGGTTGCCATTTCCTTCTCCAATGCGTGAAAGTGAAAAGTGAAAGGGAAGTCGCTCAGTCGTGTCCGACTCTTAGCGACCCCATGGACTGCAGCCTACCAGGCTCCTCGGTCCATGGGATTTTCCAGGCAAGAGTACTGGATTCCGTGAGCAAGGCACTATTATTAACCCTGTGTTAGATGGCGAAATGAAAGCACAGAAAGGTTAAGCATGTTGCCCGCGGTCTCACAGCCAATAAGCAGTGAAGCTGATCTCTGAACACAAATGACGTGGCGGCTGTGTCCATGCTCGTAGCTGCTGAGCTATTCAGCCTCCAAATAATAGTAAAGACATTCAAGGAGTTTTTTTCTTTTCTTTTTTTCTTTACTTATTTTAAAAAGTGCGATGTTCTTACCATTGTAGAAAGTGAGATATTTCTAGCAGACCTTTGGTGTTGGTGGATTAAACATCTGTGCTTTGGGTTATTTTTTAGGACCCGTTGTGCACATGTGTGTCTCACCAGGAAAAGCGGGAATGTCGAGGCCAGAGATTGTTGCTCTTTCCGTGGTGTCATGTTCTAAAAGGAACCTGCGCATCACACTTGTGGTTCCTGTGAAAAAATAAACCCGATTCTCACTACCAGTCAAAACAACAATATTTGTGCAGCTCCAGTAATAACCACTAGAACCACTCTTTCTCCTGACTTCCTGGCAGTGCCTTACCCTCAGCTCACTCTCACTCTCAGGGCCCCTGCAGCTTTCTTCCCGTGAAACCCATGTTCTTAGGCTGACAGCAGCTTCTAACTGGTTTAGGGACTCACCTCCTCTGGGAAGTCTTCTGGGATGGCTCATACCTTCACTCTGGGTGGGACTCAGCTCTTCAGAACTGTGTGCTCTCTATTGAATTGACCTTTGTGATGCAAGCCTCTGTGGTTCTCCCTAGACACCTGTGATTGAAGTTTCTATTTTTCTTTTCCTTGTCTCCCAAGTTTGACTCATCGTCTTCCCCTCTGGGCTTCCCTTGTGACTCAGCTGGTAAAGAATCTGTCTGCAAGGCAGGAGACCTGGATTTGATCCCTGGGTTGGGACGATCCCCTGGAGAAGGGAAAGGCTACCCACTCCAGTATTCTGGCCTAGAGAATTCCATGGACTGTATAGTCCAAGGGGTTGCAAAGAGTCAGACAGAGTGACTTTCACTTTCACTTTCTTCCTCTCTGCTATTTTCCCTTCCTTTTCCTTTCCTTGCCTTCTCTCCCTTTCCTCTCTCTTCCCTTTCCCTCCCTTCCTTTCCACTACCATCCTTCTCTTTAATGCTCTTTTCTACCCTTGATCATCCTCACTTCTTTGCTTTAGCTCTCAAGGTTATTCCACCTGGTCTACTCTCTCTCCTTTTCATCTGGTGACCAGAAATCAGCCCAGAGCCTCAAGCCTTGATCCAGCCTTTCCTGATGCCCACAGACCTGACTGCATCACCTCCTTCTCTGGCTGCCCACAGCCCTCCAGCATCTAGTTAATCCCACAAGTTTAAGCATTTGAATCGCTCTCCACTTATTTGGCATCATTTAAACATTTATTGTGCACCCACCCCACACGAGGCCTGCCTCCTCCTCTGCCTGGAAAACTCCTCCTCATGCTTCAGAGCTCTCCCGGAAATTGTCTCCTCCAGTCTGGACTCCCTTTCCCGCAGGTGGGCAGGGCCCCCTCTGCTGCCATGTCCCCTGCACATCATAAGTGTGATGGAGGTACACGGGCACAGATGCTGACCGTGCCTTGTCCACCCTCCACTCACATCCCTGTGCACTCTGCAGGCTTCTGCACCACGTGTGGGGGGGGAGCTAGCACCTCTGGGTTTAGGGAGATTTGAGGATTATATATCCCAGATCCCTTGCCCCTCAGGAGGGCAACTCTAAGCCACCCAGGTTCCCAGGATTCTGCGTGGAGTGGAGCCCCAGCCGCCCACAGCAATCACCTGCTTGTGAATACTCTCTGCCTTGGTTTCCTCTTCTTCCCTGTGCTTCCCTCGCTTCTTACCAGTGCTTCTTGGAGCCACTTCCCAAGTAAACTACTTGAAGCCAAACCTTGTCCCATGATCTACTTGTAGGGAACGCAAACGAAGAAGGTAGATCACATAGAACTTACTCTGTCCGAATCACATAGAACGTTCTAAGTCCTGGATTTGCATCAACTCCTTTTTAAAAAATTTATTTTTGGCTGCATCCGGTCTTAGCTGTGATACACGGTCTTCTTTCTAGTTGAGGCGTGTGGGCCTTAGTTGTCCCAGGACAAGTGGGATTTTAGTCCCCTGACCAGGGATCGAACCCACATCCCCTGCATTGCAAGGCAGATTCTTAACCACTGTACCACCAGGGAAGTCCCTGAATTCACTTCATCTATACCGCAGCCTTCTTCATGAGGGAGATCTTGCTATTTATCCCTTCCATTCACATATGAGGAAACTGAGGCCCAGGGACTTTGAGTAGAGGGGACAACTGTCTCTTTTTTTCCGGGGACTAAGGGGTTTCCTTGGGTGTGAGACTCTCCCAGGACAGTCTCGGGAAAATCAGGACTGGTGGTCACACAAGAGTGAATGGGAAGATGGGTTGGGAGCCAGGCAGGTGCTCCAGGGTGGCGTTCTGGAATACCCTGTCCCCCCACAGCACAATCTGCTCTGCTTTTAAAGGGGCCTGCTTCCCACCAGAGGGTGGGGTCACGTTTTGTACCTTTCTGTCTCTAAGTTTTGCACTGAGGAGATGTTTCCTGGTGATTGAGCTAGATATTGGGGATCATAGAAACAAAGAAAGAAACAAGCAAGGACTTCCCTGGTGATACAGTGACTAGAAATCCACCTGTTGATTCAGGGGACATGGGTTCAATCCCTAGTCTGGAAGATTCCACATGCCTTGGCACAACTAAGCCTTTGTGCTAGAACTACTGAGTCTGCGTGCTGCAACCACTGAAGCCTGTGTGCCTAGAGCCTGTGCTCTGTAACAAGAGAAGCCACCTCCATGAGAAGGTCCCACTCTCCGAAACTAGAGAAAGCCCACGTGCAGCACAAAGGCCAGTGCAGCCAAATATTAAATAAATACATAAAAATAAAAATATACGGGTGAGATGCAGCCCTGCACTCAGGGAGCATCTAGTCAGATGGGGGAGACCTGGTTTCTCACATCACGGAGCCCCCAGTCTGATGAAGGGGTTTCCTACTGGGGGCAGGGGCTGTTCCTGCCTCCTTGACTTCTCTGCAGGGCCCAGAACAGGGTTTCTGGGAGCCTTTTCCCTGCCTGCCCTCGCGCTGCTGTCCCCAGCCAGGCAGAGCCAGGCAAGGGTGACAGGGTCGGCCTGACACCCCATCTAGGTCTCCACTCTCGCTACCCAGAGCATGAGCTGGAGCCTGTCCTGAACCAGGGTGGGTGGATTGATTCCTCCAAGCATTAATTCAGAGTTCTGAGCCTCCGTCCCCACCACCTGGCTTAAGTTTGACTCAGGTAGGTGAGAGGTTGATGAACTTGAACTGGGTGCTTGGCTTAGTCAAGCCCTTGCAGGGAGTGGGTGGCACGTTCCATGAGTTCAAGGCAAAGAATGTCACGAAGAGAGCGTGCACTGTGGGCGGGTCTAGGCGATGGTGCGGTTCCCAGGGCCTAGAAAGGGCGGGGAGTCCTTACCACTCCTAGGCTGAGGGGGCAAGGAAGGGCAGTCTTGTGAGAAGCCAGCCAATGCTGCTACCCTGGGAAGGGCCACTGGACACTGTGCCCTTAGGCAAGGGACACAGCCACTGCCAAAACCAGGACCTGGGGGGAGAGGGGAGCAACTACCCTGACTCCTCTGTCCCCACCTCACCCACCATCACTTTCCTTCTCAGGCCTAATCAAATCTGAAGCCAAAGACCAAATGAGCCTTGGTGATGCAGTCCTTGGGTGTCAGCCCCTGTCCCTCACCTTGGAAGGTTCAGAAGTTCAGAGAAAGTCAGAGGGTGGATGGGAGATGAATCAAGAGAGATTAATGACCAGAGAGCTGCTGAAGGCTCTCCCCTCTGCTGCCCGCCCCCCATCCCACCCTACCATCAGGGGGAAGGCCCTGTTAGGTGGGTGGATCAGGAGTTGCCCTTCTGAGATTCACAATAACATTCTCATTTTACAGTCTGTCTCTTTGCTTCCCAGAACTCTGGCGAATTTATTCCATCTCCTCCTTACTTCCTGCCCCTCCCAAGTCCACTGGAGGCCAAAGGGCAGGCAGGTCCAGGTCAGGAAAGAAGGGGCGCAGCAGGGCTTCATGAACTGCTTGATGGAAGAGGGTGGAGGGGGAGACGTTTCAGGCCAAGAAGAAGAGAAAGTGAGGGAAACAAATACTTCTGAGCCCTATGCTGCGCTAGATACAACATGGGTGTTTTCTCACCGGTTACTCATTCCCCTGCATTCCTCAAAACAATCCTGAGGTTGGTATCAGAATTTCCATTTTAAGGATGGGAAGAGTAAGGCTCAGAGAGGCTCTGTGACTTCTCAAATATTGCAGAGCAAGTGATGAGAGTAAATGAGGTAAATGTTGGTCTGAAAAGATATGAAAAGATTGGAATGTGGGCAAAGGTCAAACAGGATTCTATCCCCAGAGTAGGCAGGGAGCAAGGGACTGGGTCAGTGGCTGGAGAAGAGCCAGCCAATTTTTCTTTTATACTTCTGGACAATATGCTGGTAAGCTGTGGGGACCATCCCCGGCGCCATGTCTAGCTCCAGCTGTTGTTCCTATCTGCAGGTTGTGAGCTGCAATGGGTCCCGGAGGGCTTGGGAGAGATTTTCTGTCTGAAGGTTGGGGCTAGTAATCTTGGGCAAAGACCCTAGGGATGAGATGAGAAGGTCTGGGGGGAGGGAAGGGTGGCTGTCTCCTTGGTGCCAAGGAACAATTTCAACTGAGATGATTTCCCCCAGCAAAGGGCAGAGGAGAAACATGAGATAAGGAAGTCCTGCACTGTATTTGGGGGGAGGGGGAAGGAGGGTCAGAGAGAGTCAGAGGCCCAGTCACCACTGTGTGTACATGGCGGGTGGGATGGACTGGGGCAAGAGGCCAGGGACCAGCCCTGTGGGTCGATGGGTGAGTGGATCTGTGAGTGAGTGGATTTGTGAGCTGGGAGGTCCTGGGGCCAGCAGTGTGGGTTGTCTGGGGAGGGTGAAGGAGGTGGTCCGTGGGGTCGACTTCAGGGCAGTGCTCTCTAGGCCTGGAGCCCAGGGGTGGGGACCTGGTGAGATAAGGGCTGAGAGGAATGGGGAACAGGGAAATTTCAGCATCACTCTTGCCCCAGGCTGAGGATTCTTCCAGCTCCTACTGAGTCAAGTCCTTCTCTGGCTTGGCTCCTAAAATTAATGGACATCCCTCCCCAAGCTGGGCCTTCAGCATCAGACAGGCCACAAGGGAGCGGGCAGGGACCTGGGAAACTTGTATTATGTGTGTGTATATGAGAGAGAGAGGGAGACAGAGAGAAAGAAAAAGACAGAGAGAGATCCGTTGGATCCAAACTCTTAAGACAGCCCCAAGAGACAAGTGGGGCCAGGAACTGCCCTCCCTGAGACGTGGTTAATTAGAACAGTCCAGACTGAGATTGTAGAAGTAGTAAGACTCAGACTCCATGAAGCCAGCCTCTTCTTTTAGAGGTGAGGAAACTGAGGCACAGAAAGAGGAGTGGCTGGTTAAGATCTCACAGGACTTAAAAAAAAGGAATCTTCCTGCCTCCTCCAGAGAACTGGCAGCGATCATTAAGATGACCCACTGACGGGGATCAGTGGCTACCTCCCATCTTAACATCCATGAAGAATCTCATTTCCCTCATTTTAAAATAGCATTAAATAAATAGCTCCTTTCTCACAGAGTTGATGGGAGAAGAAAATGACCAAGAGCTTAGAACAGTGTCTGATGCGTAGTAAGCACCCAATAAATGTCAGACATGATAATGATGACGGCGGCGATGATCATAAAAGATGCCACTGTTTTAAAGGTGACGGCTGTTTGACATTGAGTCTGATCTTGCCCGGGCTGTGCTGGAGCCACAGAACTGGGCCGCCCATCCATGAGGGAAAGGGGAAACAGCAGCTGCCTGGGGTGAGGATTCTGTCTGCCCCTCCGCATCAGGATCCCCAGGCTTGCATTTGCCTACTCGGTCTGCCCTTCCTGGTCTCTGCTAGGAGGTTCCCCTGTGACTCATGAGAGTCCAGACCCCTCCTGGCCAGCAGCACCACGGCATCAGCCTGGGAGCCTCCAAGGGCAGGGCTTAGTCCTGCATCACCACTTGCTCAGCCCAGTCCCCCTGGCCAGCCACCCACTCCCCGCAACCCAACCCTCAACCCCGCCCCAGCCCCAGAGGGATCAGCAAAGGCTGCTGCCTGCCACGTGGCTGCCGGCCGGCAGTGTCCGCCTCCTGCCTCAGCCCCCGGGCCTGCTGTGGACTGCCAGCAGCTGACGTCCACATTACGCTTCCTCTGGGCTGACGCACACTCTTCTGGTACTTTGCACAGTCACTCATTTAATTCCGGGAGATCAGCTCTGCTCTTATCTCCGTCTCACGGAGGAGAAAACTGCTGCAAAGAAGCTTCGAGTGATTTGTCGGGGATCACGGAGCTGGTCCAGGGCGAGCCAGGCACCACTACAGTATACAGTTTTGAGGGCCCCATTCCCCCTCCTCCTCCAGGATTTGGTGGCCGAAGTTGTGTGAGTGAATGAAGGACTTGGTTCCTTGCCTGCACACTGTGGATCGCTCTCTGGCTGCGACTATCACAGTATCATGGTTCCACTTCCCCTCCCTCTTGACTATGTGGGAAAGACCTCACTGCCCATTTTGCTCTATGATTTCAGTCCTGAGGTCGGCTTTTCTGTTCTCGTCCCTTTCCCAGATCCCGACCTCTTTCTGTTTCTTATTATTTGTCTCGCCACTCTACAACCCTCGCTGTTCACCTGTGTTCTCTCTCCTCTACCGGTCCCCACTTCCCGATTTGTACTGAGAGTCCCAGTGTCTCTTCTTATTGGCTGTGGGGCAGACGTCTGTAGGGAACTGGCCAATCAGAAGCTTTCTCCGGCCCCGCCCCCAACATCACAGGTTGTCAGTTGCCTGTGCGGCAGACATTCTTAGCAGGGATAGGCACGCGGTGATGGGCTGAGTGGAAATAGGATTGTCTAGAGAGGCATGTGAAGAAAGAGGTTCAAGGCAAGACAGAATTGGAACCACAGAGGCCAATCTAGCACTCCGGGTTCCTCTTTCCTAGTTCTGAATTGCTAGGCCCTCCTTCTGGGGTGTGCTAAGTACAAGTAATATTATTTCCAGAACTGCAGCAAACTCTTTTGTACTTCGACTTTCCTCTGCCCAGCCCGTGGGCCTTAAGAAGTGGGCATGGACCCTGAGGTTTACTCGCTGGTGTTTGCTCCTGAGTCTGGCCTTGGTCCACTTTGGCCCAGGCCAGATGGGGCAAGCTGGATGGTGTAACAACCCTTCCTTCTTACTCTGCCAAGAGACTGCCCCTGACCCAGTTCCACCAGGGCTCTGAGGCTAAGGGGTTTGCCCACAGGGAGGAGCTACATGGAGCAACCCCAGGTCCTTGAGATGCTATCTATAGGATGGTGGAGGGGAGCAGACTTGCAGGTGCCCGCTGAGACCAAGGACCCAGCTGCCCCAGGTGACCTGTAGGTGCTGGTTGGTACTGCCAGGGGCTCCTGGCTGGGCTTGGGTTCCTGGGTGTAGTGGGGACCACACAGCTCTGTGCTGCCTTAATAGCAACCCTGAGTAAGAGATAGAAATGCTTAGGGTGATGTGCTTTGCAAACAGAAATGACCTCTGCAAACTCTACCTGGCTTTACAAACAGTGGTTGGAGCCTTCAAATGCAGTGGGGCAGGCTGAGTCAAGAGGAGCCCACTGGCCTGTTCTAGGCTTTTCTGTGGTATAGTGAGTGATTGAGTAAGAATTAGGAGCCAAACTGGGACCAGTTGCCTGCTGCCTATAGGAGCCCTGAGAGGTATCAGCAAATCTGTAATGAATTTACCTGGAAGGTCTCTGGGGCTGTGGGGACCTGCACTGCAGCCCTCAGTCCATTCCCTCCTCCTGTCTGGGGCAAATCCACCTGGGGAGGGAGTGATTTCTCTAATATGCTCCAGTCTCAGAAGCTGCCTTTGCCTCTGGGTACACGTGTCACCTGGAGTTAGCATTAGATTTGGTTATGAGTGACAGAAAAACTCAATTCATAGTGTTTTAAATAAGCTTAATTTTTATTTCTCTCTTATATAAATGAAGTCTGGTGGAATCCAGTCCAGGTTTGTTATGGTGGCTCTGCAAACGTCAAGAGTCCAGGCTCCTTCTATTTCATTGTGTCACCATTCTCAAACATGGCCTCCAACTCATGGTGCAACATGGCTGCCAGAGCTCCAGCCACCATTGCAGCCAGCTAGAAGGGAGTGGTAAAGAGGAGTACCCTCCACACACTGTAAGTCACATCTGTAAGTCACACAGATTACTTCTCTGTATATCCCACTGGATAAAATTTAATCATATAGCTGCACCTAGCTTCAAGGGAAGACCAAAAACTGTAAACTCTAGTCTGGGTGGTCTTATGCTGAGCTTAAAATCAATAATCTTCTTGCTGAAGAAGAAAGTGGAACAAATGCTGGAATATAGTTAGCTGTCCTTTCCGCAGCATGAGACTTGAGTAGAAGGTTCTGGGTGCTGCCCCTCTGGAGAGCAGCTTGGCTGTGGGGAGTGGGGTCCTGCCTCCTCATCCAGGCCCTGACTCCAGCTTCGGGGCTTGAAGTTCCCCTTGGAACTCTGAGGATAGCAGGAGTATGATTCTCGTGGAGCCTCCAGTAAGGAGAGGATCAGTTTGATGATCAATGCCAGCCACGCCATCCCAAAGAGGATCCACAGAGACACTGTGTTCTGGTACCACAGCGGGTAATTCCGGGAGGGGTTCATTCCTGAGGGAGAAGCAAAGTCAGAGGATGCAGACCTGGGAAAGTCAGGACCAAGTTCCCCAAACAGAAACAGACACACATGGCTTTGTGTGTATAAGCAGAACGTGGGGGGGTCCAAACTGGTCTGAGCTGGCTGGGATCACCTCCCTAGGATTCTAGGAAGCCTCCTGGATTAACTCCTAGAGTTTTGACCCTAAAATTCCCCTTTGTCTTTCTGAAGGACTCTGCTTATGCTCTGTCCCAGTGGTTCTCAAAGTGGGGCCTGTGGACCAGCACCATCAGCATCGCCTGAAAGTTTGTTAGAAGTGCGAATGGTCTGGATTCCATTCCAGATCACTGAATCAGAAACTGTCATAGGAAACCCTCCGAGAGTGTGTAATACCTGCTCTGCGGTTTGCCTGTTTCTATGTTTGGTTTTCTCAAAGGAAAGGCAGCTTGCCAGCAGCTTTAGGAAGAAGAAATGGAACTGCTGGGGTTTGTATCCAGGCTCATTTCTCACTAGCTGTGTGACTATCATCTGCCTGAATGTCCTTTGCCTGTGAAATGGGGACAATAATTTTTCCTTCTTGGCTCATCCCAGCACCCACCATCTGCTTCTCCAGACTGGATTTGCACATCTCTCCCTTGAGCGCTGTGCTCCGGTTACTCTGGTCCTTCCCCTGTTTCTCCATCTATCAACCTTCCTGCCCCAGGGCTTTTGCATTCGCTGTCCTTGCAGTTCAGAATGCTCTTCATTTCCTCACCCTTCAGATCCCAGCTCAGAGACTAGACTGAGCCCCTGTGTTACCCTCTCTCACAGCCCTTGTGCTTTGGCCAGGTAAGTTACTTACTCTCTCTGGGCCTCAGCTTCCTCATCTATAAATCGGGGACAATAAGAGGGTCCACCTTCTAGGACTGTTGTGATTATCATATGGTTCATATCGTAACGTGTTCATATCGTACATGCCTGGCATGTAAGATCTGTAGTACATCTGTAGTCAGGTGACTGTTTTTCTCAGCTTTGGAGCCCCACGGATCAGGACTGGATAAGGAATGACGGAAGGAGAAAACAGATGGAGCTCCCTGTGAGGCTTAGGTAGGTCATGTGAAGAGCCTGCTCCAGGGCTTCCCTGTTGGCTCAGTGGTAAAGAATCCGCCTGCCAAAGCAGGAGATGAGGGTTCACCCCCGAGTCTGGGAAGATGCCACATGCTGCAGAGCACCTAAGCCTGAGTACCACAATTGCTGAGCCTGTGCTCTAGAGTCTGGGAACCGCAACTACTGAAGCCCAAGCACCCTAGAGCCTGTGCTCAGCAACAAGAGGAGCCACCAAAATGAGAAGCCCGCACAGCAACTGGAGAGTAACCTCACAGCAACGAAGACCCAGCACAGCCAAAAATAAATTTAAAAATAAATAAAATTATATATATAAGAGGCTGCGTATAACTTCGTTCTTCCCTCTGTCCTGGGGGTCTATCTTACCTCCCTCATCAGAACAAGATTGTTCAAAGGGCAGAGCTCTGGCCTTTTATTTCCCTGACATCTTCTTCTGTCTCCGATCTCTACACTACCCACCTCTCTGTCCACTTCCCATTCTGTCCTGCTGGCCCCAACACTACCACTCCTCGCTGTCTTCCCCAGCCTGGACGCATCTCCTGGGTCCCAGCTCGGGGATGAGCGCACAGCCCTGGACCTGACATCACCACCTGGCAGCAGCCTGGATTGGATTACGCTGATTGGGTTAGGAGGCCACGATTCCGCTGGCGGTCCCAAATGAGAGCAGCTGTGAGCCAGCTCTCTGCCCCTGGGGACCCGTTGGCTTGGCTTGCTCCTGTCGATGGAAAGGGGAGGAGGTGTTCTTCTCCCTTCTGATTTCATTTTTTCTTTAGCTGAAATCATAAGCAGCAGGAGACCCGGCAGCTGGCAAGGCGCTCAACTGAGTTGCAAATGCAATTGGGGGACGTGGGGGCTGGCTGCAGGGCCAAGGAGGGGCAAGCGGCTGGGACCTGGGGGCTGCTCTGACCGCGGCGTTTGGACAAGAGGAACGGCTATGAAGACAACGCCCCTGTGGCTGCTGACATGGGACAGTGGAGGCCCAGAGTCCAGGTGGTGGACCTCAGCATTCCCATCCGAGAAAGGGGTTTGACCCTGTCCCTAGAGGACAAGGAGGGCTGAGAGACATGGGGAAGAGCTGAAGGTGGATTGTCCCCTTTCAGCTATGGAAGATTCCAGAACATGTGCACATGAGGATCCCTAGCTTGGGAGTCTATCCTAGACCTGTCCTTGGCTTGCTTGCACTATGACTTTCATCAACTTCTTTCTCCTCTCTGGGGCTGTCAGTGAGGCAGCGGGGGCCTGGTTGTGCAGGCTGGGCACTGCACAACCCTAGAAGGTTGCCATTCACACCCAGCACAAGGAAGATGTGCTCGTGGACCTGGTATGGCCTCTGTCCTTGTCTCCACTAGGCTCTGTGACCTTTAAGAATTACAGGCACTATCATGTCACCTACCCAGCTCCTCTGAAAACCTTCAGAACTTTCTTGTAGTCTTAGGACAGAGTCCAAAATTCATGACTCAGCCTGAGAAGGCTCTTTATGTGACCAGGCCCTGCCTTCCCTCTCCACTCTGAGCTCCCTGCTTCCCCACTGGACGTGGGTGCCCAGGAAATACTCTTCTGACCAGCCCAGCTGCAGTAGCCTCAAGCCAGAGCTGTGTGTTCTCACGGAGAGGGCAAATGAGGGTACATGTGGTCACTTGTCATGAGGCGCTGAGATGGCTGCAGAAGGAAAAGCGCGTGGTGCAGGGGACAGAGCTGCCCATTGCCACTCTGTGGGCATGGTCTGCCCGGCACCCCTGTGGACTTAAAGGGCCCTCATGGGTTCATACCAGGCCTTCTCAGTCACAGCATGTGGTGGGAGGGGGCTCTGGGGGTCCTGCACCCCACACACCAGCCTCCCTGCCCTATCAGTCCCCACAGGGTGGCTCACAGGGTAGCAGGGACCCTCTGATCAGCCCTCCTCGCTCCTGCAGAGATGGCTGTGTGGAGGTCGCGGCCCACCTCCCAAGCCCCTGCTCCCCCAGTGGTGGCAGAGACCTTGTCTCCTCTTTCCAGGGTGCCATGTCTAGAGATGCCTGCCTCCTCCCCCTGGCCCTGCCTTCCCTCAGGGGACCATGGGGCCTCGGGACATCCTCACAGAGCGCCCTAACAACCCACAGAGGTTTGTCCAGACACGCTTCTAAGGAGCCTATTGTCAGCTCTTCCCACCTAGGACCAAACTCTGGAGCCCCAGTGGTCAGTGGGCACCAAGAGACTGTAGTTAGGGGTCCCATTCCCATTTCTCTTCCCCGCTTTTTGCGCGGGGCACCCTCAGAGAAAAAGGACTTGTGGGTTTAAAATGGGCAAATCCTGAGTTTCATCCTTTGAGCCCTGGGGTAAGGGGGAGAGTTGGTGGGAGGGGGCCAGAACGACTACAGAAAAGCCCTGAGGTTTTCAGAGGAGCTGGGCAGGTGACATGAATTTTTTTTTTGGCTGGCCCCCATGGCATGTGGGATCTTAGTTCCCCAAGTGGGGATTGAACTAAGGCCTCCATATGGGAAGCACAGAGTCTTAACCACTGGACAGCCAGGGAAGTTCCGGAACTTGTAATTTTTAAAGGTCATAAGAGCCAAAGGGACACAAGGACAGAGATTGTTCCAGTCCATGGGTGCCCTTCTCATTGTGCTCTGTGTGAATGGCAACCGCTTAGGGTGGTGCAGTGCCCAACCTGGGCAACCAGCCATATGCAATGGCCCTGCCTAGACTAGGGAGACGGCAGTGGGAACAGAGAGGAGAGGACAGATCCAGAACTCATTCTCTGAGCTGCACGTGTGTGTGTGTGTGCGTGTGTCTGTGTGTGTTTGGGGGGCAGTTGAGGCCTTGGGGACGCTGGCGTCACCTGTCTGTGAGCTGCACGTGTGTGTGTGTGTGTGCGTGTGTGTGTGCGTGTGTCTGTGTGTGTTTGGGGGGCAGTTGAGGCCTTGGGGACGCTGGCGTCACCTGTCCTCAGACACATTTCTCCTCTGGGGCCGGGAGTGGAAGCATGACTCACTTGGAGGAAACCATCCCAAAGACTTCCTTCCAGAGCAACAGCATCCCTTCCAGGATGGGGGACATTGGGAAGGGGCACCATGAGGCCCCGACCCCGGACCCTGGGGATGGAGAGGTGCAGGGAAGCGGGCTGGCACCCAGGCCAGAAGGCGCTGAGCCATCACCCGGCCCAGCCCCTCGTTTTACAGACAGGAACACTGCGGCCCAGACGGGGGTTATGGGAGGCCGTCTGGAAAGGGTAAGAGTTCTTGGAGAAAAACAGATCAGAATTCGTGTCCTACTAGCTGTGTGATTGCAGGCAAATGGCTTGGCCTCTCTGAGCGTCATCTTCCTCCTCAGTAAAATTCAGTGACAATCATTACTCTTAATGGGCTAGCTCTTTGTTACTTTGGTAGGACCTCATTTCTTCTTTTATTAAATTTATTTACTTATTTGGCTGCACCGAGTCTTAGCTGTGGGACGCGGGATCTAGTTCCCTGACCAGAACTAGATGAAACCTGGGCTCCTGGCATTGAGAGCATGGAGTGTAGCCACTGGGCCACCAAGGAAGTCCCGGGACCTCATTTCCGTATTCCAGTCTGGGTTCTGTCTTTCTCTGAAGGAGAGAAGGGACTCCTCCCCGGTTTAGGATCAGCGATGGGAGGTGGGGCACAAAGCCCGCCTGAGGCCTGCGTGTCATGGTGCTGGGGGGCCAATGCTCGTTTGGTGACCCTTTAGGGGCAGGGAGTGAAGGGGGATGAGGCTGCCCCTGTGCCCACAGAACGCCTCTCTGCTGCCCCCTGCTGGGCACCCACCTGGCTCTGTTCTGCGAGGACAGTTGCTCCTGTTTACCTCGTCCACGATGGGTGATGACCACCGAATAAACCCCACCCTGGACACTCCGGACCACACAGCTCTTTCTTTCTAACACTCAAGAGTTTGGAGGCTGACTGGGGGCTGGGAGAGGCTGGGGTTTTCTGATTCTCTCAGGCTCTCCTGCCAGACACCCCTGCACTGTGATGGGGGCGACGTGGCCCTCAACCCAGGGACAGTAAGGAACTGGCATTTTGTGGGGCAGGGTGAGGTGGGGGAGAGGTGAATGAGAGAGGCCCTGGCCAAAGATGGATGGGGGAGAGGACTCAGAGCCCCCCTTCTTCTGATAAGCTTTAAAAATAATATGTGACCCTGTGGGATCCTCAGGTTCCTCAGAATGATTAGAAATGTGGCTTACAACCCGAGGTGCTGGGTTCAAACTCCAGCTGTCACTTTTAGCTGGGAGGCCTTAACCCCATCACACCACAAAGGCAGGTTAAACCAGCCAAACTAAGCCTGTGTGCTCTGTACTTTGGGTCCCCAAACCCCATGGGGCTGGGCACGCAGCAGGTGCCCAGGGATGCAGGCTACGAGCAGATGCATGCAGGGTGCCCCTCGCGTCTCACCAATTACGTAGTCGCCGAAGCCCACGGTGCTGAGAGTGACGAAGGAGAAGTAGAAGCCCTCCACGTAGGTCCAGCCTTCCATGTGGTTGAAGAGCAGCGGGGGCAACAGCAGGAAAAGCAGGAGGCCCGACAGGAGGGCGCTGGAGCCCGCCAGCCACCGGGCCTTGGCCGGGTCCTGTGGGTGCACACGGCGACCAGCCCCCGTGAGGCTAGTTCTGCCTGGCGTGTGCGGCCGTGGGATGGTGGGGCGGGGTCGGGCAGATAGCCTGGAGGGTACTGAGCTGCAGACAGGGCTAGCACTCCCTTGGATGAGGAGGGAGGTGCCCTTGAGGCTTCTCCACCAGTGCGTGTTCTCCGGGCTCCTGAAAAGGGCTTGGCTGCCTCGTGCCTTTCCTGTGTCTCCCCACTGATGCCCCTTTGTTACTGAAGACCTCCCCCATTCTGGGCAGTGACCCCCCAACCCCACTACACTCCCACCGGGAACCCTGATTTCCAGAAAGACCTTCTGCTTCCACCAGTGGCCCACCCCCTGGGGCACCCCATGACTGCCAGCATCCATCCTCTTCTACCAGAGACTCTCCCTCCAGGCGGCGGCGGCGACCCCCGCGGCCCCCTCACCTTCCAGGCGCCCCCCAGCCTGCGGGCACAGCGGTGTACCCCCTGCTGCATGCAGTGCCCCAGGCGGTTGAGCACCACGAGGTTGAGCGGGATCCCCACGAGAGCAAAGAAGATGCAGAAGAGCCGGGCGGCCATCGTGCGGGGGCTCAGGTTCCCGTAGCCTGAGGGCAGCAAGGGGACACTTCAGGGAGCCTTTCCATCCTCAGGGGCCCTGGTTCTACCATTGTTATGGATGGGACGCGGCAGCTGGGGTGCCCTTCCCAGGCGCCGTGCAGGGCCCGACACACTCCCTCCCTCAGCCCAGCCTTAACCTCCCTTCCCATGGAGGTCATGCCCCAGTCCTGCAGACTGGAAGACCAATGCTCTAGGAGGGACGGTGTTTGCACCATAAAACGTGAGAATCCCGTTTGTCCTCACTTCGCTTCTTCCCTCCCTGGGCGGGTGGAGAGACGCGGGAGGGGGACGGAAGGATGCAGAGCCCCTAGGGCCCTCCTCCCACTCAGAGCTGGCCCAGACAGTTTTAGGGCTACACTGAGCGGAGAGAAGGGAGAGGGACAGAGTCCACTTTGGGGATGGTAGAGCTGGGCAGAGAGGCTGCGAACCTCTGAATCAGGTGGGCCTGGGGCAGGGGGTGTCGGGGTGTGGGGCTCAGAGATGAGGGCGCCCTGCACACCCAGGAGGCCTGGACCACAGTGACTACATCAGCAGCCCCTCCTGCTCTGGAGCTCAGGGAATGCTGGTGGAATGGGTATTTTGGAATTTATTAACGTGTCAGCATTTGTTGAGTGCCCACGGTATGCCAGGCTTATGCTAGACCCCTGGGGTGTAAGGATGAATAAACACCATCCTGCCTCATCCTTCTGGGGCCCATGGAGTCAAGGGGCCTCCCAAGCATGCTTGCTTCACGGTGGAAGACTACCCAAGTCCCCGGGTAGCCTGAGATCTGCTTCCAAGAAGTATTGTCTAATTTAAAGCCAGATACAGAGTCCTCTGGGTGCATCTTCTTAGCTCCACTCTGGGGAGGAAGGGGCAGCAGGGGGTGGGGTGGGGCGGGGTGGGAGTAGGGGGCGGCTGGGATCCTGGTTTTCTGGGGCCAGCGTCCTGGCTGGAGGAGGTAGCTGTAGCCACCAGTGGGGTCAGCCTGCCACCTGGTGGTGAGTATGGTGTCATGCAGGCTCCGGGGCGGGGCGACCGGGCTGGTTGATCAGGTAGCCCCACTGAGTTATTTCCTGGGTGTAGAGTTGGAGGGGTCTAGGCCATTTTTCTTCTCCAAACAAAAGCCCCCAGACACCTTCCCAGGACAAGTTTCGCCTCTGCTCTCCTGAGGATGGGGCCAGAGGAAGGGGAATGAGAACTATTCGGGCGTCCCTGTGTGTGGGGGAGGAGAGGGGTTTGGGGAGGATGGTGATGGGGGTGAGGAGGTGCCTTAGTGAGCTGGGGGGAGGCCTCTGACAGTGGCCACCTCTCCCAAGGCTGAGACAGGGGGTTCTGTCCCTTCTTCCTTCCCAAGTTCCCCTTATTCTCCTGCACCCCCTCCTGCCGCCCTTCCAGGCTCAGTGCTTGACTGAGCAGACCAGGACCCTTACAGTGCCCATAGGGTCTTTACCGCTACACAGGGGACCCTCTGCTTCCTGAAAAGTTGTTTAGCAGAAATCCCCAGAGCAGGACTTCACAAACCTCCCAGGAACCTGGGTGGAGGGCAGGAGCCGATTCAGCACATCTTCCGTAAGACCAAGGTTCTGCTCCCAGGCGGTGTCCAGGCTGCTCGGCCTGACTGTGCTTGAGGTCCTAGTAATGCCTCTGAAAGAAGCTGGTCCCCGGTCTCTCAGGCAAGGCCACCCTCCCCAGCAACCCTCCCTGACCCCATTCTTCTCTTACCGATGGTGGTGATGGTGGACACGGAGAAGAAGAAGGAGCCCACAAACTCCCAGCGTCCCATGCTGGTAGTGTTGCCAAGGACGATGTCCCCATTTTTGTATGCCTCGATGATGCCCTGGGGAGAGGCTATAGTGACCACCAGGCTCTCTGGGGCAATGGGGCCCCTGCACCCAAACACACACACACACACACACACACACACACACACGGCTGTCCTTGTAACCACTCTGATCCCAGCCTGTCCGGGGCAAAGAGGCTCTTCCTCTCCAACCAGGGCCTCCCCCAGGGCAGGGAGCATGGGGACAGCTCCTTCCCCTGTCTACCCTGGAGCCCAGATCAGCCCCAGGTATGGCCATTTGTTTTCTCTCCTGTTCACTCTCATTCTTGCAACAAGCCCTGGTCAGGACCTGCATGTGAGGTATCAGGGGAGCTGAAGATGAAAGAGACATGACCTCAGTTTTCAGTGCGACAAAGCCAAACTTAACTTTGTCTCTTTTAATTTTTAAATTATCTATCTATATTTTTGGCCATGCCAATCGGCATGTGGGATCTTAGTTCCCTGATGAGGAATCGTCCCCCTGAATTGGAAATGCAGCCTTAACCACTGGATTGCCAATGAAGTCCCCAAACTCAACTAACTTTGATACAGTGTCATCCATGAAGCTTTAGGCACCCAGCTACGTGAGCTGGGCAAGATAGCCAACTTCTCTGTGCCTCAGTCTCTTTCTCTGTAAAACAGGAATACTCATAGCACCCACTTCGTGGAGTTGTTGAGGTTTAATGAGTTATTAGGTGTAAAGGCTTAGAAGAGTACCTGGAACATGGTTAAGGTTAGCAACTGCTATCATTATCATTATTATGAATATAATGCTGTAGAAATACAGGATAGGAAAGGTGTGCATTCTGATGGGGGTAGGGGCAGAAGACTTCATGGAGAGGGTGATTGCTTTTCTTTAACGTACCAAAGTACAAAATACAGTTTTTTTAAGGATTATGTGTGTTTTCCCCCATGATTCTCGATTTTCTGAAAGGTGCTTATTTTGCCTCCATACGTACTTTAAAAAATGTGTGTCATCAACATTAGCATTCTGTACAAATGTGAGAAGGCAGCTGAGGGTGATGCTTTAGTTGGGGCTTCCTAGAGGGTTGGCTAGGATTGTTCCTGGTAGAAGGACGTTTAGGGAAATAGGACCACAGGGGCAAAGGCTGGAAGGGAGGACTGTGTCTGGGATATAGACTAGGGAGACTGAAAGGTAGTTGGCAGCCAGGCTGGGGATGGAGTGGCAGGCCTCTCTCAAGGTCACCGAGTAAAGGGGAGGCAAGCTCAGGTATGTGTGCTCCGTGGCAGCTGGCAGTACAGAAGATGCTGGCAGATCCAGAGAGGAGAGAGTCCTGCAGGGGTGAGTGATGGAGAGGGCCTGGCCTGCATCCCGGCATGGAGTGCCCAGGAGGCACAGAGAGGAGGTTCTCAGAAGCCCAGGGCTCTGGCCTTATTTGGTGTAGGTAGTGAGGGACACATCTAAGAGCACCCTGAAGGTGTGTGGATGCGGGGACAGATATTCGGAGCAGGGAAGAGCAGAGCTGCTTACTCTTGACCCGGGGGGAATTTGAGGGCTGCTAGGAAGGTGCAAGAGGAGAAGAGGGCAGGAGAGGATGAGATGGTTGAATAGCATCACCAACTCAATGGACATGAGCTTGGGTAAACTCTGGGAGATGGTGAGGGACAGGGAGGCTTGGCATGCTCCAGTCTAGGGGGTCACAAAGAATTGGACACAACTTAGCAACTGAACGACAACAACAGGAAGTTACATGAACATGTCTGCCCTCACTGGGGAGATCTGGGTTGGAGACACCACATCTGTATTCCTGGGGATGGTTGAAGCCACAGGGGGCTGAGGAAGGAGGTGAAGTGGAGGTGAGCCGGAGGTGGGTGGAGGGGAAGAGATGAGAGCTCCGCTAAGAAACTTGGGAAGCACCCCCGTATGCAGATCTGCACTGAGGCAGTCCTCATGGTGGTTGAGAGCCCCAGCGCTCTGACTATGAAGCCGTGCCTTTGTATGTAATCTCTCTGAGCCTCAGTTTCTCCATCTCTACAATGGGCACGATAATAATGGCGTCCACCTGTGAGACAGGTGGGGGTGGAGCGAGCTCACACATTAGGAACAGTGCCTGACTCGCAGTAAGCGCTGCATAGAAGTATTTCCTATCATTCCCATTGCTGTCACTGTCATATTTTGGGGGGCCAGGCTGCTCGTAATTGAAGTTCACCACCTTTTCAAGGGGAGTGTCACATAGCCTCTAGGACTAGGCGGTCTGTATTTGTAGAAGTTTAGAGATAAGGTGGAGGTGTCATCTGAGATTCTTAGCAGAGATAGTCCTCTGCTGGGCTCCAGGCCTGACACATCCGCCCAGTCCCAGGGCTCAGGACTTCACCTCCGCTCCAGTGCCCTTGTCCCTCGCCACCAGACACAATTCCCTGCCACCTTCTGGGGACCAGCTTTGGGCTGGCAACTCTGGGACACAGGCCCTGCTTTCCTCGCCAGAAAAGGCACCCGGACTGCAGAGCGGGGACGTCTGGCTAGGGGTGCAGCTGTCTGCGCTCATGGACCAAGCCAGGGACCCGGAGATGGAAGCTTGCGTCAGATCCGAGCAGCCCTCCGTCCAGCCCAGGGTCGAAGGAGACCTTCATCCATCGTGAGGCCTGGAAGAACCCTCCCCTGCCTGCCTCCCTCCCCTCGCCCCGCTGAGTCTTCCCCCACCCACTTAGCAGTCTCTGCCCTCCACGATCTCTGCATCCTCCCACCCACCGACCCCTGCAGACCCTCTGGGCCCTCGCTGCGTGCCCTCAGACTCGGAGAAACCCGGGTTCAGCCACCGAACGTCCCTGTGTCTGCTGCTTTCTTTTTGCGCACCTCAAATCCCCGGGCCCCTGGCTCCTGCACCTCGGCCCCATTCCACTTAACCTGGGGCGTTGTGTGTGTGTGTGTGTGTGTGTGTGTGTGTGTGTGTGTGTGTGTGTGGCAGCGGGGACAAGAGCGCTCTGCACCCCCTTTCCTCCCAGCCTCCAAAGATCTTGCTGCCGGCTCGCTCATCATCAGACCAGACCAGCGCCCTCTGCTGTCCCCGCCCCCAGGTCTCAAATTCGCATGTGGGTCTCCTGTGGAAGGGGCCATGGGTGCCCCTTCGCCCTTCGCCCGCTGTCCGACCCGACACAGCGCCCTAAATTCCCAGGTGGACCCCTCCCGCCTTCTCCCAAGCTGAGCAGCGCGCTCTGTCCTAACGCTACCCGGACCCGGTCGGGCCCCACCAGCCCTGGACCCCGTCAGTGCGCCCCCTATCGCCTTCACCCCGAGATTTGGATGCGTGCGCCACGCAACTCTCCAAACAGGGAGGGTCCCGCCCTCTCGCCCAGAACCCTGGGCTCACGGCGCCGCGCTGCGCATTTCTCTCGCCCGAGCCGGGGTCTTTGCATCGGGATCCATCCAGCCCAGCACTCTGGTCTCCTCCCTGCAACGCGCGCCCCCAGTCGTCCGCGCGTCCGTGCCTTCCTTTATTTCGGAGAAGTGCTCCTGGCGGTGCCCTGACCGGAGCCGGGCCGTGCCCTTTCTCCCCGTGCCCGTGCGGTCCGCTGAGCCAGCGCCCCCGCGCCCGGGCCGCCCAGACTCTCCCCTCACCCGGATCAGCGAGTCCAGCGCCTGGCCATCCAGACACGTGAAGTTCCGCAGCAGAGCCCACTTGTCACGCTGGAATCTTTTGCTGGAATCGTGCGCCGCGGGGCTCTCCAGCGCCCAGAACACGCAGGTGCCCAGGACCAGGTAAGTCAGGTAGGTGAGCAGCAGGAGCAATGTGCTCGGCACCGGTACCGCGCAGCCCTGGACCCCGCGCTCGCTCGCATTCCAGGCTCTCCATCCGCTCTTAGCCGGAGAGGCGGAGAGGCGGGAGTCGGGAGCCATGGACCCGGACCGAGGAGCAAAGGAAGGGCTAGGGAGGAGCTCGGCTGGTCCCTTCTCTCGCTAACGCCCGCCTCTGCCCCGTTTTCTCAGCAGAGGAGGTGTGTGCTGGGGAATGGGACAGCCCTGCCCCACCCCGCGCTGGGATCCAATCCCGGGGACAAAAAGAGGGCAAGCTGTGGGCATCTGGCCCCGCCTCGAATGCGTGTGGAGTGCCCACCCCCAGGCACGCCTAGCTCAGGAAGAAGGGGAGGTCTGTTGGTGACCGCAGGCGCTGGGAAAGACCGGCCCAGGGCCTCCCCGTGTCCTGTATGTAGCAATCGGTGGGAGGAACTCCTGCAGACCGCACTCAGGGGGAAGAGAAAGTGGCAGGCAAGTTTATTTTCCTGGGGCCCTGGGATTATTACCAAGGACCCGCTGCCTGTCAAGTCCTCTCTGGATCTCTCCCATCACCATTCTTGCCTTATATACCCAAGGATGCGAGATCCCAGCAATCTATCGCCAATTGCCCGTGAACTTGGGAGGCAAGAGGCGTCTCGGCCAGCGGGCTTGTCCATTCCCTGCTTCTGAAGATGCCCCCCTACCTATTCCCTCCTCCACCCAGGATGGAGGAAGGATTCAATATAAAGAGTCCTGGGGGTTCCCAGTTTCTCAGGCTTCTCCTCCATGCCAGGAAGTCCTGGGTGTAGCCCGGGTCTCTTGCTGCTGTAGATCCTTCCCTGAGTGTCCCACCCAGAGCCTCTTCGGCTTCACGGTCTAACCTCAGTCCAGTCCAGAGGTCCCTGGTCTGTCTTGCTCAGAGAGGTTTGCAGTCCGTGGTGAGCTCGGGCCTTTTGATATGTGCGTGTGTGCTAAGTCACTTCAGTCGTGTCCGACCCTTTGCGACCCTATGGACAGTATGTAGCCTGCCAGGGTCCACTGTCGCTGGAATTCTCCAGGCAAGAATACTGGAGTGGGTTGCCATGCCCTCCTCCAGGGGGTCTTCCTGACCCAGGGACTGAACCCGTGTCTCTTAACATCTACCTGCATTGGCAGGTGAGTTCTGCACCACTAGTGCAGCCACCTGGGAAGCTCTGGGCTTGGGATAGACCGGTATAAATCTGTCTTCTCCTTCTGGCCAGAGGTGTCACAGTCTGGCAGGAGAGAGGCCAGGCTGCATGAGATATTCCCAGTGGAGGCTGGGCCTCCTCACAGCTCATTTCCTGGAAATCTTCTGGGATCAGCTGGCTGGTGTTTTCCCAGGGAGGGTTTGGAAGGGCTTGTAAGAGCCCAGAAGGGGTAATGAGATCAAAGGGTGCCGTGAGGCAGTCAAGGGAGGCCATACTCAGGAAAGTGGGTGGGACGCCCGGGAGTGCTGAAGCCTTGTTCGCGGACAGCTCTAGACCTCTAGGCAAGAGGAAGAGGCAGACCTGGAGGCAGCCTGCCCACCCCTCTAGCTGGGAGCCTCCTGAAGGCATGATGATGGCTCCAGAGTCCCCGCCTGGGCCAGCGGATCCCATGGGTGCGCATCATATCTTGGTCTGCCGGTGCCATGAGGTTTTGGTCACTGGGTCGTTTTGCCTCTCTGCTTGTCTAGTCCTTCCACCTGGGGGGCAGGAGCGTCACTGTTGCTGCCCTGGAGCCTGGGGATGTGATGACGCCCCGCACACGTATCAGATGAGGCCCCGCACACGTATCAGATGAGGCACAGATACAGCGGCCCTTTGTTTATTGTCCTGTATGAGATCTTCTGGGGTGGGGGGTGGGGGCAGTTCAGGAAGCGCGATGGAGATTTGGTCATAATGATCCATGTCTGGATTCAACTTTTTCGGGTCATTTTTTTTTTTTTTTTTTAATTTTTTGGCCATGTGGGATCTTAGTTCCCCGACCAGGGATCGAACCCACACCCCATGCATTGGAAGAGTGGAGCCTTAACCACTGGGCCACCAGGGACGTCCCCACAGGTCACTTTTGAGGGAGGGGCTCGGGGATCGCAGCACACATTTTGCTCCGCACACATCCGTCTCCCGTTCTGTCTCCTTTCTGTCACTTTCTTGGGCCCTCCTGTTTCCTTTCTCTCTCTGGATAGCTCCTGAGACCAGCTCTGGCTGGGAAGTGAGTGGGTTGGCCAAGGAGGAGGTGTGGCAGGAAATCCAGGGGGCCTATGGGGTGGACAAAGGATGCTGTGAGGGGCTTTTGCAGCCATGGTTTTGGGGGGCTTATGCAGAGATGGGAATCTTCTGAGGTCTAGGGAGCCCATTGGTCTCGGGGGCTCCCCCTTCCTTGAGACCGAGGCCTCTGCCAAGCAGCCAGAGCTGGGAGCACCGGTGCAGAAGCAGGGGGCCCAGTGGGAGGACCAGCGCCAGCCACGCCAGGCCCAGGAGGATCCAGATGGCTGCCAGACTCCGGTACACCGAGAGGTAATGCTTGCTGGGGTCTGTGCCTGGCAGGGAAGGAGGACACGATCAGTGCCAGCGGTCGGAGGGACAGCCACCCTCCAGGTTCCAAAAGGGTTCCCACCAGTCTCCCCCTAATAAGGATCAGCAGGCGAGGCCCCTGGGGTGGGGGAAGGGTGATGGGTTCCCGGACCAGTGACTTCTGAGGATGTTGTGAGAATTCGCAGCAGCCTCACAAAGTGTTTGTCTCCCTTGAATAACCAGGGGCTCTCTGGTCCTCAAGAATTACCCACTTCCCCCCACTGATATCTCCCCCTCCCCCAAATCCCGGTGGCCCCCACCCTGTGATCTGTGGCTGCCCCTTTCTCACCAACGACATAGTCCCCGAAGCCGATGGTGCTGAGGGTGATGAAGGCAAAGTAGAAGCCCTCGCTGAAGCTCCAGCCCTCCACGTGGCTGAAGATCATGGGCGGCAAGATGAGAATGAGCAGCGTCCCCAGTGCCAAGAAGAGGGCCAGGCCCAGGGTCTGCAGCAGCTGGAAGCGGAAGAGTCTCTGAGTCTGCTTGGAAGGCCCATGGTTATAAGCAGGGGAGGGGGTCCGGGGCGAGCTAGGAAGTGGGCTGGGCCATAGTCAGGTCCTTAGCCTGCACCCTGTGGGGCGGGGGTTGTATCTCTGTGTGACATCTTGTCCGGGCCAGGGAAAGAGCTGGTCAGCAGGATTGCGTTGGTGGGTCAAGTTGGAGATGCCTTTCGGCTTGGTGTCCACGTGTGCAGGACCCCGAGGACTTAGATATGGGATGGAAGATGGTCACTGAGCTGTCCCCAGTCCTTCTACACCTCTGCCTCTTTGCACAGCTTTGCAAGGGCCCAGATGACAGGGTGGGCACTGGGGGTGTTCAGGGTGGTGTGGAGATGGCTATTGGAGTTCTCTGATGACCATGGAGGTGTGTGCCCAGATAGATCCCCCTTCGAAGAAGGCCTAGCCAAGCTGCCAGCAGGTGGCCTCCAGCCATCTCTCTTGGTCAGGGTGTATTTCAGCCTGGCCCAAGGGCACACCTTGCCATGCCCGATTGAGGCCAGGGCAGAGTCCTGGCCACGTCAGCGCCCACTGTGGGGCAGCTTGTGCCACCAGCACCTGCCCAGCTCCTTGAGGGGTGGGCTGAGGCTTTGTCCAGCCTGCATCACAATTTTGTTCCTCCTTCCACCTGGTCCTTTTTGTCCATGGGTGTCGAGCCCTAACACACTGCTAGCCAAACTCTGTCTCCGTATCAGCTTCTGGGCGACTTGAGTGCAACAGACTCTGTCCCAGTGGGGCTGTGGGAAGGGAGGACCTTACCTGGGAGCGTCTGTGCTGGTCCTCCCACCTCTCCAGCATGGTCAGGTGGGCACGCAGTCCTGTGCCCAGGTGGTTGAGGAAGACCACGTTGAGCGGGATGCCCACCAGGGCGTAGAAGACACAGAAGACCTGGCCTGCCTCTGTGCTGGGCGCCAGGTTCCCATATCCTGCAGGCGGGGGAGAGGGTACAAATATGAGGAAGGGAGAGTTTGGAACGGCCTCCCTGATAGACTCTAGCAGAGGCTGGTTTTCCACCACCACGGGGAGGAGAGGTGCAATGGGGGAGGGTGGGGCGGGGCGAAGAGAAAGCTCCTCTGTTCCCATGAACACTCTTCTCAACCTCTTCTAGAATGATCTCGATTGGTAAGTATCCTTTGATGGCTCATCTCCAAAAACACCACCTCTAGGAAGCCCTCCTGACTTCCAGCCTCTTCCTCTTTACCAGGTGTGACTCCCCACAGTGCTCTGTGTCATTCCTATCTAGCTATCTAGTTTGCCCTGTGCTCCTATTTTTAGCCTGCTTATCTTATCCTTCATTAGTGTATCAGAAGCTCCTTGAGAGCCAAGCTTGGGTCTGATCCAAGGTCATACTCTGCTATCTCCACTCTGTCCTTGGGTGTGATCCAAGTTCATGCTCTGCTACCTCCACTCCAACTGCTTTAATGTCACCTGAATTCAAGGACGGTGTGTGGAATTGAACTTAATCGAATGAATGGGGAGATCGGGCTTCGCGGGATGGAGGGGTTCCTTGTGGGAGGGGGA
This sequence comes from Bos taurus, assembly GCF_002263795.3. Lineage (NCBI taxonomy): Eukaryota > Metazoa > Chordata > Mammalia > Artiodactyla > Bovidae > Bos > Bos taurus. Next base: position 13,183,671 of record NC_037350.1, read on the forward strand.
GTGGATTTTCTGGCTGAGGGAGTACAGCAGATGCTGTTGGTGCTGTGTCCCCTGGGAACACAGGGACAGCAGCTGCAGCTGTATGGACAGCTCTTGGACACACAGGGGACTCCCCACCCCAAGTCCCTGCCTCTCTGTCTACCCGAGGGGTTCTTCTGGCCACAGGAGGTGTTTGGTCTGGGGGCAGGTCCGAAGTGCTGGAGAATTCATACATCCGGACTCAGTCCTCAACCAGCCAGGGCAGGAGTATGTAGATAAATATGCCTGTTTCCTCCCCACTTGGCTGGGCTCTCCTTAGCTTCTCAGAGGGTCCCCAGCACTGGTGAACCCAGTGGCTCTAACCAGTCCCCTGCTCATGATTGCGAACTCTTTTGCCCTTTCACTTCTTCCTGTTTCACTCTCCCGCTTCTCCTGCTTCCCAGAATCGTCTCCGAGATAAACCACATCCTTGTCTCGGCCACTGCTTTTGGGGAACTCAAACTTCAGCAGGGGTACTGGGGGTGGCCTTCTCCATCCCAGCGCTTTACCTATGGTGGTGACGACCGTGCCTGCAAAGAAGAAACTGCTGCCAAAGTCCCAGTTGCTGGGGTTGGTGGAGTTGCCTTTGGGGTTCACGCCCTTCACCCAGGCTTCCATGATGACCTGTTGAGGAGGGGGAGCAGCAGGGGGTGGGAGGAAGAGGTTGCTGACAGCACCGGCTGGTGGCCAGCCTCCCCGCTGAGTGTCTCCCTGTTGTTTCACCTAATGAAGTTCTTAAGTCTCATTCCCATTTCATGGAAGAGGAAACTAAGGCTCAAAGTGGCTGACTTGCCCAAGATCGCTGAATTCCAAGCTCACTTCCTGCTTCGCTGGCCAATGGCTGAGTGTGATGTGGGCATTAAGTGTGGCTAGTGGAGGGGAGATGGCCCCAAGGGGACAGACAGTACTTATGGAGTCATCCAGGTGGGACATGTTACCTATAGCCAAGAGAGTGAGACCCCAGGGGTTGCCAGGACGAGAAGACTTCGAGTTGGATGTTCCTGGAAGGGTGTGCTTGCGAACATGAGGTTTGGGACCACAGGAAAGCCATGGGGCTGCCCTCTCTTGGGGCTGATGGTGGACAGAGGACCTTGAGTTCTCTGAGCTTCCAGGTGAGCTGGCAGGCTTGCTCTCTGCCGCCCCCTGGTGAGTCCCAGGTCTATAGCAGAAATTCCATCAGAGGCCAGGGCAAAGGTCTCTGTGTGTGTGTGTGTGTCTGTGTATCTGTGTTGGTGGTGTATATGTGTGGTGTGTTGTATACATGTGGTGTGTGCATGGGTGCCGTACGTTGCACGTGTGTGCATGCTGTTGTTTATAGAACTTGAATCCTGCAGACTCAAGCCTAAGCCCCTCTGTCCCCTGCCAAGCCCTCTTGGAGGTGGGCGGGGCACCTGCCCCCATCAGCTCCCAAAGCCCTCCCCTGTAGCCCTGAATTGTTCCAGGGTAGCTGCGCAGTCTGGCCACCTGGTAGAGCCCCAAAGGCCAGAGGGAGGTGGGGTAGGGGAGGGGAAAGCTCCAGCCTCCAGTGCCTGTGGGAATCGTTTCCCCTCTGGCTGGGTGAGCAAGCACTGCAGGGGCCGGGGGTGACCCCTGTGAGGGCCGGGCTAGTCTGGATGTCGTGACCGGGGCTGTCTGCTTCTCCTCATTTTGGCAGAATTGGCCTCTTCTCATGTGAACCTTGGCCTCTTTCTCTTTCCCACACATCCAGAGAGGCCAGACCGAATATTCCAGAACACGCCTGCTCCCCAGAGACCCTAGCCCATGGGAGCAGCACTGGCCCTAAGACCTGGCTGTCCCCTCCGCCAGTCTGGGGGTCTCCATCCTGCGGAGGAGGGGCCGCAATGCGGAGGGTGCTGGGGGTGGGGCTCCCAGTGCGGACTGTCCATTCTTCTCTAAGAATCCCCGTGCCCAGGTGAGAAAGGCAGACTTGCACCCCGGGCAAGTTTCCTGATGGTGTCGGTCTTCAATACTGTTTTTGTTACTGTTATAGCTCCGCTCCCCCTACTGTCATCTGAACAGTAGAGCAGGCCCTCCGTATCCAGGAGATTCACACAAGCGCAGTTCACACTGGCAGATACGGAGAGCATCGCTGGGGTTCTTGGAAGCAATCCCGCGCGGATACGGAGCGATGACTGTCACGTGTGTTCTTTGGGAATCTTACCTGGCATTCTTCTGCCTCTGAGTTGGACATCCCCTGGCAAGTGAGGGTCCCTCCCAAGGAGGCTGAGGACCCCCGGGGAGGTCTGGGGGCCTTTCATCAGTGGCACCTCCCTCAGGATTGCAGTCAAGCCTGTACCTTTAATTACATACCAGCTACCAGTCCCTCCCCTGCTCCCTCTGCAGCTCCAGGAATTGCTTCCAACCAGGAGCTGAGGGTGGAGGGGTTCCAGGGCCTTTGCCTTACTCCCCATCCTGAGCCCTTCTCACCCCTGACTGGGGTGCTATGGTCTCAGCCCTGTGCTGCTGTGGAGCGAGGAAGTGAAACCTGAGGCCGGAAGCCCCTTTTCCTGGGAGAAAGGGCCTCTCATGGCTCTGGAAAGTTCTCTGACCAGCCAGCCCACATCTCATCTTCAAGGCCTGCTGTTCTCCAGTCTTGGGGGTCCATCAGTGTGGCCTGAGGACTTGTTAACACACAGCCTGTTGTCCTGGCTGCCCGCTGGAGTTCCTGACTCAGGAGGTCTGGGGTGCGACCTGAGGGGTGGCCTTTGTAAGGAGCGTCCACGTAGGGCTGATGCTGCTAGGCCAGGGCCCAGCCTTTGAGAGCTGCCCCCTGTACTTATGTTAAGCTGTGTGGCGAGGAGCAGCTGGCTTGGGTTAGAGTTCTGCCTCTGCCATTAACTATGCAGCTCTGGGCAACATATCCCACCTCTCTGTTGCCCAGTCCCCACCTGCAAATCTGAGAGAGTGGTGGCAATAGGTAATTACGAGGAAACACATAGAAAACACTGAGCCCCAGGGGATGGACCAGTATTGGTCTGACCCCCTCGTGATGGCCCTGCTCCCTGCTGATTGGGGCACATTATAAACACTCAATAAAGACCAGTCATTGTGATGAATCTGCATGTGGCTTGCTCCTTTGTGGTGGGTGTTGTCCCCTACCGGACCCCCTGGTCTCACCCTCCCCCACAACACCTTGGTTTTGGCTGGTTTCCGGGAGAGAAGGGACTGGGACCCCATAGTTTCTACAGAAGGGATCCAAGCAGGGGTGACCCATCCATCACCAGAGATGCCCCATGGGCACCAGAGGGGTGGGGCTCAGTCACCCTGGCTGTTGCTTATCAAGCCCAGGTCCATGGCAGCCGGCGTGGTGGCTGCTCCTGACCTTTATCTGTGTCTCCCACCCATAGTGTGGTCAGCAGCCCGTGGACGGGGGAGGTGAGCTAGTGGGAAGGCAGAGGAAGAAGCTGCCTGGAGCCGGGGAAGGGGAAGCGAGGAGTGTGGGGGCGGAAGTGTGCACCGTGTTGGTAGCCCTGACACATGATTCACATTTATGCAGCAAGTGGCAGCCTAGAAAGAGCTTTCAATCAGCTCTCAAACATCTGTGGCACATATAAGACTATTCTCCTCACCTAGAAGGGGACCAAGGAGGTTAAGTGGCTTGCCCAATATCACACAGCAATCCAGTTATAGACCCCGGGGCCAGACTCCGACCTCAGGTCTCCCCTGGCTCTCTGTTCCCATCACGCTCGGCTTCCAAATGGGGCCTCAGCCATCGGTGATGGCTCTGCAGCTGCATTCTGCAACCCCGCCCCCCCAACCCCCATCCCACATCAGCCTGTCCCCTCCACCTGCACAAACTGCTCCACGGCCTGCTGGTCCAGGCAGGTGTAGTTCTCCAGGAAGCGCAGCTTCTCGAACTGGAACCGGTCCCTGGACTGAGACTCTGCCTGCTTCTCCAGCAGCTGGAAGATGGTGGCGCCGAGCAGCAGGTAGCAGATGTAGGCCAGGAGCAGGGGCAGCACCCGGCCGCCCCAGCGGCTGCAGAGCCCAGTGCGGGGCATGGCAGGCCCAGGACTGTGCCAGGGCCGTGGGGGTGGCTGTGGAAACAGAGGCGGGAAGCGCCTGGGGATCTGGTCTGGCCTCCTGCCTGCCTCACCCTCCCTTGCGGCACAGGTGTTCGGAGGCTGGGGAGTCTGTTTGAACAGTGCAGCTCAGCTTGGCTGCACTAAGTGCCCTGAGTGCAAACAGGCCTGCCACCCCCCGCCCAGGCTTTTTTTTTTTTTTTCCCCATGGAGAGCAGCAGGTCAGTGGCAGGGACCCCTCAAAGAGACCTAACGGTCCTCCTGAGCGCATCATGTCCCGCTTTCTGCCTCCAAGTTGGATGGGTGTTTGGGGACCAAATCGGATGCTCCCCTTCACTCTGTCCCCGCTCCCTTGGCAGCTCCCAGCTTCTCACCCATGACGTCTTCTGAGCCCCAGGCTTAGGAGCTGGGAAGAAATCAGAACGGGTGTGAATAAAACTTGCACTCAGTTGCCTTGGCTACGAAATGGGGCTGGAGGGATGGACCTGCCTCTTGGGGGAACCCAAGGATGAGAGATCTGGGTGACAAATCAGGGGAAAGCAAACAGACAAAGGACAGCCTGGATCAGGAAAAGTGTGAGGCTTGATGTTCCTAATAAACTGGATGCGTTTGCTGAAAGTCCTCCTCGCTTGAAATCCTTAGCAGGTTCCCTTGGGAGGCTACGTCGGTGAGACATAAGTGTGAGTAAAAAGAAGCTAAAACAAAGTACCTCCCGGCCCGGAGGTCTTAACAGTGGTTCACTCCGGGTGGGTGGAATCGAGGGTGTTTTCCTCTCTTTCTCTGCGTGTGTGTGTGTGTATTTGCAGCAGCTTTTTTTTTTTTTTGATTTATAACTCACATGCTACCATTCACACACTTAAAGTATATAATTGGATGGTTTCTCCGTTCAACTATATTCAGAGGCCTGCAACTATCCCAAGATCAATTTTAGAATATTTTTAAAACCTCAGAACAGAAACTTGTACCTTTTAGCTGTCACCTCCATTCGTCCAGCCTGCCCCCTTGGCCTCTGGCCAACAGTTAACTTGCTGTCTCAGGATTTCCCTAATCTGGACATGTTTAAACATTAAAAAAAAGTGAAGTATAGTTGATTAACACCATTGTACCTATGTCCGCTGTACAGTAAAGTGACTCAGTTATACACATGCTGCTGCTGCTGCTAAGTCACTTCAGTCGTGTCTGACTCGGTGTGACCCCATAGACGGCAGCCCACCAGGCTCCCCCATCCCTGGGATTCTCCAGGCAAGAACACTGGAGCGGGTTGCCATTTCCTTTTCCAATGCATGCAAGTGAAAAGTGAAAGTGAAGTCGCTCAATCGTGTCTGACTCTTCGCCACCCCATGGACTGCAGCCCACCAGGCTCCTCCGTCCATGGGATTTGCCAGGCAAGAGTACTGGAGTGGGGTGCCATTGCCTTCTCCAAGTTATACACATATATACATTTTAAAAAATATATTCTTTTCCTTTACAGTTTAATCACAGGATATCAAATATATCGGTAGTTCACTGTGCTATACAAAACGGCCTTGTTAGACAGCATTTCATTTAAATGCAGTCATACCATATGTGGACTTTTGTGTCTGGCTTCTTCAATTAGCATAATGTTTTCATTATCCGAAAAGTAGCAAGTGTCGCTACCCCATTCTTTATGGCTGAATAATATTTCATTCCATGGATATGTACCAACATTTTATGTGTGTTTATATATCCATTTATCAGTTGATAGATATTTGGCTGTTATCAATAATACTGCTATGAGTGTTCACGTATGAGTCTCTTTTAGTGGGATTGTAACTTTTCATTTCTCCCCTGTAGTGTCCTTAACAGTGGAATTGCCGGGCCACATGATCACTCTATGTTTAATTATTTGAGGAACCACCAGACTGTTTTCCAAAGTAGCTGTGCCATTTTACATCCCCACCAGCAGTGTGCGAGGGTTGTCAGTATAATCTGCTTGTGTTCTCTGGTGTTTCCTGTAATGAGCTGCACCCGCAGACATGAGTTGCCACGCTGATAGCTTTTCCCTCCTTCTCGACGAACAGAGCCCCACATTTGTACATGTCAGCCCCAGGCAGTGGAGCCTGGCTGATCTCACCCATCACGATAATCCCACTCCTCACTGTCTCAGGAACAGCCCTGCGAGGGCGCTTTATGTTCGGGCAGTGAAGTAAGTGAAGACCCATAGGGGGTTAAACAAAGCACCGTAGCTCTGTCCTCCCCTGGTTTCTGGGGAGCCCTGATGGGTGAAGTGCACCCAGTTAGTCCCCTGGAGGCAGGGAGGCCAGGCTATCATCGTCCCCACCCAGGCAGTCATTCTGGCATTTCTAGCTCTGCATCTGCAGGCAGAATGGCTCCGGGAGCCTATGGACAGTCCACCGAGGAGCCCCAGGTGCAGCCAGGCCATTAGAAGCAAACACTTGAAAGCGGAGGAGAGGGGCCCAGAGAGGGGGAGGGGATCAGGGGATCGCCTGCCCCTCGCACCCACTTTCGGAGCTCCCTTGCAGCAGGGCCGCCCTCCCTGCCCCGAGACCTGGTTCTGGCCAATTAGATGTGAACAGAGACAGCTGCGGAGGAGTGGGCTGAGGGTGCTGCATCCGAACCAAGGGTGGTCTGCCCTGAATGCACAGATGCTGGCCCCTGCTCAGCCACCCCGTGTCCTTGCAGGAAAGGTCACGAGCATCGCAAAGATGCTCAGCTGATTCCTGCACACGCCTACCTCTAGATGTAAATGGGCTTGAAACCTAAGCCTGATTTGTTTAAGCCACAGTTAGGGATTGTTACTTCTCAATGGTTAGATAAGTTCAAGGTTCAGTCAGGGCCCTGTCTGGGGGTGGCAGGTGCTGGCTCTGGGTCCCTGAGGCCACCTGGGCGTCCACAGCTGTCTCCTGTAAGGCCCTCCTCACACCCAGAGCTTTCCCAGATAGCACCATGCTGGGAGGCTGGCTGGTCCTGGGGCAGAAGCAAGCATCTGGGTCACACATCTCGCCCTCGGTCCTGGCTCTAAGCTAGGGTTATGCTTACACACCTGCCAGGCGTGTGATAATAAAACCCCATTTTATTGCCTGGGAGAAGCTCAGTATGTGAAGATTTCTCCTTTACCATTTGGAAAGCTCACGTGCTTCTGTCTGGGGACTCGGGCGGGTCTTAGCAACCTCTTCTGTGCGAATATCCTTGCTGAGTCTGGGCACGGTCTGCAGGTGACGGTGGTGGTTCTCAGGTGGAAGGAAAGGGAGGTGGAGCACGGGCGAGCACAGTGGGGAGGGCCGTCTGTTGCAGGTGGACAGGGCTCCCTCACGGCCTGGACAGGAAGGATGCCAGGCTCCCTGTGGGCCAAGACCCCCACTCCTTTGGGGACCCCCTGTTGAGGGCCTTGCCCCATTTCTCCCCGCTGCTGCTGTTTCCTCTCACAGGGCATTGTGTGTGTGTTGCTCAGTTGTGTCTGACTCTTTGTGACCCCCTGGGCTGTACCCCGCCGGATTCTCTGACCATGGAATTCTCCAGGCAAGAATACTGGAGCGGGTAGCCATTCCCTTCTCCGGGGGATCTTCCTGACCCAGGGATCGAACCCTGGACTCGTGCAATGCAGGCGGCTTCTTTACTGTCTGAGCCACCTGGCTGGAGTTTAAGACAGCCTTTCCCAGGAGCTCTTCCAGCTTAAGGGGACCACAGAGCTAAAGGATGGAGCCTTCATGGTGGACTTGCCGGGAGCTCAGCTCGATCGGTCCCCAAAGCACGCCCCACTCCAGAGCCAGTGCCTGCCCCGCCTCCGCTTCACTCTAGAATATGTGAGCTGGGTGCCCTCTGTGTGCTGGCACCTGCCTTGGCTGCTCCCCTGCCTGGCTGTGGCCTGGCCTGGCCAGGTTTAGGAGGGAAACTTCAGGCCTGCAGGGACCTCCCCTGCCCATCAGACATGGTCCCTGCCTGCATGACACCTCCCCACGTGGGCGCCACTCTGCTGGGAGCGATGGACAGACACAGGGCATGATTTATAATCCTTTTCAGGGAATTACTGCTCCTAATGGGAAGCGCCAATTTGTGCTTCCCCAAGGTGGGAGGGCAAAATCAATTAATGGAGAGTCTAACGTGGCCAGGCCTGTTGGCAGAGTGTGGCCTGACATCCGGCAGTGATAAGGGACCTTCTGAGGCTGAACTAATAAGGAGATTGGAGGAAAAAAGAAGAAAAACAACCCTCCCCGCCACCCCGATCAATTTCATGTACAGTGGCCAGAGGATGCAGGGCAAACAGAGCAGCTGGATGTGGGCCTCTTTCCGTCTGAATGAGCCCGGAGGGCAGGGCAGGCCAGCTCGCCCAGCCGCCGTCCAACATTGGTATTTGCTCACGGAGTTTCTCGACAGGCGTGCATCTGCACAAATGAGAAAGGCACGGACCAGAGCTCAGGGGAGGGGCTGAGGCCCACCTGGCTCAGGTGTGTCCCCTGCAGGGGAAAGGGCAGGTGGAGCGCTCCGGTCTCAGGTCCTGCTGCCCTAACGGTGCCCACCTACATGGTGGCACATGGGGCCAGAGCCACAAGCCCGGCGTGTGGTTGTCTGGGCTCCTGGTGGTGTCCCCACTGTGAAGGGTGTGGGAGGCAGGCCGTATGGGTGAGTGCCCTGCTGGCCAGAGAGTCAGGGGAGGTCCCGCTGGGCTGTGTGGCCCCCGGGGTGTGGGGAAAGCCAAGGGGAAGGAGGCTGAAGATGGACAATCAGACAAGCCCACCTGTTACTGACCTTGTTCAGAAGATTCCATTGTTTACTGGGGCAGCGGGATTCATTTCTCATGAGAGATCGTTCCCTGAGCCCCAGTGTGTAGCAAGGTTGAGAGGGGGGCTCTAGTTGAAGTTGGGGGGACTCCCATTCTCATCAGCCCAGAGAGCTTGATGCAAGAGCCCCCTGCCATGACTCTCAAATAGATGTCCTTGCCTGAGTTGGATTGACCTTGGAGCAGACTCTGAGACCAGATGTGGTGTGCATGGTTTATCTGGAAAGTGAGCCCAGGAAGGGATTCCGAGAGAGCGGGGAAGAGGGGCAGGGGAGAAACGTGGGCAGCCCCGCACATGTGATGGAGCAGGTGGCCGCTGTGGGCACCCAGCGGGGCACGACCTGTGTAGGGCTCACTCAGAGTTGTCCCACGGGGCGGAAGGAGGGTGGGGTGTTTAGCTCCCGACTCCCATCCCTACCAGCTGAGGGCTGACGGGGAGGTTACCTCCTGCACTGCCAGCCTGCCCGCACATAGGCGACTAGAGGGCTCACCTCACTAGTTTCTCTTCTCTTGGGGTTTCAGGTCTTGTAGTGCCTCTGGTCGCATGTCGGAAAACCCTTGTTTTATGTGTCTCGCCTCGTTTTCAGCCGCTTAGTGCAGGAGGCTGAATCAGGTCTCTGTTGCTCTATCGTGGCCAAAAGTGCCAGCTCCATACAACCGACTCTCACGTGCCTGCTTCCCTCCTAGCTCAGTCGGTAAAGAATCTGCCCGCAATGCAGGAGACACGGGTTCGATCCTGCATCGGGAAGATCCCCTGGAGAAGCAAATGGCAACTCACTCCAGTATTCTTGCTTGGAGAATCCCATGGACAGAGGAACCTGGCGGGCTACAGTCCATGGGGTCGCAAGAGCTGGACACGACTGAGTGATTTTACTACTAGTGCATTCTATTTCTTGGTTGTGCTGGGTCTTCGCCGCTGTGTGTGGGCTTTCTCCAGCGGCAGTGAGTGGGGGCTACTCTTCCTTACAGTGCTCGAGCTTCTCGTCGCGGTGGCTTCTCTTGTGGCAGAGCACAGGTTCTAGGCACGGGTTTCGGTAGTTGAGGTGCGCGGCCTTAGTTGCTCTGTGGCATGTGGGATCTTCCCAGAGCAGGGAACAGACCCATGGCCGCTGTGTTGGCAGGCGTTATCTTAACCACTGGACCGGCACGGAAACCCTCGAGTGCCTTTTGATAGGCGGCATAGAAGGAAGGAAACAAATTCTGAGAAACTCTGGGTCTGTTCACATACGATCTCTGGGTTTCAATTCCTGTGGCTCTTGCTACAGTTAATGCTTCATAGCAAGTCAGAACCCCCACCCTGCCAAGTCTCAGTGGCTAATGACAGCCAGCATTTATTCTCAGGAGTATGGGTCCTCAGGTCAGCTAAGGCTCAGCAGACCTGGGCCACCTGATGGGGAATCCAGGCTCCAGTGCTGTGGGGCTCGACTCCAGGCTGAGGCCTGGGCCCGGGTTGGCTCGCTGCGTGTTCTGAGGTGTGGGCTCAAGGGGGCAGTGCCTGCCCAGGGCATGTTCTTGCCAAGCAGAGATCACCAGCCTGGCAAGAGGCAGGCCCAGCCAGGTGGCACATTTCATGCCTCTGCTTGTACCGTAACTGCCAATGTCCTCCCCACTAACCAAAGCAAGTCGCAGGGCCGAGCCCAATCTGAAGAGGGAAGGAGGCATACTCTGCCCTGATGAGGCCATGGCCAGTGCTTTGGATGCCTGTTTCTGTTACACAGCGGGTGAAGAATTAAGGCGAGTTATTCAGTCTACCCGGAGAAGGCAATGGCACCCCACTCCAGCACTCTTGCCTGGAAAATCTCATGGATGGAGGAATCTGGTAGGCTGCAGTCCATGGGGTCACAAAGAGTCGGACACGACTGAGTGACTTCCCTTTCATTTTTCACTTTCATGCATTGGAAAAGGAAATGGCAACCCACTCCAGTGTTCTTGCCTGGAGAATCCCAGGGACAGAGGAGCCTGGTAGGAGGCCGTCTATGGGGTCGCACAGAGTCGGACACGACTGAAGCAACTTAGCAGCAGCAGCAGCATTCAGTCTACCACAGCTTCTCTGTTTTCTAACCACGGCTCCCCACCCCACCCCCCGGCCCTTTCCAAGATCAGAGAGAGCCACATTCTAAGCCTCCCTTCTCCTAACACTTCCTGCCACGGGACTGGCAGAGCCAGTTCGGTCCTAGTAGGACCTGGGTGGGAAGTCACTGGCCAGGCCGCTTTCCGGAAGACGTTTTGGGAAAACTCCACATTTCGGCCTGGAGTGAACTCAGATATTCTGGACCTCTTCACGGCTGGCTCTCCGGAACCCGGTGCGGATTGCGGATGCCCAGTGCGGAAAGACCCTGCTGGAGGGTCTTTCCAGAACGTTTCCTCTGCTCCTCCCATTTGCAGGGCCCACAGGGCTGAGGGGAAGTTGCATCGGGGGAGGGGCCATCCATGTCAGAAGCCGGCCTCTGTGGGGAGGGGGCGACTTCGGGGGCTGTCTGTGCTCCTCTCGTCTTTTCCTCTCCGGTCAGCGACTGTTCTACGAGGGGAGTTTGCGCTCTGCGTGGGGCCATGTCACACATCCCTGTCAACGAGGCCTTTGGGTCTGGGAGGTGACTTCTGGGCAGGAGCACTATGGTCCGCAGACGAACCAGCTCCAGAGGGCTGGGTACCCAGGTGTGCGGGGTACTTTGAGTCTGTTTCTGAGGGAGCCTGGCCCACTGCATGCCATCCTCGGGGCTCGTAAGAGAGAGAGTGAGAGAGAGAGAAAGAGCGTGTTTGTGCCCTACGGGCTCCTGGGGAGGCTTCTAGAATCAGGCTGTGAGGGCAATTTGTGCCCCCTCACTGGTTCCGTGGACTTTCCCAAGGATTTGTCACATGCCACGTGGGCCCAGGGGAGGTCACGGGGGCCCAAGAAGCAGGAGCATGGCTCTGACTCTGTCACTCGTGAACTAAGGACATATTGCTGGGGACACAGTGACGGGCAGGACAAACAATCCCTTGTTGTGGGGCTTTTAGGCTTGGCGGTGGTGGGCTCTGAAGGCCATTAGAGAAGAAGCAAGCAGGGGATTCTCTGGCAGGCCAGTGGACGGCTTGCTCTCAATGCCGAGGACCTGGGTTCAAATCCTTGTTGGGGAACTGAGATCCCACAAGACGTGCACCATGGCCAATAAAGGGGAAAAAAGAAAAGCAAATAGAGATCTGAAATCTGTCAGGTAGTGATGAAAAGATAACAGAGTGACGTGATAGAGGGTGACCAGGGTGGGGGTGTCCCTCTAGTGGGCGTGATCAGGGAAAGCTGCCTGAGGAGGGGACCTCTGCCACTAACTGGCTGTATAATTAACAACCAGGACCTCCTGTTCACTTCATTTTTCTTTCTTTTTTAAAAATAATTTTATTCATTTATTTTTCGCTGTGCTGGCTCTTTGTTGCTACACGGACTTCTCTAGTTGCAGGGAGCCGGGGCTGCTCTCTAGTTGCGGTGCTGGGGCTTCTCACTGCGGTGGCTCCTCTTGTCGCGGGGCACAGGGGCTTCAGTAGCTGCGGCTCTGGGCTCTAGAGCAGAGGCTCAAGAGCTGTGGCTCACGGGCTTAGCGGCTCCTCGGCATGTGGGGTCTTCCTGGACCAGGGATGGATGGAACCTGTGTCTCCTGCATTGGCAGGTGGATTCTTTACCACTGAGCCACCAGGGAAGCTCCCCTCACTTCAGTTTTCTAATGTTATAAACAAGGGTGTGGGTCAGAGGAGCTCTGTCTAGCTTTGAAATGTAATCACCTAGCTTCTCTTACATCATCCTGTTACCCAGACCTGAAAGGGTCCGGGGAGGGGGGTGGGTGGTGGGTGGGTGTGGAAACTGACTATGCCGTACTCTCTCTCTGCTCCCTCCCCAGGGCGACTCATGGGCCAGAGGTGACAGGGCGGTGGACAAGTGCTTTTATTCGGTTAGCTGAATTTCCAGGGTCCCTCCCTTTCCCCCCGTCCACCCCACCGCAGCTGGCTTGGATCTACTGCCAGCGTCCTGAGGCGGGTGGCAGTCCCCACAAGGGCCTCTAAGGGGTGGCCCTCCACTGGACCTGAGCCTGGAGTGCTGAGAGGGCTCCCTGAGACACGTTCCCCCATGGGAGCGGGGAGAATTGGCCCAAACCCTGCCGAGCCCCGAGGCATGGGGTGAAGGTGAGGCCCAAGGCGCCCACACTGCTCCTTGCGATTCTCAGCAGAGCTCCCGGGAGCCACCCACTGCCCTCCGGGTGCTGCCGTAGGGGTGGCTCCCTGGAGATGCAGCTGATTCAGGTGTCGCCCGTGGGTCATCTGGACCACGAGAGCGATGGTGCGGGGCCTGGCCTGAGAGGGCAGGGCTGGCCGTCCAGATGCCCTGCTGCTCTCCACTGCCTCGCCTATGGTCTGACCTGCTGTGAGGCTGCCCCAGCCATTCCTGGGCGTCTCACCCAGGGGCTGGGGCAGGGGAGTGGCGGGAAAATATTGGGTTGGCCGAGAAGTTCATTTGGAATTTTCCTGTATGATGTTGCAGAAAAACCCATATGAACTTTTTGGCCAACCCCATAGCGAAAGATAGCCCATTATCATTTCTGCCTCCTTCTACCAGTATGAGATTCCCTGCCACTGCGCTAGGATGGTACTGTTTCATGACCTCAAAGGCTTGTAGTCGTCTGTGTGTAAGACCACAGCAAGGGTGAGCTAAAGCGCTCGTTCCACCCCTAGAACCCGGCGCTGCCTGGCTGCCCACGGCTCCAGCACCCACAGCAAGGACAGCACCGTAAGCCTGGCCCCAGCCCCACTGGCAGCATCCAGGGCTCCATCCTTAAAGAAACACAGCCTCCCGACTGGGATCCAGGTCACCAGTTGCTTCCAGCAGTCCACAGATCGCTGCTGGAGCTGAGCCCTTTGGAGTCCGTTCTTGCTGCCACAATGCACTGGGGTGCTTACTGGAAACCTGAAAGGAGACGGGTGGTCTCGGTTAGGCTCTGCTTGGGTCACGGACCTCTCGGATCACCCCCCGTGGGTGTCAGGTGGCGCGCCGCTCAGGGCCTTACTCCCAGGGGGCTGTGTCTACTCCCCAAACACTGTAGGAAATGCCTGCCTGCTTTGCTCTTCGCAAAAGTCTCATCACCCTGAGCCAGGACCCACACTCACTTTCCTGCTCTGTGGTTTTCGCTGACACACCTGTTTCATTCTTGCAGATTCACTCCTTGCTTTTTGCCCCAGGTATTCATTATACTCCATGACGTTTCCTCCTGACCATGTGGCCCCATCTAGAAGCTTCCCATAGCGGGGCATGGAGAAAGGGTTCTCTGGCCTAAGAAGCATGACCCCTGGGTTCTAGCCAGGATGGTCCCCAACCCATGGTGTGACTTTGGGTAAAACATGCTTGTTCTCTGGGCCTCACTTTTCTCACTTCCAAATTGCTGGAGTAGACCAGGTACCTGGAAAAAGCCAAATAACTAGTGTGGCTCCTTGCTTTGCAAAGCGGGGCCCACTGACCTGTGGGACGGGCATCTTCAGGAGCTTGTTAAGAGATGTAGACTCTTGGGCCCCACTCAGACTCACTGGACCCAGAAAAGTATGAGAACTAATATGGGGGATGTGCAGTTAATTTGCTTAAAGTTTGGCTACCATAATAAGAATTTTTGAAGATCCTTGGGTAAAGAACACGGTATTTTTTAAAAAACTGCATCAGACAGAGAGATGAGGCGGCTGCAGCATCCAGGTGTGGACGTGGATACCTGGCAGTAGGGGGTGTGGGCGTGGCCAGCTCGCTCTTCCGGAGGGGGAGTCGGTGATTCTCTGCGATGCAGAGGATGTGGGAAGTAACAGGGAGGAAGATGTTGAAAACAATTCAAGGCTGTGAACCCTTGATCCCCAAATTTAGTTCTGTGTGCCAGATCTAGTTCCGTGGACTTCACTGTCTAACTCAATGGAGATGGTCCTTATTATTATTTTTTTTAATTTAAAAACTTTTATTTTTGGCTGCACTGGGTCTTCACTGCTCTGTGCGGGCTTTCTCTAGTTGTGCTGAGCGGGGGCTACTCTGTATTTGTGGTGTGTGGGCTTCTCATTATGGCGGCTTCTCTTGTTGTGGAGCACGGGCTCTGGGGGCGTGGGCTTCAGCAGTTGCGGCCCCGTGGGCTTAGTTGCTCCACAGCATGTGGGATCTTCCTGGACCAGGAATAGAACCTGTGTCCCTGCACCGGCAGGTGGATTCTTAGCCACTGGACCACCAGGGAAGTCCTGAGATGTCCTTATTTATTTAAGCAAAAATTATTTAATTTTTGGCTGCACTGGGTCGTCATTGCTTCTCGGACTTCTCTGTGGGGGCTCCTCTCTAGTTGCAGTGCGTGGGCTTCTCCTGCGGGGGCTTCTCTTGTTGCAGAGCACAGGCTCTAGGGTTCATGGGTGCAGTAGTTGCTGCTCCTGGGCTCTAGAGCACAGGCTCATAGTTATGGTGCTTGGGCTTAGCAGCTCTGTGGCATGTGGGATAATCCTGGATCAGGGACGGAACCCACATCTCCTGCATTGGCAGGCAGATTCTTCACCACTGAGCCACCAGGGAAGCCCAGTCCTTATTTTTAAGACATTCCTGGCTGTCATAATTTGACTCCTAGACCAGGAAGAAAGTCAGACACACCAGAGCGTGGGAAGGTGATGTGTTCTAGTCACTCCGGACCCAAGGTTCCCCCAGCTCTGGTGCAGGTTGGAAAGGGCACCCTTACTGCTACTGCTAAGTCACTTCAGTCGTGTCGGACTCTGTGCGACCCCGTAGATGGCAGCCCACCAGGCTCCCCCGTCCCTGGGATTCTCCAGGCAAGAACACTGGAGTGGGTTGCCATTTCCTTCTCCAATGCATGAAAGTGAAAAGTGAAAGGGAAGTCGCTCAGTCGTGTCCGACTCCTAGTGACCCCATGGACTGCAGCCCACCAGGCTCCTCTGTCCATGGGATTTTCCAGGCAAGAGTACTGGAGTGGGGTGCCATTGCCTTCTCCCTAGGGCACCCTTAGGAATCCTCATACCCAGGCCACTCTCAGGATGGATTACATCAGAATCTGAATGGCCAGGCCCAAACCCGCTGCTTTCATCTCTCTGTCCCGAGAGTTGGCGAGGGCAGGTACTGGGGACCACGAGGCATGTGGCTGTGGACCAAGTCATGGGTCTGAGGCTTCTTCTGCACCACTGAGAAGCGTCCTGGGCCAGGATTCCTGGTAAGGAGCACAGAGCCGGAGCCAGCTCCCCACTAGGGCTGTCCCTGCTTCCCCGCCCCAGACACTTGCCTGCGGTGAGGACTGGGGGTGAGGGTGGGGCTGAGAAGAAAGGGCCCAGTGCTGGGCTCAGAGTGCACGATGTTCAAAGACATAGCCTCTCACACAGATCGACCTCCATTCACAACAAATGTCCCGGTTCCCGTCCATTCTCTATGAACCTCATTTAAGTAATGGAGCTACCAGTCGAGGCTGGTGACTGTGGATTCCCAGGGTGGAGGGCACCGCTACACCATTGAAACCACCACCACACCTCACCGCGTTAGATCAGGTCTCAACACACAGGCCAGTTTCCCCGCTGATGGCTCCCTGGCGCTCAGCAGGTTACGAGGGAACTTTGTGGACCTTGTCTCAGGAGAGCTGCCCACCGGGGCAAAGGTGGAATCCGGACCTGACAGGGGTGACAGGGAGGCTGGAGGAGGTGAGCGGCCCAGGGTCACCCAAGGCCGAGATGGACAGCCCTTATGTTCCGGTCTCTTCCTTCCCAGATCTGTGCTGTTTCTGTTTCCCTGGGAGGGCTCCTGATGGAAGGAGAGAGCCAGGGGCTTCTCAGAGCGGAAGTGCTGGGGCTAGGGGGACTGGGGGGCTTTGGGGGTTCTCCTCCTGGCTGGAGAAGAGGGCATTGTGGTCATGGGGGGTCACAGCAAACATCAAGGTTCCAGACAGACATTCTTCCAAACTCAGGGATTAAGGAAGATTCTAGAAAGGGGTTAATCTCATTTTCTCCGCTCTCGAAGCCACTGTTGGCAGCTAGAAACAGCAGCTTTGACACCATGGATGACTAATGCCCCTTCCGGGGAAGATATACCTGTCCACGTGTGCCCCTGGCAGGGATTGGAACGCTCCACAGCTTCCCCAGGAATCCTAAATCAAACAGATTCATCCTGGCCCTTGGTGAAGCCTAAGAGCTGGCTAAATCACCCTTTCTGGGCTCTTGGTCCTTGGCTGACGGTCACAAATCTCCCATAATGAGCACTTGTGAAGGAGCACCGCCAGACAGCGCCACTGAATTAAGAGCAGAGGGGCCCAGGGCAGGGACAGGCAGTGTTTGCTTTGGCTGCGGAGGGGAGGGCAAGGTGCCTGGGCCCAGCCCATGTGTTTGCCCACAGGGAGGCCTGATAAGTAGGCTGTGTAGACAGCGCAGCGTGGTGGACCCGGGCCATCTGCCGTGTGTCGGGGGCGGGGGGAGACTGCACCTGCTGCTCTGCAGCCCCGACCTCGCCAGAGGGGGGCCCTTTGTCACCCTGTCTTCAGCTTCCCTGGGGCCCCGCGGTCACTAAGAACCTGGGATTATTTTCCTCCCCTTGGGGAATAAAAACTGAACCCTCGAACTTGTGTTTGTTTTGATGAATTACTTCCAGGCTGCCGTTTGTTTGGAGAACCAAGCTCCCCAGCTGCAGGGAGGGTGGAGGCTGAGGGAAAACACCCTCAGCAAGCTGGCTTTCCAGACGGCTCGGCCCAGCGGAGCGCGGGAGGCCTGGGTTCTCCTGGCTCTGCCATTGCAGTCGGGGGTGGTGGGTGGTGGGGGGCGTACCTCAGCTTCCTCTCCTGTCAAAAGGGGGGAATCACACTCGTGGTTCTGTGCGCCTTACAGCATGTTGAGGGCACCACATGGAATAATGTTCATGAAGAAAACATAACTGGTAACCTGCTCTAAACATCATAATGAAAGCGCCCCAGCTGGACTTCCCTGGTGGCTCAGTGGCTGAGACTCCATGCTGCTCCCAATGCAGGGGGCCCGGGTTCGATCCCTGGTCAGGGAACTAAGATCGTGCATGTAAGCAACTAAGATTCCGCGTGCCACAGTGGAAATGGACCATCCCGCGTGCTGCAACGAAGACCTGCTGCAGCCAAATAAAATAAATACATAAAAATAAATAGTTAAAACAAAACAAACCCAAGAGTGCCCCAGTCTTTGACCCAGTTTCCTGCATCAGCCAGGCCTGGTGTCAGCGGGAAGATGCCCTCCTGCCATAGACCTTGGATGTCTGCCTTTTCTCTTTGGAGCGGGCTGGAGGGTCACATCGCTAATGTGTGAAACAAAAGCTGAGTAAATGGAACTTTAAAATATTGCTTATTTGTAGACTTTTGGATGGGACAAATGATGGTTGAGTTTTATGAATTTGTTCTGGGGGGTGGGGGTGTCTCCTAGCTCCAAGAACAATGCTCCCTCCACTTACATCCTGGACATTATTCCGTCAACTTCCTCAAAGAATTTTCTCTTGCATTTTGGTCCTCTTTCCCACATCATAAAACCCCTTCCATTTTTCCCCCCCTTCCTGGGCTGTTCCTTTCAGTGTATAAACAAATCTTCGTGACCCCCACGTGTCCCGTGCAGGCGGCAGTAAGTCCAAGCCATCCAGACCTTCCCAGGAAGGTACTTCCCTGAGAACCACTGGCTCCTGGTCCTCCGTGGCCTGCACGACACTCTGTGGCCGGAGTGAGCTTTCCAAACCACTGGTCAGACGACATCACGCTATGGTTTCAATTCTTCCCTGAGTTCCCACCACTCGCTCCTGGAGTGGAAGCCAAGCCCAGGAGGCCTGTGGGATCCTGCTCTCCTCCCTGGCTTGGTCCCCCACCCCAGCCGTGCTAGCCTCTGTCCCACCCTGTGACCATGCTGAGTCCTTCCCCTCTGGGCCGGCCCCCTGCTGCTCCTCCCAGAGTGAGTGGAACCCTGGCCCCCAGAGCCACGAGGCTGCATCATCCTCACTCTCAGGCCTCAGTTTTGAGTCTCCCCCTTCCCCCCTCCCAGATAAAAGCATCTCTCTGGGGATCTCTATGCATCACGTATTCCAGCTACTTCAGAGCTCTCGTTGGCACCGAGGATGATCTTATGTCTCTGGGATGTGTTCACAGTCTCTCTCCTTCCTTCCAGCCTGTCAAGGGCTTCAGTCTTGTTCACTGATATGGCCCCAGCACTGGTACAGTGCCCGGCATACAGAAGATGTCTAATAAACACAGTGCTCATTTACCGACTGGCTGTCTGGTATTGCTCTGTGTCTGATACGTATCATTAGAGTATTTGGGGGATGAGTGGGGGGGTGGGGGAGGGGGGGCGTGGCTTGGAGAGTACTCAATCTGAATCCAAATTTTTCTAACCCTAACCCTAACCCTAACCCGTCTGGTGCCTTGTGGCCATGTGAAAGCGACGCTAAGCCAGACGAGTAGCCTTTGGATTACTGAGATGAGGCTAAGACTAAAAGGAGGGCTGGGGTCAGGGGCCCTGGATGGAGGCTGGTCCCACAGGTCTCCAGGGAGAGGGAAGAAGTTCTGTCCACGCAGGAGGGCAGGGGCCATGAGGAAGCGGGGGAGGCCAGTGACGGAGGCCAGGCTGGGCCTTCTCTTTCTCTTCCAGCTCCTGACACACTGCATATTTCTTCTCTGACTGTTCCCATGTCCTCGGGCCTGGGCCTTCAAGTGGTGTTCACACCTACAACTTGCTGGCAAGAACCAGGCTCCAACAGAAGAGTAAGATTTCGACCTGGATGTTGAACGAGCTCCAAGCCATCAGTCAGCCCTTCCTGTTTGGAGCGGGCAGACGGAGGGGAGTTGGCTCTGGGGACAGGCGACCAGACATCATCCTAAAGACTGGGGATGGAGGGACTCTTTGCCAAGAGGCGCAGGCAGGGGCCCCTGGGCCGGCCACCCCCTTGGCCCGTCTCGGTGTGTCCGAGGCTGCCTTCTGGGGCTGTCTCCAGGAGGAGGCAGTGGTGGCAATGCAGGAGGTGACCCGAGGCCCTGCCCGAGGCTTTGGGAACCTGCGGAAGCTTCCTATTTCCTCAGCTCCCTGTTGTTCCAGCTTTCTCCACACCGCGCTCCCCCACCGCCACCAACCTAGGGCCTGACCATGACCTGGGCCCTGGAGGAGCTGCCGGGGAAGGGGCTCTTACCTGTCCTCTGCAGGATGTTATGTCTGGCCTTGATGAAGGCCAGGATGTCGGAGTCCGTCTGGCTGTCCCCTGTGAGAGGGACGGACGACACTGGCCTCTCTGGGATGCTGGGGACAATGACACACCACACTTTACCATGCTTGACCTTTGGCCCTGGGATTCACCTTTCCAGGGCACTTTTCCTTGCTCATGGCTGGATCTGCTCTCACCCCCGCTTCTCTGCAGCCTGTGCAGCAAGCCGCCTGCACCCACGCGAGGCACGTGGCGCCTGGTCTTTTGGCTCAAACCCTGCGTGGCTTCTCATCAGCCTTGGGATGAAATTTGGACCCCTTCCTGTGTGATCTATGCTGCTCACTGCACTCCAGCCACCCTGTTTCTCTGATAGACCAGGCTCCTCCCGGCCTCTGGCCCTTCGCTTTGCCGTCTCCTCCTTCTGGGCTGCTCCGTCCCCAGACCTTCACACGGCTGCACGAGCTTTCATCACCTCCTCCATCCTCTCACCCCCACCTCTCTGCCCAACCTCTAACTGACACAAACCAAGCCCATTCTAGGGTGGGCCTGCCTTCCTCAGCCCCTGGCTTAGGTGTTGTATCCTCTAGGACATGACCCCACTGCACCCCCACCCCCACCCCCACAGGAGGTGAGTGCAAGGCCCTGCCCGAGGCTTTGGGAACCTGCAGAAGCTTCCTGCTTCCTCAGCTCCCTGTTGTTCCAGTTGCCCCCTGGCCTCCCTGCCTTGGGCCTGACAATGATCTCGGCCCTGGAGGAGCTGCTTAGCTAGCCCTTAGCTAGTTGCTCCTGAGACAGAGGTAACTCTTTCCCCTTCTCTCCTTAAAAACAGAACCATACACTATTTAGCCCAGCAAGTTGCCACATTCAGAATACTACATTTCCCAGCCTTCTTTGCAGCTATGTGTGGTCAGGTGACTAGATTGTGGCCAATGAGATTTGGAAGAAGTGAGATTTCTTTTCCCCTTTAAAAAGGGAGAGATGCAAGGATCCTCTCCCTTCTCATTTTCCATGCAACCCCTAGACGTAAAATCCTCCTTGAGAAATTCAAACGAGGTGCTCTCCTGGCTCTGGCAAGCATCCGTCCTCACACCCGTCACTCCACAGGGCATGGACAGTATCCACTCCCTTAGAAGGTGGGGAGGATTATATGTAACAGAGGGTTGCTTATCACGTCATGCAATATTTGGCATTCTGACTGCAGCTCAGCGAGAAGAGCTAGAGCAGGGCTGGGGCAGGGAGGCGGGGGCAGCTCTGCAGTTGTGCCTTCCGTCCAGAGTGGGGGTGTAGGGGTGGAGTGGGGGGTGGTGGTGGGTGGAATTCACCCCTGGGCAGCCTGTGGAGAAGAGCAGGGCCTGCCGGGTGAAGCAGGGCTCACGGGTAGTCTAGTCAGAGGGCACTGGAGACACGCACTGGGGGTAGGGGCCGCATTGGCTTTGCTCAGCCTGAGGCCAGGCCTATCCACTCCACCCCTTCCCACCTGGGGACTGTGCGTGGGGCTGGTGGGCTACATGGAACTGCCCCTGGCCTGGCTCCTGTTCCTTTAGTGGCCCCAGGTACATCAATTTACAAGGACACATGGGCTTCCTGGGTGGTGCTACTGCTAAAGAAGCCACCTGCCAGGGCAGGAGACATAAGAGACGTAGGTTCAAGCCCTTGAAGATCCCCCAGAGGAGGGCATGGCAATCCACTCTGTTATTCTTGCCTGGAGAACCCTATGGACAGAGGAGCCGGGCAGGCTACAGTCCATGGGGTCACTAAGAGTCGGACACGACTGAAGCGACTTAGCACAGATGCATGTGAAGCAACTCAGGCTCCCCAGGTGGCGCTAGTGGTAAAGAACCCGTCCGCCAGTGCAGGAGACATAGAGATGTGGGTTTGATCCCTGGGTTGGCAAGATCCCTCGGAGGAGGGCATGGCAACCCACACCAGTATTCTTGCGTGGAGAATTCCATGGACGGAGGAGCCTGGCGGGCTACAGTCCATGGGGTCGCAAAGAGTCAGACATGACTGAAGCGACTTAGCATGCACGCACGCATGTGAAGCAGCTCTGCCTGCACGGGGCCCCAGTGACTCTGGGGACACTTCCTCAGCTCTGGGAGTTGGCATCTGTGAGAGATTCCAGGGAATTCCTGGGGTGCCAAGGTGGAGGCCTGCCCTGGGCTCCGTCTGTGAAGCCACTGCACTGAGGGGCTGCTGGGGCTGAGAGAAGCCGACTGGCGGTTTCAGCCCGCTGCACCCATGGCAGTGCTGTTGCAGGAGTCAGAGGGGGAAGAAGACCACAGACCTGTTCTCCATGGGGGCACCAGGGCTGCTCTGCTCCTGGCTGTGCAGGAGGGGGCCAGGTGAGGGCAGGATCTTCCTGGCGTACACATCACTATAAAGACAGATCAACAGGAGACAAATGTGTGGAAGGAGGTTTGCAGAGGAGAAATCTAGAGTTTATAGTTAGGAGCTGTATGGATTGATTGAGAGTTTGTGCCTCCTGAAAACTCATATGTGGGAATCGATTCCCCAGCGTGATGGTATCTGGAGGTGGGGGCCTTGTAAGGTAACTTGTTTGGATGAGATCATGAGTGTGGAGTCCCCAGCATAGGACTGGTGGCCTTATAAGAAGAGGAAGAGAAAGAAATCAGAGCTGTCCCTCTGCTGTGTGAGGACTCAGAGGAGACAGCCATCTGCAAAGCAGAAGGAGGTTCTCAACAGGAGCTGATCCCTCTGGACCTTCGCCTGGGACTTCCCAGCCTTCAGAACTGTGAGAAGTAAACAAATTCCTGTTGTCTAAGCTGCCTAGTCTATAGTTTCTCTTATGGTGGCCCAACCTGACTATGACAGATGCCAAGACTCCTCTGTTATGGATGATGATCAGTCCGTTCAAGCTGCTATAACAGAATGCCATGAATGGGATGGCTTCAACTACAGGAATTTATTTCTCACTGTTCTGGAGCTGGAGTTCTGAGGTCAAGGGATCTGCAAGGTCAGGTCAAGGCTGCCAAATTCTTGTGTCCTCACATGGTAGAGAGAGTGAGCTCTCTGGCCTCTTTTTATCAGGGCACAAATCCTCTTTATGAGGGCCCCGCTTTCATGACCTAAAGACTCATCTCCAAATACTATCACTTTGGAGGTCAGATGTCAACTTACGAGTTTTTGGAGGACACATACAGTTTATAACATTCTGCCCCTGACCCCACTCCCCCCAATTTATGTCCTTCTCATGTAAAATACATTCTTTTCACTCCACCAGCCCCCAGCATCAACGCTAAACCTCATCCACTGAGGTATCATCTCAATCAGATGTGGGTGAGACTCAAAGAAGGATCCATCCTAAGGCAAAAATCCCTTGTTGGCTGTGAACCTGTGAGACCTGACAAGGTATGTGCTTCCAAAATGCAATGATGGGACAAAGCAGAAGACAGACATTTCCACCCATTTCACCTTTTCCATTCCAAAAGGGAGAAATAGGAGAGAGGAAGGGAGTGAAGGTCCCAAGCAAACCCGAAGCCTACAATGCAAACTTCATGGGATCTTAAGGTTTGAAAGGTCTGGACCCTCTTTGGCTTGATGCTCTACCCCCCAGACCCACTAGGGGTGAAGGTCCTGTCTTCTGGACCCATGGGTGGAGGTCCCTCATGGTTCTGCTGAGCGGCCCCACCTCCACATCTTTGGGCAGAGGCTGTCTGGCTTGTTGAAAGCAAGGCTATGCACCCCCACACCCACTTTTGAAACAGATGAGGCAGTTGTGGTGATCAGTGAATTGCCTCTGTGGTCATTCTTGCCTTGACCTAAAGGCTACTGCCCATTCACATCGGATTAGCTCTATAGTCCCATCCTGTGAGATCTGAGAGGTCCACCAGCCTTCCTTTCTTCCTCTCATCTCCTCCCCTTCAGTTCAGTCTCACAGTTTTCCCTCTAGGAAGGCTGATGAAGCCTGCGATCCACACCCACACTAGTCTCCCAGCGTTCTCTTCTGAAACATTTCCTCGGTTTTTGCAATATGAATAGACTGAGAATTTTCCAAATCTCTACATTCGAGTTCCTTTTTGCTTAATAATTCTCAAATCGAAATCTCTTCTTGAATGTTGATCTCAGCAGTCAGGAAGGGCCGGGGCCTCTCCTGCAACTCTTTGCTTAGAAATCTCCTCAGCTAAACATCTGGTTTTGTCACTTGCAAATTACTCCTTCTGCAAAG
The DNA here is from genome assembly GCF_002263795.3 of Bos taurus. Taxonomy (NCBI): domain Eukaryota; kingdom Metazoa; phylum Chordata; class Mammalia; order Artiodactyla; family Bovidae; genus Bos; species Bos taurus. Next base: position 13,207,811 of record NC_037350.1, read on the forward strand.
GGCCAGAACATGAGTGTAGTTCAGTCAAGTTCTTTGCCACTTTAGAACAAGATCACCTTTTCTTCAGTGTCCAGTAGCATGCTCCTCGTTTCTGAGACCTCACCAGAATGGTCTTTACCTCCATATTTCTAACATTCTCTACATGGTTATTTTTTTATTCTTTCAGAAGATGGACATGTTCTCCTCAGCTCTCCTCTTTCTTGTCTTCCTTTCTTCCTTCCTATTTTTTTTTTTTCTCCCCTTGGCTGCACTCCATCTTCATTTGGGTGCTCGGGCTTAGTTGCCCCGCAGCATGGGGAATCTTAGTTCCCAGACCAGAGATCGAACCCACATCCCCTGCATTGGAAGGCAGATTCTTAACCACTGGACCACCAGCAAAGTCCCTCCTGTTTCCTTTCTGAGCCCTCGCCGGAACTGCTTTTAAAAGTCCATTCATGATGATCTTAGTGTCTTACAGCATGAGCTTCCAAACTCTTCCAAGCTTCTACTCATGACTCGCTTCCAAAGCTGCTGCTACATTTCTAGGTATTTGTTATGGTAACACCCTACGTCTTGTACTAATTTCTGACAGAGTCAGTTTGGGCTGCTATAGCAAAGGACCATAGACCGAATGGCTCGTAAACAATGGAAATTCATCATTTCTCTTGGCTTTGGGGCTGCGCATCCGAGGTCAGGTGCTGGCATGGTTGTGTTCTGGTGAGGGCCTTCATCTGGGTTTCAGACTGCTGACTTCTTCTTGTGCTCTCTCGGGGTAGAAAGAGAGAGAGCTAGTTCTCTGAACGTTTTTCTTTTTAAGATTTTTCTTTTTTTGGATGTGGACCAATTTAAAAGTCTTTATTGGTTACAATAGTGTTTCTGCTTTATTTTTGGGTTTCTGGGCCGCAAGGCATTTGGGATCCTAGCTCCCTGACGAGGGGTCGAACCCACGCAGCCTGTGTTGGAAGGCCAAGTCCTAAGCACCGGACCAGCAGGAAGTCCCTGGACTCCCCTTACAAGGAATAATCCCGTTTTTGAGGGCCTCACCCTCATGACCAAATTACCTCCAAAGGCCCCATCTCTTAATACCATCTCACTGGGGATTAGCGTTCGATATGAATTTGGCGGGGGCACGAACATTCAGTCTATAATAGATGTTTACACGTTAATTCTCATTGTCAGAGCATTGCATGCACCTGCTGTGGAAGCCGAACAAAGACAACAGTGATCACAGCTGTCACTTACAGACACTGGCCTCACACAGGTCCTGGGAGGGCGCTCGGCAAACATCACCCCACTTAATCCTCTCGATAGCCTCCTCATCCCCATTATATAGTTGAGAAAAGCTGAGGCTTAGGAAGGTTAAAGAGATTCTAAAAGTTCCCCAGCTCGTAAGTGGCAGTATCTGGATTTAATCACAACTCCGTGAAGCTTCAGAACTTGAGCTTTATTTTTACTTTTGGCTGTGCTGGGCCTTCGTTGCTGTGTGTGGGCTTTCTCCAGTTGGGGTGAGCGGGGGCTCCTCTCCAGTTGTGGTACGCAGGCTTCTCATCGCAGTGGCTTCTTTGCTATGGAGCACTCAGCTCTAGGCAGGAGGGCTCGGTCAGTAGTCATGGTTCCTGGGCTCTAGACTACGGGCTCAGTAGTTGCGGCACATGGGCTTAGTTGCCCCGCAGCACATGGGATCTTCCCAGACCAGGGATCGAACCAGTGTCTTCTGCTTGGCAGGTGGAGTCCCAACCACTTGCTTTATTAACCAGACTCAACTCCGGCATTCTAAGGACACACATGAGACACACAGCTTGTTCCTGGCTGCGTGGATGACCCTGGGTGGCCCTGGTTGACCGGCTCTGTGCTCCCTGAGTTAGGAGTCAGAGCTAGCAGCTCTGCAGACGCAGCTTTGCACGTTTAATGGATGCGGGCTCCTTGCCTTGGACCCCAGTTGGGAGACAGTGGAAACCAGCAGCACCCCAAGGAGGTGAAGAGATAAGCCGTCCAGAATGGCAGTGACGTGAGAGATCCCCTCCCTTGCTTTATGATGTCCTGCCTAGACCAGAGTCAGAGCAGAAGGAGGCCTGCAGAGTCACCTGGCCAGAGCCCTCCTTTTCCCAGTGGGGACTCGCAGGACGAATGGCAGTAGGGTTAGAGACAGGGCCTCTGGCTTTGCCCAGCCCATGTCATCAGTCCCAGGCTCTCCATGGGCCCGACAAGCTGCTGTTCCAGCTGTGAGCACCGCTTCCTCCCCAGCTCCAGCCTTCTGCCTTCTCCCGTCTCAGCCAGCGGCAGGGTCTCTTACCCTGGGCCTACTTCTACTGGCTCAGGACTGTGGGTCCTACAAACAGGAAAGGAAACAGAGCCTAGGATTTTTTTTCACCCCCAGCATCTCAGAGACTCTGCATTGACTCTGAGAGAGCGGGGCATCTGTGCTGTTTGGCCAGGGCTGCTGCAGGACCAGAGGTGGCCGCAAGGTGGCAGGCTCTGCACGCCTTTCTTTGGAGAACAGAGGCTGGCTTCCAGAGCTCCTTTTGAACAGTGTCTGGGGTACAGCCTCAACACGGGAGGGAGAAAGGGCTTTCCATCCTGCAGGTGCTGCAATGACACCAGTCTGAGGTCAGTTTGGAGACTGTAGCAAGTCTTGCAAGATCCAGCCATTGGCATGCAAATGGCTCAGGAACTCAACGGTTTCCAGGATGAGATGCTGGAGAATGCTCACAGGTGCCAGCTGCTGAGAGTTGGGAGCGGGCGGAAGAGAGCGGAGCTGGAGCTGGCAGGGCAGAGGGCATGACCACACCAGGGCAGAGGGAGCATCTAGTACCCTCTGTGGGGGCCCAACCGCCCAGCCTGTTACCTCCAGCAGCTCATGCAGGAGGATGATGCAGTATGGAGGCCGTAGCTCTAGGACAGGGGTGGGGGGCTATAGGGTGGGGGACATGGGGGTGGGTGGAGGGGAAGGACTCCTCCAGTCCTGAGGCTTTGGGAGCCTTCCAGGATGCCACAGCCTCTGAACCCTCAGGGTCATACCGCAGTGACCTTTGTCCTCTCTCCTGACCCTCTAGCCTTCGACAGTGAATTCATTTCTCACGCAGACGTGCCTTCTTGGAGAGACAGCATGCCAGCCATCAGAACTGATTATCTCTTTCTTCATAAGGATTAATTAGTATTATTAATAATGATTAGGCCTCCTGGGTTGCCCATCAGAGTGCTGTGAGTTTAGTGTGATTGGCCCACAGGCCCTAAACGTCCCTGGGGAAGGGATGAAGTCAGGCTTCTCTCAGAGCCTAAGAAGCAGAGGACCAGCCCCTGGGCTGCGGAGGGTCCATTGGGAGGAGCAGCCTCTCTGGGGCTCAGGGGAGACCAGCAGCTGGACTCCCGCTCTCCCGCTGTGGCAGCTTTCAACACTGAAAGCTGGGACACTCGTCTGTTTGTGGAAGGATAGTGACAGAGGGACCCGGGCGCAGCTTACGGATGAGACAAGGGCATCCCAAAGGGGAATGCTGGCTTGCCCGAGGGCCGGTAGCTCAGGAGAGCACCCTGGGTGAAAGTTTAAACTGAGGGGACTCCTTGCAGGTAACCCATGGTGAGCTGATGGGCACCTTCGAGATCCAAGGTTCTGAACCTCAAGGTTTAGGATCTATGGTAAGCACACCCAGGGATCACTTTAATTTGGGATGGGTGTGTGCACACTCAGTCGCTTCAGTAGTGTCTGACTCCTTGCGACCCCATGGACTGTACTCTGCCAGGCTCCTCTGTCTATGGGATTCTCCAGGCAAGAATACTGGAGTGGGTTGCCATGCCGTCCTTCACGGGATCTTCCCCACCCAGGGATCGAACCTCTGTCTCTTACCTCTCCTGCACTGGCAGCTGGGTTCTTTACCACTTGTGCTACCTGGGAAGCCCTAAACTTGGGATACCCAAGGAATATCCTGGAAGGCCAAGGCCAGATGGGCCATTCTTCTCAGACAAGGCAGATGATGGGGGAGGGTTCTAACAGTGTTTCCCAAGGAGATCCTAAGAGGTCTGCCCAGTGGCCGGGTCTTAGACCCAGTCCAGGGTGGGCACTCTCTTAGAGGAGCTGGCAGTGGGTGGACACACGGACAAGCAACAGAGAGTTGCCTGGGTGGAGAGGGAGGAGGGGGAGAAGCATTGGGAGGAAGACGAGAAAAGGGAGAAAAAGAATGTAGGATGGGGGAGGTTAGGGAAAGCGAGAAAGGGAGGGAAGGAAGGGGAAGAAGGGAGGGAAGCAGTGAGCAGGAGAGAGGAGGCGGGGGGAGCGGGAAGGACAAAGTGCTGCTCTACATGGAGCCTGGAGTAGGGCTGAAACTGCAGCTCTTTCCATTGCTTTTTTTTGTTTTGTTTTTGGCCACACCTCTTGTTAATCTCAGAATTCAGAGCATCACAGCGATGAGTGATGTTGCCGTTTCTCCACATCCTCACCAGCATTTGGTGGTATCTGTTTCATACATTTTATTCTAGCCATTCCCATAGGTGTGCAGTGATATCTGGTTCTTGCTTTAATTGTAATTGGCAATGATCTGTGATGCATCCTGTCATACACTTATTTGCCATCTGTATATCTTCTTTGGTGAGTGGCTGTTCAGATCTTTTGCTGACATTTATATATATATATATATATATATATATACACATATATCAGAGAAGGCAAGGGCACCCCACTCCAGCACTCTTGCCTGGAAAATCCCATGGACGGAGGAGCCTGGTAGGCTGCAGTCCATGGGGTCGCTAAGAGTCAGACACGACTGAGCGACTTCCCTTTCACTTTTCACTTTCATGCATTGGAGAAGGAAATGGCAACCCACTCCAGTGTTCTTGCCTGGAGAATCCCAGGGACGGGGGAGCCTGGTGGGCTGCCGTCTATGGGGTCGCACAGAGTCGGACATGACTGAAGTGACTTAGCAGCAGCAGCAGCATACACATATATATATTTCAAACATTTTCTCCCAGTCTGTAATTTATCTTTTCATTCTCTTAACAGTGTCTTTCATACAGCAGCATTTTTTCATATTTATAAGGTCAAACTTCTCAATTTTTTTTTCTATTGTGGGATCTAAACTGCCTTTTAAAACACCAGGGTAGCCAAGGAGAACACACCCTGCCGGCTATTAGCCTGGGGCCTAAGAACTCACATCGGCCCATGTTTCTTAAAGCTGGAATACAAGCCGAAGTGCTGGCCCTGAGGACCAGCTTAGGGGGTGTGAAGAAGTCCAGGGAAAATGTCAGCGAGGTGGTGGATGGCTCATTGGTTGGCTGCTTTGTTTTAAGAACAGGTTTAAATTTTTTAAAAATTTGAAAATTTTTTGGCCACACCACTCAGCATGTGGTATCTTAGTTCCCTAAACATGGGGTCTTGAACCCATTCCCCTGACGTATAGAAGCCTGGTGTCTTAACCACTGGACCACCAGGGAAGGCCCGTGTAGGTTTAGATTTAAAGAGAAGTTGCAAAGCTAGTACAGAGAGTTCCCACGTACCCCACTTCCCGTTTCCCTTATATAATCTCACATTCAAGCGAGGCACGTTTGTTGCAATGCTGATACACTTTTATTAACTATAGTCCTCTTGTTATTTGGATTTTCTGAATTTTTCTTATCCAGTCCCATCCAGGACAGCACACTCCATTTGACCATCATATCTCCTCGGGCTCCTCTTGTCTGTGATGGTTTCTCAGAATTTTCTTGCCTTTGATGCCCTTGGGCAGGCATTTTGTTGAATGCCCCTCAACTGGGATTTGTCTGACCTTTTCCTCATGATTCAATGGGCATTATGGGTTTTTGAAAAGAAGACCAGGAGGCAAAGGGCCGTTCTCATCACAGCATCATGTAGAGGACACTGTCTGGCAACCCCATTCCTACCCCCTTTAAAAAGCTCTATTTCACATTCCAGCACAAGAGCTCGGTTCCTGTCAAGGATCAGGCCCTGGCGGCGGAGGTCGAGGCCCCGATCCCACTGGCCTGGCCACGACGCTAGCCGGCCTGTCTGAGGGATGGAGGCTGCACGAGGCAGGTGTCATTGGCTCCACCAGCTGCTCTGCGCCCCCTCCTGAGCCTGGGCAAGGGCACAGTCATCTGCCAGAGCTCCCTGGGTCCCAGCAGGCCGACTCCCCGCTGCCTTCCACCAACACCCACCCCCACCCCAGGTCACCCCTCCTTCTCCCCTCTGCCAGTTGTTCCTTCCTACCCCGAGGCGGGACCGCGCCCACATTCTGGCTAAGTTGTTCTTCTTGTCGCTGTGGCAGCAGGTCCCCTGGCTGTCAGAGCCAGAGGGACAGGGCTGGGGGTGGGGAGGTTCTCCCACAAGCCTTAGTGAAAGCCACCGGCTTGAGCATCTTCAACTAATTTAACAGTACAGGTCACTCATTTTCCTGGATCACGCAGCCTACAGAGAGACTTTTAGAGCATCAAGACTGGGTTGGGCGAGAGAGGTAGGGCACCCCAACCTGTTGCAGGGTTCTCCCCTTACCTTTTGTTAGAGAGAGGCTGGGACCTTTCGTGCTGGGCTTCTGACATCTGGGGAAAGGGCTTCACGTGATTCGATGGAGTCACTGCTGGGGAGTTTACCTGCTGGTCCGGGAGAAAGTTTCACAGTGTAAGTGTGAATCCAATGATGTGGGAAACTGTCTTTGATGTATTTCTCAAGGGGAAAGAACTAGGTATGAAAGTTGGAATATACAACATGTATGGGGGAAAAATAGATCTGGATGTAGCCATGCACCATGCTGATGGGCGTGGAAACATTCTCTCTGGATAGCAGGCTAAGGGGTGATGTTTGAGTCATTCTGTGTGCTTTTCTCTGTTTTCTGAGTTCTCCAAATTGAGCCTGCATTACTTTTTTTTAAAAATACAATTAAAAAAAATTATTTCTTTATTTTTGGCTGTGCTGCATCTTCTTTACTGCTCGGGCTTTTTCTCTAGCTGTGGCGCACAGGCTTCTCACTGCGGTGGCTTCTCTTGTTGCGTACCACAGGCTCTATCTAGGGCACGAGGGCTTCAAGAGCTGTGGCTTCTGGGCTCTGGAGCACAGAGCCTGTATTACTTTCTGAAGTTAAGAAAAGATGTGTCTACAGTGTGATCTGACAGTGCTCCAGAAGTCCTTTCAGCTTTGCCTTCCCTCGTCCCAAAGAGATGCTGGTAGAGTCAGGGGTGACCCGCTCAGCACTGTATGTGGGGGCAGCCGGGCCAGGGTCCCAGAGACCTTCTACGTCTCCACACAGGTCTCTGGAGCAGCAATTAAACCTCAGCTGACCCGAGTCCTAGCAGAACGCTGCCCCCACCGCCCCCCCGCCGCCACCCCGATTTTCCCAGAACAGGAGGGTGGTGAGCAGCTGCTGCCAGGCCACTCCCCCTGTGCCTCGCCATCTCCTTTGGAGACCGTCAAGGGGCAGCTTCTCATCACCTCCCGCCTTCTGATGAGGCTTATGGCTTTCTGCCCATTCCACTCAGGCTTCCTCCTCAGGCTATGAAATGGTGTCGTGGCTGCATGGAGCTGACTCCCCAGCTACACGTGACCCATTGCCCCTGCTGTGGTCACCTGGTCCCTTCTGCTTCTGGGACATGCTGCAGGGTGGAAGGCCCACGCAGTGACACCTTGGCTACCCTGGCTTTCACTGTCCACGCGAGTAATAAACGATCTGAAGCCAGCAGCCTCGACGGGACTCTTCCTGGGTCACACAGAATGACCTACACAACTCTCCCGCGGCCAGATGCCCGTGGGCACGGGCAGGGGCTAACGGCCTCACCCACTGATGACCTCACGAGGGAGGCTTCCTAACTGAAGAACAGACAGAACCCAAGGGGTGCTGTGAGTGTGACCGGGAACCAGGGACGTCTTTATCCTTCCCAACTTCCACCTGAAATTTAACATTTCTTTCAGTGATTAAATGTCGAAACAAACCACAGGAAGCCACAGGAGTATGGGCGGCACCAGTGGCTCTGTAACCAGTAGAGATCACGGTTGTTTTCAGATCACGTTACAGTTGGTGCAGAAGTCTTGAAATATCTGTGTTCTACGTGTTCTACTTTGAAATTTTGGTAAGTATGGAGCACTCCCCCAGATCTTATTAATTTGTGCATTTGTAAAACACTATACATATTATTATACCACAAATTTGCTGCTAAAATATTGCGATAACTGTACTTCCATCTCATTGGTTTTATTTGTCATTGTGTGTATTTAATTTTATCCAAATAGGCTTCTGCATTGTCTGGTCACAGGTGGCAGTAACATACGGGTTATGGCTTGGTTGTGTCTTTGGGAAAATATCTTCCGTGCCTCTCAGCTTCCTCATCCTTAAAATGAAGTGAGCAGCCTGTGAGATGGCCTCGAAGGGTTCTGCCAGGCCCACGAGAGGCAGGATTATGTGTCTGTCATCTCCTTTGTTGCACACACCTGAGGGGAGGTCACAGGAGGGCGCTGGGAACTGGGGGTTTGTACTAACGTTTCTTAACAGGTTATTCTAGCCCTTATGACATCATAGAGTACTTCTAGGAATTTGCCTAGGAAATATGCAAAAACATTTCTTCAAATACATTTCCAGGGAACCAGTCCCCAAACAACCTAGACATTAAACAATAGGAGATAAAATATATTAAAACAGATCCATATGCTTGAACAGCGAGGGCCTTGGAATGATGTCATAGAATAATAACATGGAAGAGGTGGCAGGCTGGACAACGAGGGAAAAACAAAGGCATTTGTAATACTCAGAGACTAATATGGACACTTCCCTGGTGGTCCAGTGGTTAAGAATCTGCCTTGCAGTGCAGGGGACACGGGTTCGATCCCTGGCCGGGGAACTAAGAACCCACGTGCCATGGAGAAACTAAACCCACGCGCTACAGCTACTGAACCTGTGCAGCACAACTGGAGGGTCTGTGCGCAGCAACCAAGACCCCTCGGGTCACAATTACGACCCGGCACAGCCAAATAAATAAATTCATATTTAAAAAGAAGGAAGATTTCTTTCTTAAAAAAAGACTAGTATGATTCTATTTTTATAAAAGCATGTGGATGTATATGCATAAAAGTATAAAATAATATAATCCAACATGTTATATCGATTATCCTTAAGTGGTGGGATTATGTAATTTTACCTCACGTCTATGTTTATAACATATATAAAAAATATGTATATATAACTGTAATAAAGAACAATCAAGTGTTGTCACTCCATCACAGGAAGCAACGGTGGCAAATCCCTCGGCTCTTGGGGAGCTGTGCACACTCCACCTCCACCTTTCCCTGGGAACAGTGAGGCATCGGACCACTCACGTTCCTTATTACTACTGAACACTCACTTCAGGAGGCAGGGGCTGAGAGTGCGTTTGGTGTGGGTCAAGGCCCCCCATTCTTTTCCCTCTGCACCCACCCCCCCAGGGGAGGGCTGCATGTCCTGCCCCTCCCTGGCTGCCTGCCAGTCCCCAGGCCACAAGAGGAGGGTGGACTCTGGGGCAGCGAGCGGCACAGCGGCCAGTACCTGCAGGCTGGTTGCCTCCTTGGCCCACCAGGCTTCAAACTCTTTCTGCAGCTTCACCTTGGCTTTGTCCATGAGCAGCTGCAAATGCTCTATCTCCACCTTCAGGGCCTTCAGGCGTGCGAACATCGTTTTGTATCTACAGTGGAATCAGAGAAGGGGGAGGGAGGGAGGCTTCGAGAGACCAGGGCGAGCCTCAGAAGCCCGGCAGAACGGCCGTGGTGCCCGAGGCCAGAGCACTGTGCTGGTGTGTGAGCCCAGAGCCGGGCATTTCTGTCTAGCAGGCCATGGGCTCCCCTAGAAGGCTGGCTATCATTACTGGGCACTGAGGGGCAGGTGTTGCTCTAGCCACTTGCTGTCTACAGACTCATTCAATCCTCTTCACCACCCTAGGAGGAAGGTGCTATTATAACCATCTCCCCTTCACGGGTCTGGAACCTGAAACATGGAGAGGTTAAGGAACTTGGCCCTTAACACAGAGCTAATAAACACAGGGGTCAGGGTTTGAACCCAGGCCATCCGGGGATGAGGGCAGGGTGACATGTGACCCACTTGGGGTACATTCCTAGCCAGCTCAGGGGTGGGTGGCTTGGGTGGCAATGACATCATTGCCCGCTGCGAGCAAGGAAAGTTTCTTGTTTGGTTTCCCGCAAGCAAATTTTTCCAGGGCAGAAGAGATAGCCAACCTCTCTGCTGAATGCCTAAATGAAGAAATGAACCAAGATATTTGTATCAGTAAGGACCACAGGACTGTTTATGCTTTAGGCTCCTCGCTCTGCAGGTTAAATCATTCTGGGGCCCTCAGTGGCTGCAGGAGGGTCTGATGTTCTCCGTCACCCTGCAGGTACCGAGCCTCAGAAGAGCAGCCAGGTGGAGGCCCTCCGTGGTCATACTCCAGGGCTCCCCTAGAGGGCAGCAGCAGACAAGACTAGCTGCTTCCAGGGCTGCAGCCCGGGCCCCAGGCTGCAGAGGCTGCAGAGGGTGCAGATGGCGACCAGCTCTTCCTGCCCGAGTCAGGGATCCTGGCTCTGGAGCCTGGCTGGGCCTTCCATTTCCACTCCAGCCTCACCCTGCCACGGCTGGCTTCCTGCACCTCACAACTGCCTGCTTAAAGGTGGCGCCTCCTCCAGCTAATTTAGGACCCACTTCTCAGAGGAGCTGCAGGCCTGGGTTGGCGGGGTCGGGGGTGGTGGCCCCCTGCCCTTCCCCACAGCTCCAGGTGGTCCCGAGGGTCCTCTAGGGGAAGGGGTTGTGGTTGGGGTGGGGGGCATGGATCAGGGTGTGTGTGGCGAAAGGAAAGGGCACCTTCTCTTCTCTTCCTCCAGCTGTGATCGCAACTTCTCTTCCAGCTGGTCTGGCATCGAGGGCACGGGGATGTTTTCTGAGATACCTGGAGAAGGGAGATGCTGATAGCTCACTCCAGCGAGGAAGAAAGGGAAAGTGTGTTGTTTAGAGCAGATGACAGAGGCATCGTGCCTCCCAATGTGAGAGGAGACCCTGTGAGTCCCCGTAGGGTTTCTGGATGGGAGCTTGCTTCACTCGCCTCCTCTGGGTGGCAGCCTTTGCTCGGCCGAAAGGCCCCCGAGGAGGCTTCTGTGATCATGCTTTGGACATAAACCCACAGTCCAAAGCCTGTCACTGGAAGGCAATTCTTCCTTATGTCACTATCAGTCCTTTCCCCATGGGGTTCCCTCATTCCTTGAGTCATCAGCGAAGATGCAAAAGAGCATTCCCCCCTCTTTTGATACAGAGCCCTTTGTAAACCACGAAGGCATCACTAAAACGGCTCACATCTAACTTTGCACCACCTAAGGTGCCGAATTCTCCAGCCTCAAACCATGTGCCCCACTTCTGACTTCCCCTAAAGCATTGCTTCTAAGCCTGATTAACCCAACGCGCACCTGGGCTGAGAACCACGCTCATATGCCCTGTCCTGTGAGCAGCGTGACAGGACCCCTCGCAAGTCCTAGGTGAGGGCTGTGACCCAGACATGCCAGCCGCTGCTGCTGGTTGCCTGCTCTGGGTGCTACTGGGCTTGTCTGGAGCCTGTCTTTCCATAGCCCGGTGGTTGGGATCTGTCTATCCTTCCAGGAGGCTTTTGGTGGTTATACGGCATGTCTTACTCAGAAGGCATCTTAGAAGTCATGCAGCCCCACTTTCTGCTCCTTGGAGGGGACACTCTACCATGGGCCGGGCACTAAATGGACATGTTCAGACAATTGCTCCCACTTTACAGATAAGGGCATGGAGGTTCAAAGAGGTCACACAGCTAACTAGAGGAGCTTGGCTCTAAATCCAGGTTTGTTTAGCTGCAAAGGCTTTGGAATCAGAAATTGCTTTGATGACGTTTTTGAGGGTGGTCAACTGCTTTCTGCTGTGGTATTGCCAAGCGTTGGGCTCACTGCTTTGCATGAGAGCACAATTCATTGAGGGCAGCTCTGTTTCCTCTTTTTTTTTTTCTTTCTGTTTCCTCTTAATTGGAGCTGAGACCTGCCGCACTAACTTCTTTTCACCTCTACTTTGGACCTGTGGAGCAGCACAGTATGTCCTCCTTAATCTGAAGAGTCTTTAAAATATTTTAACAGCAACCACCACAACAAACTGTCACATCCGTCTGGAGCTTTATTCTCAGGCTGACTCCGCCCAATTCCCTCATCTTAGGGCTCATGACATGGTGACCTTCTAACTGATCATAAGTATGGAGTCTGTATCTGGACATCATATTCCAGACAGGCCCAGGAGAGGCAGGGTAGAGGACAGTTTTCCTAGCTTTGAAAAATTCATGTTCGATATTTCTATGGGAGGTGAATTACAAGCAATGATCATTACTGAGCGTCTCCTTTATTCCAGATCCTACCAAGTCCTACTAGGCACTGGGCTAGGTGCTCTATTTACTATTGCTAATTCTCAAAATAACCCAGCAGGAGAGGCATTACCAGCTCATTTAAGTTAAGAGTCTGAGGCTCAGAGAGATCAGTAACTAACTCAAAGTCACTCAGCTAACAAGCGGTAGAGCTGGGATTTGAACCCAGTTTCTCTGGTTCTAAAGAGCTAAATGCTTACGACAGGCAACATCCAGCACTGCTTTTGTATTTCAGCAGTATGGACATTGTCACGGTCATGTCAGTTTGTCACTGTCTTCTATTAATCTTGTAGTCAGTTGACACACATTCTTATTTTTGAGTGGTTGTCAAAATGCATTCTGTTTCACTGCGACTGTCCTTTGGATCCCAAACGCAACATTTCCCATTCATCAGGGGTTTAGTCTGCCGAGGGGTCCTCATTCTGGCATGCCTCTATTCTTTCCCTTTTGGTTGCTTTTTATGTTGCTATCTACTGCTGCTGCTGCTGCTAAGTCGCTTCAGTTGTGTCCGACTCTGTGCGACCCCATAGACGTCAGCCCACCAGGCTCCCCCGTCCCTGGGATTCTCCAGGCAAGAACACTGGAGTGGGTTGCCATTTCCTTCTCCAATGCATGAAAGTGAAAAGTGAAAGGGAAGTCGCTCAGTTGTGTCCGACTCTTTGCGACCCCATGGACTGCAGCCCACCAGGCTCCTCTATCCATGGGATTTTCCAGGCAAGAGTGCTGGAGTGGGGTGCCATTGCCTTCTCCATGTTGCTATCTAACTCACCGACAAATATGCTAAGTGGATTGGGATTCTGTTCTTTATCTGCCGGGCATCTGTTTGTCTCTCCCTTGTTTCAAGGGTCACCTGTCACTTGTTAACTGGCTGAGCAAGCGTCTCACCCCAGAGACCTCCCAGAGGAAGTCTGTGCTAAGCCGGTGCATCTTAGTGGCCCTAATGACCCAGACTGCCCGTCCTAGTCGCCGTGGGTCCCCCAGACCCAGGCAGCCAAGGCCCCGAGGGCAGGGACTGGCCCCTCTGCTCTTTGTTCAGGTTCCACGTCCAGGGTGCCCTCAGTGCCCACAGTGCTCATGGGCCCTGTCCTCTCTGGGAAAGGTCAGGAAGTACCTCAATGCCAAGCTGATAACTATGGGACTTGAAATGTGAATATTTCCTTTCCTAACAGTTTCAGCAATGGGCACATGCATCTCTGTTTAAAAAAAAAATAAAAGCTGTGACTCTTCTGCTTCCTTTTAACACTTTTCGACCCAGACCAAGGAACTCCCTGAGGGACGCAGTGAAGACCCTGCTCTGGGGGAAGTGAAAGTGTGAAAGTCACTAGGTTGCGTCCGACTCTTCTGGACCCCCTGGACTATACAGTCCATGGAATTCTCTAGGCCTGAATACTGGAGTGGGTAGCCTTTTCCTTCTCCAGGGGGATCTTCCAAACCCAGGGGTTGAACCCAGGTCTCCCGCATTGCAGGTAGATTCTTTACAAGCTGAGCCACCTGAGGTGAGATCATGCTGGACCTCAAAGGGCCTGGTGGGGACATTGGCTTTGTGAGAACTGAGAGGCTGGGGGCTGCTGAGGAGAGGGAATGGTGTGATCTGTTCCTTTGATGGCCAAGCCAAGTAGTTGATTTGCCAGTTAAGACAAAGCTGTTGCAAACAGAATAGTTAATGTGAGGTGGCGCCAGGGTGGTGAAAGGATCTGGGAAAGAAACCTGGGACTCGGGGACTTGGGCAGCCAGAATGAGGGCACAGCGTACCCCCAAGACACAAGCCATCCACGTTGCCATGGCAACCAAAGGGGCCTCTCTGCCAAAGTGATGTTTGCTGAGTGAAATGCATTGTAACCCCACCAGGAGACGGCCCCTGGCTACTTCTGCTGCTTCCTGAGGCTTGGCTTATCAGACGTCTCTCAAGAGAAAGAGGGGCTGGGAGCTCAATGGGAACCAGACAAAGCGGCTGAGCAGGAACAGAGGCAGAGGGAGCAAGTAAAGGGCAGTTGGGCTTCGTGGGTCTCCGTGCCCACTGGGCCTGTGGCCAGGACAGGGCCTCCGGTCACCTGACAGTCACCTCCTTTCAAGCGCGGGCCCCTGGCTGGGAGCACAGGAGGTCACAGCCCTGAGGGGCCCAGGAGGTCACACTGTGGGCAGCCGGCCCCCAAACAACACACAAGCGAAGAAGGACGGCTTAATTCCAGCGGCCGTGGGTCTGAATGTCACATACGGAGGAATCCCCCAAGCCTCAAAGAGTAACTGGAACTTCAAGCGGGGCCCACGCCGTTCTGGGGTGACCCTTCCTCTGATGAGTCAGGTGTTCGGGAATCAGCAGCGTAAGACAAGAGGGGCGCTGGTGGGGAAGGCCAGCCTCCCATGGGTCTGCTTACACCTGGCGTGATTTTGGGGGCACTGGAAACAACACCTCCCTGCACCCTACACACACACACACACACACAGTCCATGTCTGAAATGTGTGAATCTCATTTCTTTTATTCATGGACTCTTTACCGGGGGTGAACCTGAGAATCACCTAAGGAGCTTGTAAAAGCAAGAGACCTCTGGGCCCAACCCCAGACACACAGCATTAGGATTTGACAGCAGATGCCCCTGTGATTCGACGCTCACCCTTTATTAAGAAACTGCTCAAGGGACTTCTCTGGCAGGCCAGCGGTTAAGATTTCACCTTCCAATGCAGGGCGTGTGGGTTCAATCCCTCATCAGGGAGCTAAGACCCCACATGCCTTGTGGCCAAAAAACCAAAAACATAAAACAGAAACAGTATTGTAACAAATTCAATAAAGACTTTAAAAACTGTCCACATCAAGAGAGTCTTAAAAAAAAATCTTAAAAAAAAAAAGAAACCGCTCAAGGCTCTACATCCAGTTTCAATACAAGTACTTCATGTGGGAGTCACCGAGGATGCCAGACCTGCAGAGGGTTCAGGTAAGATGCTCTCCGGGTGCCTGAATAGCAATTTACCCCCTGCCCACCTTCCAGACCTCTGGAAGCCACTGTGGGGCAAAAGGACTCAGGGCTTTGCAGCAAGAAGTCACGGTCTCTGTGGGGCTGGAGCCGCCTGCACTTGGCCCTTGCCGGCGGAGGATAAAATCTGAACATGTGGCTCTCTGTGGCTCTCCTGTAGTAACTCCCATCACAGACCGGGAAACTGAGTTCTGACATGGGTAGTGACCTTCCCTGGGTTCGCACCACTGGTAAAAAGAGCCGGAGTCAGTACCCTGCTCTGCCTGACTTCAAAGCTGGTGCTTCTTCCTCTGCAAGTGACCTGCACAGTGAAGGCTGCCACAGGGCAGATCACTGAAGTCGGTATTGACTCGCCCTTGGTATTTGCAAGTGATGCTCTTTTTTGTGCGAATGCCTTTCTGACGTGGGGCTCGGGGGCTGAGAGAAAGCCTCAGTCTCTCCCCTGTGTGCTGGCCTGTGTGGACTGCCCTTTCCTAACCAAACCCACCGCCTGCACCCTGATCCCACTTGGCATTTGCAGCTCACCTGCTGGGTGTGAGGAACGGTCTCATCCACATTACCCACTGAGTAATTACCCACTGGGGCACCTGAGGTCAGCCCCCAGAACACTCCGAGCCAGCCTGCTTATCTCCTTAACTGTCTGCTAGGAGTCTCAATGAAGGCAGGATTGACATTTCCAGCTAGGTACAACCGTAAGTCCCTTGGATTGCAAGGAGATCCAACCAGTCCATCCTAAAGGAAATCAGTCCTGAATATTCACAGGAAGGACTGATGCTGAAGCTGATACTCCAATACTTTGGCCACTTGATGTGAAGAGCTGACTCATTTGAAAAGACCCTGATGCTGGAAAAGATGGAAGGCGGGAAGAGAAGGGGACAATAGAGCATGAGATGGTTGGATAACATCACTGACTTGATGGACATGAGTTTGAGTAAGCTCCTGGAGCTGGTGATGGAGAGGGAGGCCTGGCATGCTGCAGTCCATGGGGTTGCAAAGAGTTGGACACGACTAGCGACTGAACTGAACAACCGAAAGGGGCCCTGTGGGCTTCCAGGGAGCAAGGCCAGGGCCCTCTGTGGAGGAGGCTGTGAATTATGTGGCTCTCCCATGGCAGATGAGACATCAGAGCCACGGAAGCATTCTGGCGGGTGGCCTCAGCTGACTCAGGGTCTGCTTCCCAAATACCCACTCTAGGCCTCCTTGGGCTAGACTGTCTCACAGAACCCAGGTTGCCCAGCTCCATCCCCTTTCAGAAGTCAGCATGTCTATTCTCCCGAAGATGGATGTTGTCAGTAGGCTCAATGACCACGACGGTCAGCAGCTCAGAGGCAAAGACTCTGGCTTCCCCATCAGACCATTTCCTGTTTAATGGCTCAAGTGAATCGCCAACTGGAGCGATCACAGGCTGCCGGGCACTCGGCGCTGCTGTCCGTCTTGGTGCTGATTTTGCGTAATGCCATTGCTGCCCGTGGCTGGCTCAGACTCAGGGGTGTGATGAATACCCTGCAGACCCAGGGCTGTGGTGGATCATTTCTCTGGCCCCGACTCATCACCATCTTCCCCACAGGGAGAATGGGGTGATTTCCAAGAGCACAGATGGCCATAGTGAGAGTGAAAGTGTCAGTCACTCAGTCATGTCTGACTCTTTGAAACCCCAGGGACTGTAGCCTGTCAGGCTCCTCTGTCCATGGGATTCTCCAGGCCAGAAAACTGGAATGGGTTGTCATTCCCTTCATATGGTCAATAGTACAATCACGATCCTTCCATTCGCCTGTTTGAAGCACGGACCCTGCTCTGTGCCTGAAGGACGGCCACATCCCTTCCTGCCCCAGTCACTCGCTCTGAGTCCACTTTGGGCCTCTCTGCCACAATCTGGCCGCTGGGATGGGGGCTTCTCTCCTTCCACATTGCTCCCCTCACTGCATTCTTGGAGGAGGATGCAGCCTGCACAGAGGGTCAGTGTGGACTGACAAGCAGTACAAGGGGGACCCCAGAAGCACCCTGTGTTCACAGGAAGGTGTGTCTGGTCTCCTCACTCACTTCCTGACCAAAATCACCTCTGCTCAAACTGGAGCTCTTTCCTCCTTCTGTCTCTCCACAGTCTTTCCTGCTGGGACCCCAGCTGTACCTCCACTTTCTCCTCAGCATTCTCTGGTTGCACCACCCAGAGCCTGGCACAATGACCCTCTTTCTGAGGCACCTGGCATCCCCCACTCTGCCTGGGGCAGGTCTGTGCTGAGGCTGCTCCTTCCTGCATCCAGTCCACGGAGGCTGCCTCACTCTTCAGAAATGCCCACAGTTCTGAACCCAGGGTTTCTCTCTGGGCCTGAGTCCCTTGGCAATTCTACCCACTGTCACTTTAGCCTCACTGACCAGTGGTGACCACATGCCTCAATCTTTGTGGCTTTTCAGAGAGACATTAGCAGGAAGCTTGGCATCCCTAATCCATCACACTGGACCCAGCATCTCCTGCATTGGCAGGTGGATTCTTAACCACTGAGCCATCAGGGAAGCCCAACACCAGTATTTTCAAAGCACCACTTAGAGCTTCTTCTTGGTTATATGGAATACACAGCACCTATCATTTGTATCTGAGCACAGACAACCCCAATTTCCCCAAATTCATCATCGGTTTCTTTGGGGGAAATGGGAGGATCTCAAGCAGCTCCACTACACTGGCAATAGAGTAGGACCTACCACACACCGAGACCTTTCCTGGCTGAGACTGGCCAAGCACAAGGACAGGTGGAGTAGATGGCCATGGCACATTTTAATCCAGCACATGAGGTTGAGGGGTTAGGATTTTGTCTTCTGTGTTTGATTGCTACCAATGGAATGTGTCCTCTCCGCCCCCTCCCCGCTCCAAGTTCACATGCTGAAATCGAAGCCCTAACTTGATGATATCTGCAGGTGGGGCCTTTGGGAGGTAATTCGGTCATGAGGGTGGGGCCCTCATGAATGAGATTAGTGCCTTTCTAAGAAGAGACCCGAGATCTAGCTTGATCTTTCTACTATGCGAGGGCACAATGAGAAGCCAGCAGTCTGTGCCCAGGAGAGGGCCCTCACCAGCACCTGACCGTGATCTCCAGCTTCCAGCCTCTACCGCTGTGAGGGAGAAAGGTTCTTGAAAGCTACAGAACTTTTTTTTTTTTTTTTTCCCCAAACAAAGGCTTAGTGGTAAGAAGGGAAATAGAAGTTGTTTTGGTTGATCCACGTGAAAATCTGGGGGTGCTGCCATTTGTACCCTGGGTTCTCTCACCCTTGTGGGGTCCCACAGAGCCCATCTGAAAACCACTGAGCTGCCTGATCCTCAAGGGTCCAGGCAGTTGTCTCCATTAGCGGTTCCTCTCCATACCCTGGAATTCCTGGTCTGGATCATACTAGGTGCTCAGTCAAATCTGCTGAATAAATTGATGATGGTCTGGCTTTTTGTTTTCTCTAAGATTTGTGGTTCCCAGGCTCAGAATTCCAAAAGAGTATTTCAAGACTCAGTCTTAAAGAATTTTCCGCCGAATGGCACAAGGTGGCAATGGCAGTGGCCTGTGTGTGGAGCACGGCAGGGGTGCCACAAGGTCACTGCAGCGATTCTGTCTGGGAGACAGAAGCTTCTCAGAGCACTCGGAGCTGGAACAGGGAAGAGCCTTCAGGGTCAGGGCCGCTCCCGGCCCTCCCGGAGGCCCTGCTGGGATTCAGTGCTCTCACTGCTGGGTCTTCAGGTCAGGTTGGTGGGCCCTGCCTGGTGGTCATTCGAGGGCCCACAGGGCACTGCAGCCACCGTGGGCTGCCGTCAGGGGCTGCTTCTGCAGGGTGAGTGGCCAGTGTGGGGCTCCCAGGAGGCCCCAGCTCTCGCTGGGCAGCATCTGCAGCAGGTTTACTCAGAGACGGCAGGAGCACCATCCCCCCGGGCCAGGCTGCAGGTGTGTGTACCCAGAGGAGGCGCCCAGTGCAGGGGCTGGGCTCAGGCTTGGGTGGCTAGGTGGGCAAGGGGGGTGGTCCCCAGGGTGGTGCAGACTATTTACTCGTCAGTCAAGTAGCGAATGCTGAAGAACGCATGCTCTTGCCTGGGGCTGTCTTTTCCTAAAAGGCGTCTCCTACCAAGCCTTCCTACCTTGCTCAGAAATATGTCCAGTGGCTCAACTGCCTGTGAGTGAAATGCTCAGGTTCAAGGCTCTCAATAAACTGGCCCTTCTCACCATTTTAGCCTTTTTTTCTGGACGATTTCAGATCAACTCCCCACAGTCATCCTCCCCCCACCTCCTCCACACACAAAACAAACACATGCCACACACATATACCCCACATGCATGAACACACACTCCACAAACACACATACACCCCCCATACACATATACACACACAGACTGCATACACACATATCCCCCACATACATATACATGTATACCACACACACGCGCGCACACACACACACATGCACACACACCCCAGCCCCTCTCCCCACGCTCCTCTCTGAGGTTCTGAGTCCTGCCCATTCTTCTAGGCTTGGCTCAGGCCCATGGCCTTGGTGAGATCCCCAGTTCCTGGAGCTCCGATGGCCTGGTGCTCACTCTCACCTGTCACATTTCACATGCTGCTCGGCAGTGCCATGTGCTTTTTAAATTTTAATCACAGGCACTTGGTAGAGTTCTGATTGTGAGCTGAAGGAGAGCCAGTCCCTGATCAAATACTGCTCAGAAGAGACTTGAGAGAGAGGGCACAGCCCTGCATCCTGGGGCGGCTTCTCCCCGTCCTGTTCCGGCTCCATGTGGCCATTAGAGGGCTGGGCGCCCGGCGTGTCACCTCACTGCTCCCAGAGACACCCTCAGTGAGTCACGCGCTCCTGACGGGCCTCTCGCTTCCACAGAGGGTCGATGCGAGAACCATCTTGTTGGACAACATTTCGGTAACCTTTGCAAAACTGCAGTTGACGATGTCATTCTCTGTCACTCAGAGTCCTTTGTACAAAGGTCCTCACAATAAATTCTGCTTTGTGTTTAGTTCCAGAAGAAATTCTCTTTCTGCAGATAAATTAGCATGCTTCCTGTTGTCAGAAAATGAAAACTATGGAACTCTGGGTGCTCCTCTTTCTGCTCTTTCTGCTAGATAAGATAGAGTTGGATTTACTGCCTGCGTGTTGGAATCTGCTCAACTGTGGGGTCCAAGGGCATTTATTCCTTATACTTCCTTTAAATGGACTTATTTTATGTTCAAACGTCTCATTACACTTCTATAAGATGTGTGAGTCTCAGAGTCATCTGGGGAAGCATTGACTCTGGCCTGTTTATTGCCTGTGCCAGCTGCTGCAGGGACAGAGGTGAATTTGACTGCACCTAGCTTCCCAGGAGCTCATATTTTCATGTGGAGAATAGATATGGAGATAAATAATTACAGGACAAAGGTGGTGCTCCAGCCGAGGTGCCTGATGCTGGAGGACAAGCAGACTGGGGAGAAAGGGGCAGGCGAGGCTTTGTGGGGAAGGTCAAAGCTGACTTGGTTTGGGGCTACAGTGGGCAGAGGATAGTGGATAGAACAATATATGCATGCTGTTGCTTCAGTCGTGTCCGAACCTTTGCGACCCCAGGGACTGTAGCCCATCAGGCTCCTCTGTCCATGGGGATTCTCCAGGCAACAGTACTGGAGTGGGTTGCCATGCCCTCCTCCAGAGGATCTCCCCAACCCAGGGATCAAACCCAGGTGTCTAATGTCTTCTGCTTTGGCAGGCGGGTTCTTTACCACTAGTGCCACCTGGGAAGCCCCACGGCACCTCTCACCCCACCATTAAACTTCTGCTTTTCGAGACTGCCTTTCTGCAAATTTTCTTGGGCATATGTCCATTCCCACAAACAGAGACACATTCTTATGCAAAATGCATGAGAAAACCTCTCCTGCTCAGACTCCCTCATTACCCCTGAACCCCCCCACCCCCCAAAATCCCAAACCCAACCAACCAACCCCCAGCTACACACTCATGGATGTAAAAGAAAGAAATACTACCAAAGGGAATATCAGAAATGGAGGGAAAGTAGAGAGGAGAAGAAGCAGACGAAGAAACAGAACAGACAGGGAAGGGACCGCCATACGAACAAACCCACGGGAGTGGAAGCGCAAGAGCGGGTGTAGTCACCTCCTCATCGCTCCACCAAAGCTCAAACTACAGAACGTCAGGAAGACAAATACACTGAGTGAGCTGTCTGTGGTCTTACAGAAGCTGTGGGTCCTGGCCTTCAGCCCCAACGCTAGTCTGAAGCGCGAGGGTTAAGGCAGGAAATGGCGCTGCAAGCGACCTGCTGCATTGAGACTTTCTCTCAAGGAGAAGTTTCTGAACTGAGGTCCCCTGGGACACAGCACACCGGCGGGTCCACAGACCTGTCAGACAAGCTCCCGAGGCGCCTGGACAGCCACGTGGCGTTTGATCTCAAGATGGCAGCTGGAGATGGTACCACTTCCTCTTTAATTGGGATAGTCAGCTTTTAAGATAATTAGGCATTTCAAATGCTCTTAATGAGACTCAGCTACAGTGTTTTTCGTTTGAGGTTTGCTGATTACTTTGGGCAAAGCTGGGCCCTGCTGAACCTGACACCAGCCATACTTTGGAAGAAGGCTCCAGAGAGGTGAGCGGAGGAATTAAGGAGGAACCTGCTGTTGAAGACACGCGGCAGGGTCGGGACTGGGGGGCAGAAAGACTGGAGCACGTCCTGCCCTGAAAGCCATGGAAATGGCTCCCCAGACCACAGAGTGAAACTGCCCTTGGAATGATTTGAGTGGTATTTTCCACATCATTGTTTCTATTCAACAAGCATGATGGACACTGGAGAAGAGGCCCAAGGGGAAGCCCCAGGGACAACTCCCCATCCAGTGACCTGCATCTCGACACAGCTTCCAGTGGAGAGCCTTGTGCCCCGACCAAGCCTGGCCCTAGGAGTGAGGACCCTGGGAGCCCTGGCTGCATCTGGAGGAAGGTGCTCTGCAGACCCTGCACAGAATCTCAGCTCCAAGCCCCTGCACAGGCCTCTGGCAAGAGGAGGGTAGGCCCCGAACATCCGTCTGACCCTTCAGTCCCAGGCCCAACAGGGAGAAGCTTGGGTTCTGTCTGTGTGGCTTAGACTTCCTTGTTGTATGTTTCTGATGTAATCACTAGTTATTTGATATGATCATTGTTATGACCTAAACTGAAAAACCAACTTCCCCCTTAATCCAAATTACTGGAGTCAAATGGATTACCCTCATGGTGCTGGGGCTCAGCTTCATAGCCCCCAGAGACCCTGGGTGCAAGGTTTCTCCAGCTATAGGTGATTTCGGGGGTCAGACATTCTCAAGGGGAAGCCCCCTGTTTGGAATACAAGAATAGCTTATTTAATCAAAGCTCTAGAAGGCTTGATCCCAGCTAGGTGGAGAGGACAAGGGGGTCCTGCCCAGGAACCCTGCTCCACCAGCTTTCCAGGGAGCTGAACGCTCTCCCTGGGTGACTTCCTTGGGTTGTGTATCACAAGGGGGCATTTTCAGTGGATGCCCACTGCCTAAAAGGTGCCCAGGGCCTCTCAGAATATCACTCTGTTGGTTTAGTGCTTGCATTATGGGCCCATCATTGCTGTGGGCAGTAAATAGCCTGGAGACCAAGGGCGTCTGGGGTGGACTCAGAGACCTGGTTCAAGTCCTAGCGCCGACAGTTGCTAGCCTGTGACCCTGGGCAAGCCACTGAATCACCTTCATCCAGAAAAGGTGCTGGCCTCAGGACTGTTGGGCACACAAAACAGTGCACAGAGAAGAGTTCAGCCACCGGGAGCTGTTTTCACCACCAGTTGTTCCTTCTGGGATTAGCTGGTCTAGCTCCAAGTAGGACCCTGAGGAGCTGGGATATAGTGGGTGAATTCAGGTTGGAATGTGGGGTGGAGAAGGTCAGAGATGAGGCAGCTGCTGGGAGGGTGGGTGCCAGGTGCTGACCGCCGGAAGCAAGTACACTGGAGGGGAAGCCTGGCGCCAGAGAGGAGGGGTGTCCAGAGGAAGCTGCCCTGACAGCAGTCCTCCCCACCCCTGACCTTCCTGAGGTCCAGCTAGGCGTGGGTTCCCCAGACCAGCTCAGTCTGTGTTACCTTCACCGTCCGCCCGCAGGCTCCACTCTGTACCCACCTAGAGCCACCTGCTGCACGTGCCGCTGGGTGATTTCCTCCTTCAGGCGACCTGTCAGAGACACAGAGGAAACCCCTGGTGAGTCCTCAGCGGGCTGGAGGAAGAGGTGGCCTTGGAAGCAGGCGGTGTGTTAAAAACCTTAGGCAGGGTGAGAAAGCCAAAAGTGGGCACAGGGACCTCTCCTCCCTGGAGCCTCTGTGCTCCCAGTGCAGGGGTCCTGGGTTCGAACCCTGGTCAGGAAACTAGATCCCACATGCCATAACCAAAGATCCCACACACTGCAAATAAGACCTGGCACAGAAAAATAGACAAATAAAAATTTTAAAAAGGTGAGTACAGTTTCCAAGAAGAGCCCTTCATGCCCTGGATGTCTGGAAGAAGAGGCTGCAGAGACTGGGCCCCTGGCACATCAGTACAAGCACACATTCCACCTTTGGAGACAGTATCCGTGGGCTCAGTTATCTTAGACTGTCCCTCATAATCCTCGCTGGGGCTATAGTCTCTTAAATAGTTCTGTGTGTGCATTATTAATGCAGGGGGAGGCAGGATTTGATCTTCTAATACTTTATAGGGCTCCCTTGAAATCCACTTCTTTCTTTTAAGCTATAAAGAAACTGTGTCAAATAAAAAATACTGTGGTTTTAGTTGACGATAACCTTCAGTTGAACACAACAGTTGGTCATTTGGTAGGAAACACATCTAATACCATATTGCATTAATGCAGGTCTGGTGGCTTCCCTGCTGGCTCAGACGGTAAAGAATCCATCTATAATCCATTATAATGCATCTATAATGCAGTTTGTTTTATCCCTGGGTCGGGAAGATCCCTGGAGGAAACGGCAACCCACTCCAGTTTTCTTGCCTGGAGAATTCCATGGACAGAGGATTCTGGCGAGCTACAGTCCACGGGGCCCCAAAGAGTCGGATACGACTGAGCGACTAACATTTTCACTTTTCACAGTGAGTGGAACAAGGGAGGTGAGAGCACCGCTGTACTCTGCAGTGGTCAGAATACAGTTGGTTATTTGTTCTAGGAGCTACTTTTTGTAAAGAACATTCGTAAAACAGAACATATTTAGAAGATGGTAACCGGGCTGGTGAGGGGGTCTGAAACCACACCATGTGAGAAATGGCTAAGGTGACTGGAGATGTTTAGACAGGAAAAAAAAAATATTTGGAGTTCTGGAGACAATGGCTGTCTTTAAAAATCTAAACACTGTTATATGGCCGAGGGAACGGATTTATTTCTGTCCTTCCGCCGAGGGTAAAAGTCAAGTTAAACGAAGGCAGATTTGGGGCTCAGTATGGGGAAGACATGGCTCACGAGGACTGTCTCCATGTGGATTAAGTTGTCTCAAAATGGACTAAACCTCCTGGCAAAGCAGTGGGTCCCCTCCTGAAGGCGCTCAAGCAGAAGCTGGGCAGCTATGTGTTGGGGTGTTGGATGGAGAATTCCTGCCTGGGGTAGGACCTGGGACAGAATAACCGCCTGGCTTCCCCCATCTCTGAAGCTCCGTGATGCCGTGCTTGAGGCCTGGCTGCAGCGGCCGCCCTGGAGTTTGTTTATGTCCCAGGGCTCCACGCACTTGTTAACATGTCAGTGCTGTCTGTACTGCACATCCCGTTTGGGATACGAGATCAGGTCACTGGGGGATTCTGAGAGAGCCTGGGAACTTCACCGCCTCCTTTCCTCGTATAAAGTACATTCTGTGTCTCAGATGGCTTCCTAGGTGCTGGTGGTAAAGAGCCTGCCTGCAAATGGAGGAGACTTTAGAGATATAGGTTGGATCCCGGGGTCAGAAAGATCCCCTAGAGGAGGGCACGGCAACCCACTCGAGTATTCTTCCCTGGAGAATCCCATGGAGGAGCTTGGTGGGCTACGGTCCCCAGTGTCGCAAAGAGTCAGACCCTACTGAAGCAATTGAGCACAGCACATGTGTCAAAGGCTATGCCTGAACTGAGTTTCCAGTGAAGTGGTCACAGGAGACCTGGCCATTCCCTGAAAGTTCTAGGGCATTCCTAGACTATTAAGGTTGGGAGGGATGGCAGAGGCCATTCAGTTTAATTTCCCCACCTAATTGAGGAGTCCCTTCTACAGAATGAGATGGTCATTTCACCTCTCACTTGCATGTACCCGGGCTGTTCCACCAGTTAAACCATACATAAGGAATTACTGATGTGGTGTTGATGCATGACTCCCTGTAATTTTCCCATCTGGACTTGGTCTGTTCTCTGGAACAGCATAGAAAAAGGATCTCTCTCATGGTCAGTGAGACTCCTTCATACATCTGAGGATGCTATGGTTTCTCCACTTAGACATGTCCTCTGCAGGTTAAACATCCCCAGGTCCCTCAGCTTCACCTTGGAGACCACCATCTCCTGGTGTGTCACAGTGCAAGTCTGCCATGACTTCCAGTGTTCCCCTCCCCTCACCGGAGAGGACTAGGCACAGAGAGGAAGCCAAGGACTCGGGAAAGCAATCATCACACCCCAATTCCAAGTGGGGCCCATGAGAGTGTAGGGACTGTGTTAGAAGGGAGTGGGGAGGTGGGAACCTGGCCCACGGATGAGTACTGGATGAGCCTGGAGCCATCAGGACCTGAAACCTGGAACAGTCTCTTCCCCCATGATCGTACTGTTTGTGCCAGCAGAGTCAAGTTGGGGGCACAGAGGCAGTGCTGGGCTGAGCCTCCAACATTGCTGACTTGATTTTTAAAGAAGCATGGCATACACACTCTTCAAATAAAAGGAGACAGTGCTGTGGCAAGTGCAGTACCCCTTGAGACCCCTCTCTTGATTTTGAGGAGGTCATCAAGGGCTTTCTCAGGTTCACAGTAGGGAGTGCTGATGCTACATGGTTCCTGGCTAGTTTCTTGGGTATCTGCACAGTGCCTTGCACCACAAGCCTCTTATGTGCCTGGGTACTGTGCTGTGCTTAGTCGCTCAGTCATGTCCAACTCTTTGCCACAGCATGGACTATAGCCTGCCAGGCTCTTCTGTCCATGGGGATTCTCCAGGCAAGAATACTGGAGTGGGGAGCCATGGCCTCCTCCAGGGAATCTTCCTGACCTAGGGATTGAACCCAAGTCTTCTGCATTGCACGTGGATTCTTTTACCATCTGAGCTACCAGAGAAGCCCAAGAATACTAGAGCGGGTAGCCTATCCCTTCTCCAGGGGATCTTCCTGACCCAGGAATTGAACCTGGGTCTCCTACATTGCAGGCGGATTCTTTACCATCTGAGCTACCAGGGAAGCCCCATGTGCCTAGATGCCTCCCTCCTAATGAGACTGGACAAAGACCTGATCCTTTAGAGCCATATGGGGCTGCCCGCCCCTCTGGAAACTACTTCCCCGATGACAACAAGCTTCCCCGCCAGGAACATCCTTGACAGCTGGCTTTCCTGACAACTCATCTCTCTGACCAGGTGCCTCCCTGTCTACGTGCCTCCCACAGGGCCATTTCCCCATGCCTGGTGGCAGGTTAGTGACTCAGTCGTGTCGGACTCTTTGTGACCCCATGCACATTAGCCCACCAGGCTCCTCTGTCCATGGGATTTCCCAGGCCAAGAATACTGGAGTGGGTTGTCATTTCCTTCTCCATTCCCAAGCCCTGGGGAAGCTATTTTGGAATGATAGGGTGAAAGATTCTCACCGTCCCAGACTAGGAAATGGTGCTCATGAAAACAGAGAGGGAGGTTTTGCCACCAGGACTGAGAGTTCTATAAACTCTGCAAACATAGACACCCACTCCCTGAACGGTGAGCTATACCTAGGGGACACGAGGTGAGTCGTCAGAATGCCGCATAGTGACAGAGGTAGGTTGGAAATGTGTTTAGTGATTCTCAGTTTTGGCCAATTTGGCTAACATCTACAAATCTGCCACAGGGCGATTTTTGTTTTTGAGATCTTCGCCAACAAGCTTCTAAAGATAGCCTCATGGCTGATATCTAATTGCATTTTCCAACAGAGCCATTCTTCATGCGATGATAACAGTCTCTGTAATCGGCTGGATCTTGCAGCTCCACAGGTCTTGGCAAAAGGAGTTGAGGGGGATTGCAGAAATCACTCTGCATGCAGCTCGCTGTCATTAGCATGGTGATAAATCTGCTGCTTTTGGCCTGGGTTCCTGGACACATCCCTGTCCCAAGGTATGGAAAAGAGATGAAACGGAAACAGAGGACTCCCAACCCGAGGCAGGAGATGCCGAGGAGGGGAGGAGCGCTCTGCTTGTAGGAGAATGGTTGTAATTAGTAATTTGGTCTCTGGTAATTTACAATGGTAGATGCTAGAAACACCTTATCTCCCTTTCAGATTCATTAATGGACAGAGTGGGGGTGGCAGCAAGGGGTGCAGGAGTGCACAGAGCTCCAGAAGAGATGCAGGGCCTCAGAAACAACCCTGTGGAGGGCACGTGGAGGCGGTGCACTTCCTGAGTACAGTTCGTCTGTACCAAGTGGTAGCTCATATGAGAGGTATAACCATCACGCAGAAGCAAAACTCACTTTTCAAACTGATACTGTTTTCTGGATGAAACAGTTTTCCTGAAGCTTCATACTCTATTTTGCATGCATATTGGTTTGAAATCATGTACCAAGTGAAAGCTGCTTAGCTGGTCCAGACCAGAGCCCTTCACTGACGTCCTCCCAGTATAGTTGTTTCGAGCTGTTTGTGCAGCTTCCACCATGCAGTGCCTTATTGAGGATGTTGATGTTACAGTCAAGCGATACCTATTTATTGCTCCTTCACTCTGTGTTAAGCACTATGTTCTAAGTGCTACGGAACATACAGACTAGACTGATAGAAGACTCCATCCCAACTCAGGAACGTTAGTATGATGTGGTGGATGGCAAGGAGGTGGCCCACGTGCTCTTCCTTGAAAAAGCTGAACGCACAGCAGACCTTGCTCCTCTGTCGTGGATGGTTTGCCTTCCCACTGAGCCTAACTTTGGCTCTTCAACACAGCACTTTGGGCAGTGATAACCAGTTGGCTGAAGTTGGACTTGAGATGAAGCAAACCTCTTTGCCATTTTGATTATACTACAAAGTGATTGCAAATGCGTAGGTCAAGAGTTGTTACTGTTCAGTTGCTAAGGACTTCCCTGTAGCTCAGATGGTAAAGAATCTGCCTGCAATGCAGGAGACCTGCGTTTGATCCCTGAGTCGGGGAGATCTTCTGGAGAAGGGAATGTCAATCCACTCCAGTATCTTTGCCTGGAGAATCCTATGGACAGATGAGCCTGGCGGGCTACTGTCCATGGGGTTGCAAAGAGTCAGACACAATTGAGCGACTAAGACTACACTACTACTAAGTCATGTCTGATTCTTTGCAACCCCATGGATTGCAGCACACCAGGCTCCCCTGTCCTTCATCATCTCCCAGAGTTTTCTCAAACTCATGTCCATCGAGTTGGTGGTGCCATCCAACCATCTCATCCTCTGTTGTCCCCTTCTCCTCTTGCCTTCAATCTTTCCCAGCATCAGGGTCTTTTTCAATGAGTTAGTTCTTCACATCAGGTGACCAAACTATTGGAGCTTCAACATCAGTCCTTTCAGTGAATATTCAGGGTTGATTTCCTTTAGGATTGACTGGTTTGATCTCTTTGACGTGCAAGGAACTCTAGTCTTCTCCAACACCACAGTTCAAAAGCATCAATTCTTTGGCGCTGTTTTCTTTATGGTCCAGCTCTCACATCCATATACGACTACTGGAAAAACCATAGCTGTGACTATATGGACCTTTGTTGGCAAAGTGATGTCTCTACTTTTTATTATGCTGTCTAGGTTTGTCATAGCTTTTATTCCAAGAAGCAAGCATCTTTTAATTTTATGACTGCAGTCACTGTCTGCAGCGATTTTGATTCAAGTTCAAATTCCAATTCTGTTACTTTCTAGTATAGCAGCTTACTTAACATCTCTAAGCCTCAACTTTATCATTTGAAAAATAGGGAATAATAATATAACTGGGATAATATCTGCTTTCTTGTATCTCAAGACTCTTGGATGGGATCAGAAGATAACAAACCAGCATCTGTGACACAGCTTTAGGCATCGAGGCTCTTTCAGACATATTGGAAGGAAACTGTATTTATAAGGTGACAGATTCTGAAGGGCAGATGGCTCACCATCGGTCAATGGTAGAGGGAAGTTGAGAGGAGGAAAAGGTGGGCTAGTGGTGTTGGGAAAGGCATCATTACTAAAGGTGAGATTTGAGTGGGTTCCAGGAAAAGCAAAGGGGTAAAGTGGGGGGGTTGGGAAAGCCATTCCAGTCAGAGAGCCATTGGGGTCAGAGAGTGGAGAAGGCCAGGTGTACATTGATTGAGGGAGGGGTTGAATGGGGGAGGACAGCTAATACTAGAATCCTAGGTAATTTCAAAGGGCTTTGGACCCAGGAAGAAATCTCTTCTTCTTTTTGACTACACTATTATTGTATTGTAGCCCAGGGAAATCAAATGAAAATACACTTCCGTAGCAGGACTGGGGTGCGTGGAGAACACAGAATGTTTACTGCAAGGGGTGTCTTTGAAAGGGAAGGTCTAGTTAGTGGCTCTGAATTTGGAGCATTGCTTTCGACTGTGACATGGAAGCTGGTTTCTCTGTGTTCTAAGCAGAGGACTGTGGTTACCATAGGTTGCGTTCCCTGAGTGGTTCATAAGGCTGTTAGTAAAAAGAATGGGCCTAGCATAAAGCAAGTGTACAGTCTTAGATGAATTTCCAATAAATGAGTACATAAATCATTTCAAGCCTTAAAATCAGGCACCTTCATCTCCTCCTTGCTAATATTTCATCAGGCTTTATCTAAACATGTTTGTGAAATTTGACAACCTATTGAGTCAAGAATCACCTCTTCCCACCTCAGCAATGGTGGGTAAGATTAAAACAGACTATTGAGAAGGCTTTGCTGGGTTAGATGACAAGACATATTTCTGAAGACCAGAAGTGGGACAGAAATGCACAGTAGAAAGCAGAGCTTAAGCCTTCAGTCTCAGGACTCTGGTCCAGAAGTAGGAAGAAGACCAAGCGTGTGCTGTGCAAGACACAGTTTGAAGCCGCAGGTCGAGGGGAGACTCCCTGCCACCCAGCCTATGAGTGAAAGGGGACCAAGGGAAACCAGTTCTTCCTGAGCCGCCTGGGGCTGAGTTCATGCCTCACGCAGGCCCAAGATGGAAGAAAGGGCAAACTCAGTCTCTGTTGGCTGAGCTGAGATGCCCACTGACTTTCTGACCGGCTCATCCACAGCTCTATCCCAGTACTACTGGGAGCAGCGGCTTCAGACTGTCCTTCTTAGAGCTGCTTCTGGACTGGGGGCCTGGAGGGCCTGTCAGACAGAGAGGGGTAAGCATAGGAGACAGGGAGAAAGAGAAAGAAAGAAAGTGGTTTTCATTAAAAATGAACCTGTCCACCCAAATGCCAAAACATATGAATAAATCTAATGCTAAGAAAAGATAGCAAAATCAATAGTTGGGACATGAATTTGTGAGAGATGAAAAAGTAGTTTTCTGGACAGGCAGAAGAAGACATTTATTGATACAGAAGCACAGAGGGTTGAATTAGTCTTACTCTTCCATTTACTCACGCCACCCTCATCAGTCTGGAGAAAGCCTCCTCTGTGTGTGTGTTTATGTGGGTGTGTGTATGTGTGTGTGTGTGTGTGTGTGCATATGTCTGTGTGTGTGTGTGTATATGTCTGTGTGTGTGTGTGCATTTTTATCCTCATGCCTTACACCCCACCCCCATTCCTATTCTCCTCTTCCTCCAGCAGGCACACACACTAATTTGTTTGAAGTGCGTCTTTGTATTGTATGTGATATTACAATCGGCATTATAAGCTTTCTGTGTAGTTTTTTAACTTATAGAAATAACACTGTGCTACAGATCTCATTCTGTTTCCTGCTTATTTATCAGCACTGTGTTTTGGACATCTACCTCTTTTGCTATATTTGCATCTAATTCTCAGTTTGTAACTGCTACATACATTTCATAGTAAGTACCCCTGACTCCCCAATTTTACTTCCCTTTCCGGAGGCTGGAACAACTAGACTGCCCCCATTTCCGTGAAGAGAAATAGCACTGTGATGGCCATTCATCATGGAGTCTTGTAAGTCTGTGAGAAATCTCCTTTGCTGGGTCTCAGCAGATTGGTGTTTTGAATTAACACTATTCTTCATCACAACTGTTCCAGTCTACACTCCCAAGACAGACTTCAAAATAAGCATGTTGAGAATACTCAAAGAGGCGAATGCAGGTGTAAGTTTTCTTTAAAAGGAACAAGAAATCATGCAGCAAATAGGAACTAATATAAATGAAATAAGAGCAAGTGGATAGGAAAGAAATTTTGAAAAGAAAACTAGAATCATTGAAACAAACAAACAAAAATAATAGAAGGGATAAGGGACTAAACCCCAGACTGGACATATTTTAAGAGTGAATTAGTGAACTGGAAGATAGTATAGAAAAATCCATCCCAAACACAGCACAGAAAGCAAGAGGTAAAGCTGGCAAGAGCAGTTAAGAGTCACAGAGAAGCGACTGAGAGGCATCATCATCAGTCTGATAAGCGTCCTAGGAGAAGCGAATGAGGCAATAGTGAAGAAGCAATATTGGAAAAGATAGCAGTTGAGATTTTTACAGAACTGAAGGAAAGCATAAGCCCTTGGGTTGACAGTGCACTCTGAGCATTAAGCAGGATAAATAAAAATAAATCTACCCCTGCACATATTATAGTGCAACTGCAGAACTTCAGGGGAAAAGACCCACTATTACCAGGCTCCAGGGAACCTGCAAAGAGCTACTCAGACAACAGCCCCCACCTCAGTGACAGCAACAGGCCCAGGAGACAATGGAGGGAAATAATTGTCAACCTGAATTTTATACACAGTCCAACTATCATTCATAGTGAGGACACAAGAAAGTAATTTTCCATTGTAAGAGGACTAAACTTTCATTATGCACAGAGCCCCCTCTCCAGCAGGACTCACTGACAGGCAGCCAAACAAGAGAGCATGGACTCTGGAGCCAAGCTCCCTCATCTGCAGACCAGCCAGGTCATTTGCTGGGCAACTTCGGGTAAGTAGTATGCCAATGTGCCTCAGTTTTCTCATCTGCAAAATAGAGATAATGACAGTATCTGTTGAGAGGACTCAACTAGGTCACATATGTTAAGTGCTTGGAAGATTGTCTGGCGTATAAACAGAACTATGCAAGTGTAGTTCATGGCACATAGATGGGGAAACAATGGAGACAGTGGCAGACTTTATTTCCTTGGGTTCCAAAATCACTGCAGACAGTGACTGCAGTCATGAAATTAAAAGACACTTGCTCCTTGGAAGAAAAGCTATAACCAAACTAGACAGCATATTGAAAAGCAGAGACATTACTTTGCCACCAAAGATCCATCTAGTCAAAGCTTTGGTTTTTCCAGTAGTCATGTATGGATGTGAGAGTTGGACCATAAAGAAGGCTGAGCACTGAAGAATTGATGCTTTTGAACTGTGGTGTTGGAGAACTTCAGAGTCCCTTGGACTGCAAGGAGATAAAACCAGTAAATCCTAAAGGAAATCAGTCCTGAATGTTCATTGGAAGGACTCATGCTGAGGCTGAAGCTCCAATATTTTGGCCACCTGATGCGAAGAACTGACTCATTGGAAAAGACTCTGATGCTGGGAAAGATTGAAGGAGGGAGGAGAAGGGGACGGCAGAGGATGAGATATTTGGATGACATCACCGACTCAATGGACATGAGTTTGAGTAAACTCTGGAAGTTGGTGATGGAGAGGGAAGCCTGGCATGCTGCAGTCCATGGGGTAGCAAAATGTCAGACACAACTGAGTGACTCAGCTGAACTGAACTGAACTGAGATACAGCAATGAGATCTGAGAGCCCAGCAAGCTGAAACAGGGGCCAGAGCCAGGTCCTGGGGTGGGAGTGGGCCGGGGGTTGGTGGGAATGATATCAGGAACCCATGCAGCTCCAGAGCCCAGCACACTCCCCATGCCTCCCTCAGGGCCTCTGGTCGTGTATGATGACAGAGGATGAGATAGTTGGATGACATCACCGACTCGATGGACTTGAGTTTGAGCAAGCTCTGGGAGATGGTGAAGGACAGAAAAGACTGGTATGCTGCAGTCCATGGGGTCTCAAAGAGTCAGACACGACTGAGGAACTGAACAACAACAAGGCAAGTATAAAGCCTTATTATGATGATCAGCAAGAAGAAAAATAAACTCAGACAAATATGGAAAATAAAAGAAACAAAGATGTACATAAAAAGTAGAGTATTTAAGTAAAAATATTTAGTAGCTACTAAAAACACCCTGTGTGTGTGTGTGTGTGTGTGTGTGTGTGTGTGGTGTGTGTGTGTGTAAAAACTAAAATTTTAAGCAGTAAGAACGTTGGAGCTAAGGTGAGAGGATGTCCAAAGGGGAGTTGAAACAAGCTATAGCCCTGGTTGTGCGTGGAGGAGGGTGGATTTGTAACTTAAGACTTTGTTTCAGTAACTTTTTAACTCTAGAAGAATAAAAATATGTGCCATAGCAGCCAAATAATAGAGAATCAGAAAAAAGGCAGGGGAGAGCCTTGCAGAGAGGGAAGGCTGCAATTTTAACAATTCAACACACCAGGAAAGGAGAAAAAAAAGAAGCAAAGAAGACAGTGGGGGCAAAGAGGCATAAATAACCCTGTTTGGTCAAACAATGATAAGAACCTCCCATACGTGTATGTATATGTGTATAATCGTGCGTGTGTGTGTGTGTGTGTGTGTGTGTGTGTGTGCAAGTGGGCGCACACCTATAAACATGCACTTTTGAGTGTGGAGCTGATCTGCATGGGAATCTACAAAGTTGTTCTGATGTGTTACCTGTGGGTGGAAATGGGTGGGGGATGAACTGGGTGAGAAAGTGAGAGCCAAGCAAGATGAAAACAAAATCACACATCAATAAGTGAGTATGCCTTATGGTTTATGTAAAAGTGTATCTGTGTGTGTTTATAAAAAGAAATTAAAATTTAAAGACCCACTGCGGTATGCTTCAGATGTGATGCTATTGTAGCATGCTGAAAACTGTTCTGGGGACCTGCCACATGTGAGGACTGAGAATATTCACGACCTGAGCTGCAGTGATAGGTTGGGGGCCGTTGGGACTGTTTCGGCTTATTAGTCAGGGCTCTGTTACTGCTCAGGAACCTGACTGAGGAGGGGGGAGGATGGAGGACGGAGAGTCAGGCGGAACCCAGAGCAGGAGCACGGCCCCAGCGCTTTCCCACTGGCCTGGGCTGGAGGAAGGCGTCTGAGAAGTCTGCAGCCCTCCCCCGGAGCAGAAGTTGGGTCCTTCCCTGGGTTCCCTAGACGCAAAGGTCCAAGGACGGAGCACAGGGTGGGAGACCAGAAATGTTTTAATGCTTGGCATGTGTTTTTAAGCCTTTTCATTCCAAAATGATATTTCAGTCCTCCGGAATTTCAAGATGCTTCTTCCATTTAAGATCATATTTGGTAACATTATTAACTCACAGAGAGAAAGAATGCAGTTCATTCTATAAACTATCAGTGATTTTAAGAAAAACATATTGTAATTTGCTTTGAGTCCCTTTATGGGTCTTCTTCTCTCCAGGGCACCCCATCACCCTGGCCCTCCCTTGTAGAGGAGGACGTGACCCATAATTGATGAGCATTTCAGCTTGGGATGAAAACACCAGACCTGGGCTCCTTTCTTATCACTAGGATAGTACCTGGTGATCATATTTGGCGAGACACTCTCATTTATTAAAAAAAAAAGACCAAATTATACTATGTCTGAGAGACCAGATTCCTTTCCTATGGGATACTCATCCTGGCTACCCAAAGAATCATAATATTTATATGAGATTAGCACATTCTGTCTGAAGCTTAGGCATTTGGCTGTTGAATATGCTTAATTAAGCTGAGGAGCTTATTGATATCACTATTCTAGTATGTGATAATATTCCATGAACATATTCAGAGAATTAAGTAAATGAGTGCATTTGTTGAAAAGCTCAAACAAATGTGCAGGTTAGGTAAGCACAAGGAAAATTTTCCGCTGAGTAACCAGCATGAATTGTTAAATACTAAACTTTTCAGGGAGCTGAGGCTTCATGATTGTGTTGGCATCCATTCAAAAGATGTTACTTTAGATGCCTGGAAGTCCTTATTTCAGCAAAGGAGGAATATACCCAGCTTCTAAGACCTGCCCTGGAGGAGAAAATGTAGATCATAATCTTTCTTTCCATTTGAAGATGTGGCTCTTTTTGCCAGGGATGCTATTTGGGGCAAGGGGAGGGCTCCTGCATCACGGCTTCTGACCTCCATCCCTGTAGCCCCAAAGTAGCACAGGATGCTCTCAGAGGTGCCCGAGCGCATTCAAGACTCTCCTGCTCCAGGCTGGGGGTGGATAGGGCTATTACACCTGTTCCCAACATCCCCCACTCACATGGGAGGCTAGTTTGTATGGACCCCTCATTGACTGGGGAGGTAGAGGGCAGGGTTCACCTAAGGGATATAAAGTAAGATGTTTGATTTGGCAATGTATATAGCTTTTAGGTAGAGTAACATGAACATAGTTTCACATTGCTCTTTGATACAGATAATAAACTTTTGCACTCCAAGATAAGGCTTGGTTCTATCCACTTGGCTTTAAATCAGCTAATGCTTAAAAAAAGTCAATGGAAAGAAATATCCCCCAGTGAAGGCTCACTGCAGGTCAAACTGCCAGCTGGTGTGTGAAATGACTGCCTTACAAAGAGTGCTTCTTGATGCGGGAATTGTTCTCCTTCAGAAGAGGCTGGAGATAAGGGGAAATGTGTCAGTGGGTTTGTAAATAACAGATAAAATCAAATGGAGGTGGTTTCAGCTTTCAGGTTCAAAAGTCACTTTTTAATGTGCTATTATACCTATTGCTTATTTCTTGTGTAATGAGGGCCCCTGGGCTCTGCCTCTGCAGTCACCTACTGGGGGCTGGGATCTCTGAGAACAGTTCAGGAGAATCACCCAGGGTAGCCACGAGGGGCTGAGCCTAAGGGAAGGAGCCAGTGGGAAGACTGGGAAGTTGTGGTGGAAGTGAGGAGCCAGAAAAGTGTGGCTGGCCTTCTGAGACCACCCAGTAGTGGTGAGGGCTCACTCGGGAGGAGGACAATGGAAACTGGCCTAATCGCAGCGGGACCCTGGGCCCGGAAGAATGGAAACAACAGGGGTTTGGGGAGCAGGTGGGCTGGGACTGCCAGTAACTTCCAGTGAGTCATCTTGGGCCACTTCATCCCTTTCAACTTCATTTTCTTCACTAAAATCAGGTGATAACACCATTGCGGTGAGGTTGCTGAAAGAACTGGACAAGATATACAAGGAGATCAAATCAGTCAATCCTAAAGG
Source organism: Bos taurus (assembly GCF_002263795.3). Taxonomy (NCBI): domain Eukaryota; kingdom Metazoa; phylum Chordata; class Mammalia; order Artiodactyla; family Bovidae; genus Bos; species Bos taurus. The sequence continues at coordinate 13,244,602 of NC_037350.1, forward strand.
AAATCAATCCTGGATATTCACAGGAAGGACTGATGCTAAAAATGAAGCTTCAATACTTTGGTCACCTGATGGGAAGAGCTGACTCATTGGAAAAGACCCTGATGCTGGGAAAGACTGACTGTAAGAGGAGAAGGGGATGACAGAGGATGAGAAGGTCAGATGGTATCACTGACTCAATGGACATGAGTTTGAGCAAGCTCTGGGAGACGGTGAAGGACAGGGAAGCCTGGTGTGCTGTAGTCCATGGGGTTGCACAGAGTCAGACATGACTGAGTGACTGAATAACAAATACATCAGCTACCCAGCACAGTGCCTGGCAATTGAAGGGGCACAAAATGAGGTAGCAATGGTGGTGGTAATAGTGAGAGTAATTATTATGGGGGGTGAATTACAAGCAATATTGGATCTTCTCTGGTGTCCAGTGGCTAGGACTTCACCTTCCAATGTAGGGGTTGTGGGTTCAATCCTGGGTTGGGGAACCAAGATTCCACATGCCTTGTGACCAAGAAAATCAAAGCATAAAACAGCAGCAATATTGCAACAAATTCAGTAAAGACTTTAAAGAAACAAAAAACCAACTAATAACCACAAAGAGGACAGGAGAAAGCAAATCCACTGTAATTGTTTTTAAGCCTTGATTATGTTCACATATGACACCTGCATTTTCTCCTATATCCTTTCTTGAAAGTCATCTAAATTAACACATTTCCTTGGGCCCAGTGGATGCAATGTCCTTGCAACAGTCCCAACTCAGGGCTTCCGCCATCATTGAGTTCATCTCCAAATTTTTACAAATGTAGGACCCCATGGACTAAAACTCTGTCTTTGGATCGGTTATTCAGCCTCAAACTCACCATCACTTTCTATCATAACGGGGTCTTTCATGTTCCTTGGCATTGGCAAATATGATTGATCTCTGTAAGTGGAGGTAAGCGACTTTTTAATAAGCTTGCTTGAAATGGTGGTGGTAATGGCCCTGCTTTCAGAGCCTGAAATAATTCCTGCCCTCATTCTTTTATTTTGCTGTATTTTCCAGAAAAAAGCACTAGAACTCTTTCTCCCTAGGTTTCTGTGGTGGCTAAGTATCCCCAGCGAGGGGAGGGGAGGCGGGGAGAGCGGCAGAGCTTGCCAGCCGTGTTGTAGAGGATGCTCTTCAGGAAGAACACCGTTCCCCTCCCTGAACTTGAACTTCATGACATTCTCGCGTACATGGCTCCATTTCTGTACAGATTTCAGTCCCGCTGGTCATTTGGGGGATAAGTGGAATCCAGGAAGTTAGGACTAGATAAAGGAGGCAGAGCAGATCACAGAACCAGGAGGCACGCGTTTGCGGTGAAGTTCTGGGAGAGAGAAAGGGAGCCGACAGGGGCAGTCCCCCAGCCCAAGAATTACACTTCTTCGTTCGTCAGGAGGGCGAGGGGTGGGGTGGCGGTTGGAACACGCGAAAGTTGGTGCTGCTTCTCAGGGCAATCAACAGCTCCAACTGCTAACATCAGAAAGGCAGTGCACACTGAGAGAGAAGGAAAACAGACACAGAGAAGGGACTGCCATCATACACAAACACAGAAATAATTTACAAGCTGCATGCTGAAACTTCAAGGGAGAGAGATCCTGACTCTTTTCAGTGTATAAGGAATGGTAAGGGGAAGTCAAACACGCAGAACCCATCGTGACAGACGGAAGATGAATCAGATGTTGTGATAGAAATGGATTCTTTAGTGTCCTGGCTTTAGTGTTTTGTTTTGATGAATATAAAAATATTTGCAGGACCTTTCATGGGTTTACTCACAAACTGAGTCCTGTTTTTCACAAAAAGTCTCAGTCCTTAATTCTGACTTTTCCTATCGCAGGATATACAGGTCCCTGGTAGCTGGGATGGATGGACAGCTGTACTCAGTAAATGAGAACACACAACAGCATGCGTCTCAGGGCTCAGCAACTGCTGAGAACCCTCAGTTCAGTAGCAACTACTTTCCTCTCGGGCTCCCCTGGTGGCTCAGTGGTAAAGAATCCATCTGCAGTGCAGAAGACACAGATTTGATTCCTGGGTCGGGAAGATCCCCTGGAGGAGGGCATGGCAACCCACTCCAGTACTCTTGCCAGGAGAATACCACAGACAGAGGAGCCTGGTGGGCTACAGTCCCTGGGGTCAAAAAGAGTCTGACATGACTGAGCGACTGAGCACTCCTCTATCTACCTATCTACACACACATATCCTACTGATTCTGTTTCTTGGAGGACCTTGACTAACACAGGTGATGTGGGTGTGTGTACTTGTCTAAGCACTTGCTCAAGCACTTTGGGAGAAGAGGACAGAGCATCATAGGATGGACGTGCGTGCATGCTCAGTAGCCTCAGTCAAGTTCGATTCTTTGCAACCCTATGGACTATAGCCCACCAGGCTCCTCTGTCCATGGGATTCTCCAGGCAAATATACTGGAGTGGGTTGCCATGCCTTCCTGCAGGGGATCTTCCCCACCCAGGGATCGAACCTGAATCTCCTGTGGTTCCTGCATTGCAGGCAGATTCTTTACTGCTGAGCCACCAGGGAAGCCCTCATAGGATGGACATGCAGGCTATAATCTTGTCCTCATCTTGTAGGTGAATGCAGGCTCTCCTCCATATTTTAAAAAAATGTGACTCATAAGGACTTAATTTCCAAAATACACAAACAGCTCATACAGCTTAATAACAACAACAATAAAAAACCAAACCAATTGAAAAATGGGCAGAAGACCAAAATAGATATTTCTCCAAAGAAGACCTCAGATATGCAGATAATACCACTCTAATGGCAGAAAGTGAAGAGGAACTAAAGAGCCTCTTGATGAGAGTGAAAGAGGAGAGTGAAAAACCTGGCTTAAAACTTAACATTCAGAAAACTAAGATCATGGCATCCGGTCCCATCACTTTATGGCAAATAAAAGGGGAAAAAGCAGAAGCAGTGACAGATTTTCTTCTCTTGGGCTCCAAAATCACTGCAGACAGTGACTGCAGCCATGAAATTAAAAGACACTTGCCCCTTGGAATAAAAGTTATGACAAATCTAGACAGCATGTTAAAAAGCAGAGACCTCACTTTGCTGACAAAGGTCCGTATAGACAAAGCTATGGTTTTCCACTAGTCATGTATGGATATAAGCGCTGGACCATTGGAGACTGGACATTGAAGAATTGATGCTTCCAAATTGTGATGCTGGAGAAGACTCTTGAGAGTCCCTTGGATAGCATGATCAAACCAGTAAATCCTAAAAGAGATCAACCCTGAATATTCATTGGAAGGACTAATGCTGAAGCTCCAATACTTTGGCCACCGGATGTGAAGAGCCGACTCATTGGAAAAATCCCTGATTGCTGGGAAAGATTGAAGGCAAAAGAAGAGGGCAGCAGAGGATTAGATGGTTAGATAGAATCACCGACTCATTGGGCACGATTTTGAGCAAACTCTGGGAGATAGTGAAGGACAGGGAAGCCTGTCATACTATAGTCCATGGAGTCACAAAGAATTGGATATGACTTAGTGACTGAATAACAATGACCAGATAAGACATACAGATAGCCAATAGGCACATGAAAAGATGCTCATCATTGCTAATTATTAGAGAAATGTAAATCAAAACTACAATGAGGTATCGCATCACACCAGTCAGAATGGCTATCATCAAAAATCCACAAAGAGTAAATGCTGGAGACAGTGTGGAGAAAAAGCAACCCTCCTACACTATTGGTGGGAATATAAATTGGTGCACCCACTATGGAAAACAGTATGTAAGTTCCTCAAAAAACGAAAAATAGAGTTGCCATATGATTCAGCAATTCCAGTCCTAGACATATACCCAGACAAAGCTATAATTTGAAAAGATACATGCATCCCTATGTTCACAGAAGCACTACTTATAATAGACATGAAAGCAACCTAAATGTCCATTGATGGATGAATGAATAAAGACGATGTGATGTACACAAACACACACACATATATACACAATGGAATATTACCCAACCATTAAAAAGAATGAAATAATACCATTTGCAGCAACGTGGATGGATCTAGAAATTATCATACTAAGTGAAGCAAGTCAGAAAGAGAAAGACAAATACCATATGTTATCACTCATGTGGAATCTAAAATATTTAGGTTAGTACAAGAGTAATGGTGGTTTCAGACTGTGAATTTTATTCATTGTAACTAGGGTCAAACACATCTTTATTAATCAAAATAGGAACCATTAAAATCAACACATTTTTGCCAATGAGAAATAAGCTTGTTTGTTTAGCGTAAAAATCCATGCTTCGGGATTGAATGAACTCTTGGAAAGCATTTTCTGCTTCCTGCTGGTTGTGGAAGTCTTTTCCCTGCAAAAAGTGGTCAAGATGCTTGAAGAAGTGATGGTTGGTGAAAGGTCAAGTGAATACGGCAGATGAGGCAAAACTTCGTAACCTGATTCTTTCAACTTTTGAAACATTGGTTGTGTGACTTGCAGTCAGGCATTGTTGTGGAGAATTGGGCCCATTCTGTTGACCAATACTGGCTGCAGGCGTTGCAGTTTGGTGCATCTCATCAATTTGCTGAGCATACTTCTCTGATGTAATGGTTTCACTGGGATTCAAAAAACTGTAGTGGATCAGACCAGCAGTAGACCACCAAACAATGACCATGACGTTTTGGGGTGCAAGTTTGGTTTTGGGAAATGCTTCGGAGCTTCTTCTCAGTCCAGTCACTGAGTTGGTCATTGCCAGTTGTCCTATAAAATCCACTTTTCATTATGTATCACAATCTGATTGAGAAATGGTTCATTGTTGTTGCATAGAATAAGAGAAGATGATACTTCAAAATGAGGATCTTTTTGATTTGTGGTCAGCTCATGAGGCACCCATGTATCAAGTTTCTTCACCTTTATAGTTTGCTTTGAATGCTGATTGATTGTAGAATGATCAACATTAATGCTTAGGCAACTTCTCATGTAGTTGTAAGAGGATCAGCTTCGATGATTCTCTCAGTTGGTCGTTGTCAACTTCCGATGGCCAGCCACTATGCTTCTCATCTTCAAGGCTCTTGTCTCCTTTGCAAAACTTCTTGAAACACCATTGCACTGTACATTCATCAGCAGTTCTTGGGCGAAACGGGCTGTTGATGTTACAAGTTGTCTCTTCCGCTTTATGATCCATTTTGAACATGAATAAAAAAAAAATCACTGAAATTTGCTTTTTGCCTAGTGGGCCTTAGAAAGCATCACTACAAACAAAGCTAGTGGAGGTGATGGAATTCCAGTTGAGCTATTTCAAATCCTGAAAGATGATGCTGTGAAAGCACTGCACTCAGTTTGCCAGCAAATTTGGAAAACTCAGCAGTGGCCACAGGACTGGAAAAGGTCAGTTTTCATTCCAATCCCAAAGAAAGGCAATGCCAAAGAATGCTCAAACTACTGCACAATTGCACTCATCTCACACGCTAGTAAAGTAATGCTCAAAATTCTCCAAGCCAGGCTTCAGCAATTTGTGAACCGTGAACTTCCAGACATTCAACTGGTTTTAGAAAAGGCAGAGGAACCAGAGATCAAATTGCCAACATCCACTGGATCATCGAAAAAGCAAGAGAGTTCCAGAAAAACATCTATTTCTGCTTTATTGACTATGCCAAAGCCTTTGACTGTGTGGATCACAATCAACTGTGGACAATTCTGAAAGAGATGGGAATACGAGACCACCTGACCTGCCTCTTGAGAAACCTATATGCAAGTCAGGAAGCAACAATTACAACTGGACATGGAACAACAGACTGGTTCCAAATAGGAAAAGAAGTACGTCAAGGCTGTATATTGTTGCCCTGCTTATTTAACTTATATGTAGAGTACATCATGAGAAACGCTGGGCTGGAAGAAGCACAAGGTGGAATCAAGATTGCCGGGAGAAATATCAATAACCTCAGATATGTAGATGACACCACCCTTGTGGCAGAAAGTGAAGAGGAACAAAAAAGCCTCTTGATGAAAGTGAAAGAGGAGAGTGAAAAAGTTGGCTTAAAGCTCAATATTCAGAAAACTAAGATCATGGCATCTGTCCCATCACTTCATGGGAAATAGATGGGGAAACAGTGGAAACAGTGTCAGATTTTATTTTTTTGGGCTCCAAAATCACTGCAGATGGTGATTGCAGCCATGAAATTAAAAGACGCTTACTCCTTGGAAGAAAAGTTATGACCAACCTAGATAGCATATTGAAAAACAGAGACATTACTTTGCCAGCAAAGGTCCGTCTAGTCAAGGCTATGGTTTTTGCAGTGGTCATGTATGGATGTGAGAGTTGGACTGTGAAGAAGGCTGAGCACTGAAGAATTGATGCTTTTGAACTGTGGTGTTGGAGAAGACTCTTGAGAGTCCCTTGGGCTGCAAGGAGATCCAACCAGTCCATTCTAAAGGAGATCAGCCCTGGGTGTTCTTTGGAAGGAATGATGCTAAAGCTGAAACTCCAGTACTTTGGGCACCTCATGCAAAGAGTTGACTCATTGGAAAAGACTCTGATGCTGGGAGGGATTGGGGGCAGGAGGAAAAGGGGATGACAGAGGATGAGATGGCTGGATGGCATCACCGACTTGATGGATGTGAGTTTGAGTGAATTCTGGGAGATGGTGATGGACAGGGAGGCCTGCGATTCATGGGGTCGCAAAGAGTTGGACACGACTGAGCGACTGAACTGAACTGAAAGTAAATATAAAATAAACAGCAAGTAATAAGTCATTAGCAAAAAATAGAGAAATGAACATTAAAATGATATATAACATAATCACATTTAACAATGTATTCCAATATCAAATGGCAAAGTTCAACAAAGCAAAACTGCAATTACCTTAGCACCAACCTAACAGGACACAAGTGACCAGATCTACGAAACAGAAACATGTTCAAGGACATGCAGTGCAGACTTGTGATTGCCAAGGGGAAGGGGTAAGGGGAAGTCAAGTATTGGGAGTTCGAGATTAGCAGATGCAAACTACTAAATATAGAATAGATAGATGACAAGGTCCTCATCTGTAGCATAGGGAACTATGTTCAAAAGCCTATAATAAACCATAATGGAAAAGAATATGAAAAAGAATACATATATGTATAATGGGATCTCTTTGTTGTACAGCAGAGATTAATACAACATTATAAATCAACTAGACTTCAAAACCATTAATAAAAAAAAAAAAAAAGAAGACAACAGCTCAGTTTGGGAAAACAAACTGCTATGAACTATTTGTCGTGGCTATGATCCAGTGGCCTGGAGAGAGTAAATATGGGAAGATGTGGTTGGGCCTGGAGTTTAAAGCAGGTTGCTCCCTGGAACACCTGACTCAGGGGATATGGCGGCCTCGGTAAACAAGGCTCCAGAGCCACTGAGTCAGGACTCTCCAGGGTCTCACTGCCAGACGTAGGATTTAGAAAAGCTACTCTCCGGGGAGCATTTCCATTAGCCTCAAGCGTATGGTGAATTCTTGTAGAAGTCTGCCTGGCCTGGTGTTATAGGGTAGCCAGTGGAGCAGGATCACTGAGTTAGGAGCGGGGGCCACTGGTGATGCCCACAGTGGAGGGCGGTGGGCTCAGCAGATAGCAGCCCCTGCAGGAAGATGAAGCCAGGGGAGGCGCACTGGACCCACGCTCCAGAGCCTTCAGGAGGCAGCCCCTGGAGACCCTCACAGGAACAGTGTGGGGACTTGTTTTGAGATGACTAGCTGAATTTCCAGCAGTGAAGCCAGCAGGGACTCTGGCCACGATGATTTGGAAATAAAAAAGAGGCGTAGGCTGTTTGGCTGTCACAGGCTAGTTAGCCAGGGATATGTGAGACTCCGGGGAGAAGTTTCCTCTAATGCTGTCCCCCGCTACCCCACCACCGCCCCCGCCAGCCCCAAGCCAGGGGTGGGAATGGTGGCTTACAGGGGCAGACAGAGGTGAGGAGCCATACACAGTGGGAAAGGATGGCCTTCTCTCAAACACCGCCCAGCCGATTATGTTCCTAATTGATGCCAATCTGAACTCACAAACTGCTGAAGAAACGAAATCTGGTTAAATTTGTTCTTTTTCACTCTTCTTGAAAAATATCAAAAAGCTAATATTTTGCAGGCAGCTCTTATTCTGGCCACGCGGGCCTGGCCTTGTGGGGTCCAAAGCAAACACACCTGATCTAGATTTGGTCAGCATTAGGAGGCCTAAGAAGCGGCCAAGGAATTAGGAGAGGAATCCAAGGATTGTTCCTCCTCCCGAAAGGCCTCCACTTGAAATAGCTCTCGCTTTGCAGGAGCTGAGTGGGCGTGTGACAAGGAGAGGGAGCAGGGATGTGGGGAGAAGTGTTTTGAATTCACTTGGGCTCACGTGAAAGGATTTTGATGTTGACCTGTCATTGGCAACAGATCTGACTCCTTCATGGGGATGTATTTGTCATCTTTTCTCTTCACAGTCCAGGGTACCGGTGAAGAGTGAAGATGTGGGTTTCTGGTGGGGACTTCGCTCTGAGCCATAGGCTGTTGTCTGCTGGAGACAACATGCTTGAGGTAATGACTTTCTGAACCACAGAACTGCAGAAATCTGTTTTTCATGGATTATGTGTCAGCTGACTGAAATCAATGACCGTTCCTGGTTGTTATTTTAGCCATGAGTGGGCGTTCCGTGGGATCAGTGGTTTTCACCTGGAACTTAGGAAATCACCGACTTGTGTCATGAATGTATAGCAGGAAAAGAACAACTAAGTTTCTGAAGGGCAAACAGCTGTCCTGACTCCTGACAGCGTGACGTTACCAGAATTGACGTTTGGGCTTCTGGGAGGCTGTCGAGGGCTCCAAGGCTGTCTGTGGTTTCCCCACTCACTTTGAATTCTCTCGGATCCAGTCTGTGTCACCCCATTTCCAGTTTTCTCTATCTTCCCTTAACTGCTTGAGTTAAGGAGATCCCTATCTTAGGGAGGTGTCTTCCAGAAGCAGACCCTAGTACAAGCAACTTATTTAGGAAGCTGCCCCTGGAAACTGATAAAGTAGCCAGTGAATTGGGCACTAGCAAGCCAGTTCTACTGGAGGCAAGCGCAGCTCAGTCCCACTGGGGACCCCTTGGGGGTCAGTGCAGGACACATTTCTCTGAGCTGTCCCTTCTGGGGGTGAGGGGGGTGGGGGAGATAAGTGTGTATACACCAACTTCTAACAGTCACTGGGGAGGCCCCCTGCGGGAGGGGCATTAATTCCCTGGCACTCGCCTGCCCCACTTGCATCGCTTGGATGGTCAGAGAAGGCTCGCAGGGGGACTGGGAGGTGCCGGGAGGTGAGGTCGTGCTAGGTGAACACACAGCAGGCATCGAGGGTACAGGTGGAGCCCTGACAGCATCTGCTCCCGCCTTTATTTCTTATTCCTCATCCTCCTGGTCTGGAAGAGATTACCACTGCCCTCAGTCAATATAGTTTCTTACAAACAAAGCTAGTTCTCTGGCAACCAAGCCAGCAGAGAGACAGGCAGAGGAAATGAAATATTCTGGCCAGTCTGCTGCCTGATTTCTTAGAGGTCTGGCTGGTACTGGGCAGGGGAGAGGGTCAGGTTTATTTTCTGGTGTAACAGCCCCTTGTTTTCTATTGACCATGTGTTAATAGAAAGCAGATTTCCTGGACCTTGGCTCACATTCTGCATGTTGGAGTGAGCTACTCTCTATCTCTCACTGCCTCAGTTTCCCTCTCTGGGGTGACACCTTGGAAATGAAGCTTTGGTATCAGAAGCTCCTTAAGGAGCTTCTTCATGGAGATCAGCTTTCGTCTCGCGCTGTGGAAAGTGCCGACAGCTTGCTATGATGGTGAATGCTACTTTGACCAACCCTGGTGGTGGGGGACACCATGTGGAAGCCCGAGGGACTTCAGCTGTTTCAAGGACTGAAGCTAGGACAAGAGGAACAACACATTCTCCTTTTACCCATTCTGTGCCATGCCTGGCAGAGACCTGCAGCAAACTAGGAAGTCAGGGAAAGACACCCCTGGTTGGGGGGAGCTTGATGAAATACTGTTATGTGGTGAGAGACAAAAACATAAGCAAACTGTCTTTAAGCAGGACAGGAATCAGAGAGTCTCCAGAGGTGCATTTAAGAAACCCCTAGATTTTCTGGGTTGACCACAGAAGGGAAAACTGAATTATAGATGATTATCTCTGATCAGATCTCTTATGGACACTTATTTGTGGTGACCTGTTACTCCACCAACAAAGCCTGGCTGAGGAGCCCTGACTATTTGTTTTATCCGGGGATCTACAGAGTAACCACAGGGTCTGACCCCAGGAGTCGTCTTTGTCTTCTCAACCAGCTTTTAAGTGTCCGGAAGCTGGGACTCTCACCTAGAGATCTGTGTATCCCCCACACAATCCTGGATTTTATTGATGCACAAAAATCACCAAATGAACAAATCGCAAAACCTAGAGTTTCCACCAATATTCCTGATCATCAGTTCAGTTCAGTTCAGTTCAGTCGCTCAGTTGTGTCTGACTTTTTGCGGCCCCATGAATTGCAGCACGCCAGACCTCCCTGTCCATCACCAACTCTCAGAGTTCACTCAAACTCATGTCCATCCAGTCTGTGATGCCATCCAGCCATCTCATCCTCTGTCATCCCCTCTCTGATCATAGAAGCCCTCAATTTTCCTACTGTCTCACTCTTGCTAGCCCTGCCCAAATTGTAGAAAACCTGTGGTAAAGACTCCTACTGTGTTCAGCCTGAGATAACTGACCAAATTTGTACTCTTAACCCATACACAATTGCCTAAAGCACCCTTCCTAGAGAAATTAAAAAAAATTTTCTGTCCTCTACATAGGATTCATTTCAAAATCATAGCTGAGATATGTTAATATTCCCTTCCATCTTCTTTATTCCATCCTGTTTCATTTGAAATTTTATTAAATCAGCATATGGTAAAATCGACTTGGCTGTGTGCATGTGAACACACATGAGCAATTCTATGAGATTTAACACATACACAGGTTTGTGTAACCACCATCACAATCAGGATTCCCAAAAGTTCTATGACTTCACAAAAGTCCCTCATCTTGCCCTACTGGATTCACACTCTCCTCCACCCCTGCTCATTATCACTGAACTTTCACCCTTTTCAGAATATCATATGAGTGGAATTAGGTTGGATGCAATTAGGTTGGGTCCTGCTGACTATGCCAGACGTCCCTGGAGGCTCACTGGTAAAGAATCTGACTGCAATGCAGAAGAAGCAGGAGATGTGGGTGTTCATTCCCTGAGTCGGGAAGATCCCCTGGAAGAGGAAATGGCAACCTACTCCTCTATTCTTGCTGGGAAAATTCTATGGACAGAGGAGCCTGGCAGGCTACAGTCCATGGGGTTGCAAAGAGTTAGACATGACTAAGTGACTTAGCACAAACATGCAGGTTGTATACAAGTTTATGAGCACAAGGTCTCTGAGGTTTTCTATGTTGTCATGTGTATCTGCAGTTTGCTCTTTAATTGTTGAGCAGTATTTGATGTAGTTGAGCCATTCATTCATCAAAAGACATTTGGGTTATTTCTGGTTTTCACCAATTATGAGGAGGACTGCTATAAACATTTGTATGCAAGTTTTTGACTGAAGATAAGTTTTCATTTCTCTAGGTTAAATAGCCGAGTTGTATAATATGTCCTTGTGTAACTCCATAAGAAACTGCCAAAGTCTTTTCCGAAGTGTGTTTACCATTTTGCATTCTCATTAGCGGAGTATGAGCTCCAACTGCTCCACATCCTTGTTGGCACTTGATACCATCGATTTACAAAATTAAAAAGCCTATTTCAATGAAGGTACTCATTAAGAGATTAAAACAATCTCATCGTTGTTTTAATTCACCTTTCTCTAACTGCTAATGATGTTGTACATCTTTGCATATGTTCATTTGCCATCATGTATCTTCTTTGGTTTTATTTCAAGAGGTTTCTCCTTCATTCTTGAAGCATGGATTTAGGAGTTGCTTTAAATCTTTGCCCCCTAACTTGAACACTGTGTCAAGACAGGGCTGGTTTTATCTGTCATCTTTTCCCTTGGGAGTTGAGATTTTCTTGGTTCTTCTTAAACTAAGTAACTTTGGATTACATCGTGAACATTTTCAGGGTCTTATTTAAATCCTAAGGCTACTGATTTTTGTCTGTCTCTTTCAGTAGTCAATCTGGTTAGGTTCAGGTGGCAAATTCCACTAAGTCTTCTTTGGACCGTGGCTCCAGTGTTGGCTCTGTTTTCAAAGGCTCCGCGGTGCTTTTCAGATTCGTCCGGTGTGTGTGCCCCTCAGTGGCCAGTATGGGACTTGGGTGTTGGTCTACCTTATAGCCGGCTTCCCTTGTGGCTCAGCTGGTAAAGAATCCGCCTGCAGGGCCAGAGACCTGGGTTCGATCCCTGGGTGGGGAAGATACCCTGGAGAAGGGAAAGGATACCCACTCCAGTATTCTGGCCTGGAGAATTCCATGAACTGTATAGTCCATGGGGTCACAAAGAGTCCAACACAACTGAGTGACTTTCACTTTCACTACCTTATAGTCGGATTGTCAAACTCTTTGTCACGCTCTTTAGAACCACGCAGGCTCAACTTGAAGGTCAGCCCAGTAGTTAATCTAAACAACTTTATGAAATTCCTGCCTTGATCTCCTTTCCTTTACTCTGTGATCTTCCTGACACGTTATGACTTCCTGAGGCCCCTTGATGCTGCCATGCAGTCCCCATGACTATGTCTGCATCTGGCACCAAATAGGGGAAGGACAGGGAGGAAAGAGCAGTGGGAAGCCTTCCCATGTTTTGGTACCCCGTTTCCCCTGTTTCGAATGAGGGAGTCTCCTCCATCAGAGCTTTAGGCTTCTGTTTCGCTTCTGCTGCTGTCACTGCTGCCGGATTTTCTGGGGGTGCCAATTTGATGGCACTTTAAATTCTTATCTCCTTCCCTGAGCTGCCACTTACTTTTTGGAACTCTCAGATAGCTGCTCCATGTGTTCTGTGCACAGTTTATAGCTGCCTTCAGTAGGACAGATGGGATGGAGTCTGGTTAACTTGTTCAGAACTGGAAACTCACACTGCGTTTTTGACTTTTTTATTATAAGAATATGTCCTTCTCACTGTTAGGGATGAAAACTCTCTTCCATAATATATTGTTCATTTTCTTTTATTGAAAGTTTAATTGATAAATTATTTTTGGCTGTGCTGGGCATTCACTGCTGCATGCAGGTTTTCTCTAGTTGTGGCGAGTCGGGGCTACCCTGAAGCTGTGGCGTAGCTTTTCATTGCGGTGGTTCTCCTGTTGTGGAGCACGGGGCTCTAGGTGCATGGGCTCGGTAGTCGTGGTGCCTGGGCTTAGTTGCCCCATGGCACGTGGAATCTTCCTGGACCAGGGGTTGAGCCCACGTCCCCTGCGTTGGCAGGTGGATTCTTAACCTTTGGATCACTAGGGAAGTCCTCGTTTTCTTTTGTTGTCATGAGAGCAGGCTCATTTCTTTCCTTTACCCAGCTCATTAGCTGATTCTATAATAGATATGCTATATCTAATTTCTTATCAAACTTCAGACATTTGTTACTACCTGATCCTCTGACCACCAAACCCTGAATCTCTCTATCACCTGCCTTGTGGTCCTGTGTTTAGAGCATGTGGATCTGCCTCACATCAGATTCATACTATAGAAACTCTAACAGCCTGGACTTGGATGATGTATGACAATACTTATCATGTTCATATAATGTCTTTTGTCACTTTAGATTATGTAATCTTAAGCCATTTCCATTAAACTTGGGAACAAGAAAGGAGAAGCTGTTCCTGTTATTAGCTAATAGTGATTCAGAGGTTCTAATGAATGCAATAAGACAAGAAAAGAAAATACTAAGTGCAAGCAGTGGAAAGAGATTTTTCTTTTGCGATGAATATGATTTCATTTCTAGAAAATGCAAGAGACTATAGCAAGAAAAAGCCCACTAAAATTGAAAAGAGAATTTGGTAAGATGACTGGGTACAAGAAAAAAAAAATCTATTTTTTTAAGTAGATTTTTTTTTTCTATCCCAGGAAATGGAACAATATTCCATTCAAGAAAGCAGCAAAAATTATAATACTCTTAGGAAGAAATCCTACTCCTAGAACTCTATTCCAAGGATTGGCAAAGCGGAGCTGGCAAGCCAATCTGTTCTGCGGTCTGTTTTGTTTGGCTTTGGATTTTGTCAACCTAAGAATGGTTTTTACATTTTTATAGAGTTGTAAAAAAAAAAGGAGAAGAAGAAGAAGAAGAATATACAACAGAGACCACAGGAAGCCCACAAAGCCTAAACTATTTACTATCTGGTCCTTTGAAGAAAAAGTTTCCCTAGAGGTAAAAGCGCCGGTGTATAAGGATATATATGCACGGGTGTTTACTGCAGCACATTTTGTATGGCAGAGAAATGGAATAAAGAAAATGCCTGTCGACTGGAAAATGATAGAAAAATATGGTGAGGCAACCTTTCTATAGAATATTACGCAGGCATTAAAAGGAGTAAGATTGCATGCTAAAGATTAATATCTCCACCCTTGGGGCAATCTCTCTCTTCCTCACTCCCACTCAGAAATCTCTGGAGCCTACCCATTGCCAAACAAAAATACTCATGACACTTTAGCCTTAAAAGGAGTGAGAGGCTTCCTTGGTGGCCCAGTGGTTAAGACTCTGGGCTCGCAATGCAGGGGGCTTGGGTTTGATCCCTGGTCAGGGAAATAGATCGTGCATGTCACAACTAAGACCTGGCACAGCCAAAATAAAAAGATAAATAAATAAAAATTAAAAGATATATAACCACAGCAGTTGATTTGGAGGGATTTTATATGTATATTCATATATATATGAAATTCAGAATGCAGGATGTAGAGAAATGTACATAATACGCTTTTTGTCTCTTTTGGTAAGACAAGCAACCCAGTCTTTCATATAAGAATATGAATTTAATATAATTATTAATGTTGACATAGTATAATTATTATGTTTGCAAGGATAAAGGATTTAGAAAGGCTAAAGGGGCACTTTCACTTTTCACTTTCATGCATTGGAGAAGGAAATGGCAGCCCACTCCAGTAGTCTTGCCTGGAGAATCCCAGGGACAGAGGAGCCTGGTGGGCTGCTGTCTATGGGGTCGCACAGAGTTGGACACGACTGAAGCGACTTAGCAGCAGCAGCAAAGGGGCATGGGCATTTTTGTTTGGCAATCGGTAGGCTTCAGAGGTTTCTGAGTTGGAGTGAGGAGAGAGATTGCCGCGTGCTATGGCTTGGAGATATTAATCTTTAGGATATAATCTTACTACTTATTACCCAGAATTCTAATTTAAAGGTGGCCAACTCCACTGACTCAATGGACATGAGTTTGAGCAAGCTCTGGGAGATGGCGAAGGACAGGGAAGCCAGGCATGCTGCAGTTCATGTGGTCGCAAAGAGTCAGATACGACTGAGCAACAACTTCCTATAGGCAGACTACTGTCATATCTGCTGTTTCCCTCTCCGCTAGACCCTTCTATCCAATGGATTTCTCTCTTTTGGTATCAGTGTCCTTGGATTCTACTTTAGCAGTGGAACAGCTCTTTGCTTTTGGCAGCAGTCTGAGTCAACCCTGACTCTGACCTCCTTCCTCTGCTGTTCATCTCCTGCCCCCAGTAACAACAGCAGAAAGGTACTACCGTTAGGGTCCCACTGAGGGCTGACTGTGGACTCACCACCTTGCCTTCCAAGTGTTGGACCTCTTTTTCCACGTGGCGTCACCTCTGGAATGGGAGTTAACAAAGGTAGTGTTCTAGTTATCGCACCGGGGGGTGAGGCGAAGCTAAGCCCTTCCTGACTCCCCTCCATGTCGCAGCCTTTCCTTTTCACAAGACACCTCTGCAGGAATATGCTGAATATGTTGCTTCACCACCTTCAAACATAGACCTGGCCTTGCTCTGGATTACGGGTGCAGGCAATTAATAAACTTTACGTCTTTGATGTCCCTTGTCTATTACGTTTACTGGGCACATTACCCATTTCTGTACTCATTCCTTAATTATTCGCTTTTGTCTTTCAACAAAGGGAGTAACCAAGACCTCTAGTATTTGCTAATGAGTTATAGGTACTTGCCACATTCCAATTACTTATTAGCAGGTTGTCTAGACTAAAGCATCATCAAAACATGTGCTAATAAGTTGTTTTGCAAAACACAATTAAGTTTTTAAAATATTCAGGCATCCTTAAAGATGTCTTCAATAAAGATTAAGTCAATAAAATCAGTCTTTACCTCATTACAAAGCTTATGCTTTCAGCAGTAAGATTGCCAGACTCGTGGTCTGCTAAAAGGTTTAAACATCTGCAGGCAAGAATCATGTGATCATGCCATGGCTAGTGGCCAAGAGACCATGATCTGCAGTCATCATGTTCAGTTTTGACCCATGTCTGTTTCAGTGAGGCCTGTGCACTATGACCAAGGTTGTGTTAGATGTTTTGTTAGATGTTATGTAGTGCTGTGGTGAGGTAGGGCTGGGAAGGGGACTGGTACATGCATGCTAAGTTGCTTCAGTCACGTCCAGTTCTTTTGAGACCCCGTGGACTGTAGCCCGCCATGCGCCTCTGTGAAATCCTCCAGGCAAGAATACTGGAGTAAGTTGCCATGCCCTCCTCAAGGAGATCTTCCCTACCCAGGGATCAAACCCACATCTCCTGTGGCTCCTGCATCACAGACATATTTTTTACCACTGACCAACCAGGGAAGCCCTGATAACTCTCACTCATTGACAACTTAAAAAAAAAAAAACAGACAAGGGGGAGAATGGATACATGTATATGTATGGCTGAGTCCCTTTGCTGAAACTATCATAGCAATGAGAACTGGCTATACCCCAATACAAAATATACAGTTTGGGGGGAAAAAAAAAAGACAGATCAGTCTTATTATCCAAGGCAATTTTTAAAAATTAGAGAGAGGCAACTGTCCTTGGGTTCTTCCTAAAAACCTTAAGAGAAAATTAAAATAAGTGACGGACTGGAAGAAAACATCTGCCACACGTTCCACAGAGAAAGGCCCAATATCCAGACGGTACTAAGTGCTCCTGCAAATCAAATAGAGAAATTCAACAACCAATGGGCAGAGGATATGAGGCACTCACTTCCACCAGCTGTCAGCAAAATGCAAATTAAGACAATAAAGAGATACCATTTTTTTTTTTTTTTTGCTCTCCAACTGGCAAAGCCTAAAATGACTGATATTATCATGTAAAAGCAAGGATGCCGAGGAATGAGTACTGTCACACACTGATGGGAATATAAACTAATGAAACCCTTTTGCAAAGGCAACTGGGGAGTACTCAAGAAAATTGAAAATACATATCCATTACTGTTCTCCCCAGCTCTACTTGGCATCTACCTCATGTTTGTACACAAAAACGTGTGCATTGTGACAGAGAAAAATTGGAAGAAATAAAAGAAATTTCTCTCACAAGGGAGTAGTTAAATAGATCATGGTTCACTTATACTTAAACGTGGCCCCATTAAAAATGGTGAGCAGTAGACCCGTGCAGAATAACATGTACTTTATGGTCCTATTTATTCAACAAGATAAGGCATCTTTGAATAGGTCTACTTCTGTCTATCTATCTCTCTCTCTATTATTTATCTACCTATCTATTCCCTATCTTTCGATCATCTATCTATGCCCAAATGCCCAGAAGGGAACGGAAGGACATGCATCAAATTGTTGAAAGTGGTTTCTCTGCTCTGGGGAGGGGTCTTGGTTGGTTCCAGGGAGAGGAAATGAAGAGGATTCTTACCTCTTGATATGTATATTACTGTAGTGTTTGAGCATTCCAGAGCAAAATGCACCCATGAATCACTTGTGCAATTAAAAAAGTACAAAGATAATCCTGAAAAGAATCCATAACTTTTTAAGCTCTAGAGAGAGGCTAGTAAGGGTCCTGTCACTGACTTAGCCCTCCTTCAGCTCCTGCCAACCTCTCTGCCTCCTTCATTATCTTCCTGGGAGTAACGGTGGGAAAGGCTTCCTTCACTGACTCCTTTTCTTTCTTTTCATTAACTTAACTCAGAGAGGACGTGTGACCTAATATCTCCTTTACAGTTGGCTTGTGAACTTTCTGCCATGTGAGGGCACTGGCCTTAGAGTCCAGCAGAAAGTGGGTTCGAGTTCTGCCTCTGCCCCTTACTAGCTGTGTATTATTGGGCATGTGTATGAGCCTCTGTAGACCTCAGGTTCTTCATCTATATTAAGAGGATCATATTATAATAGCACCTCTGTCAAAGTTGGTTATTATTATTATGATGAGGACTTGATCTCTTTGACTCTAAGTGGCCCAAAATCTGTGCTTAGACACCTGATAGTTGGTTGCAAACATCTCTTGCAATATCCCAGTCCTTTCGGGCACCCACAGCACTGACCAGACATCGATCCTAGACTCTGGGGAGTCCCTGTGGCACTGCCTCTGGTTCTCTGCCTCTGGGCCTCCTTTCAGATTTGCTCAGGCAGCTGCCCGGGGTCCTGTTGTTAGGACTTTCCCCACACAAGCTGCCTGGTTGGGCTTTTGTTCATGAGATGCCTGATGAGGGATGCAGTCCAGATGTGCTTGGGAGGGAGTGTCCCTGCTTTTTAATGCTGCCTAACCGCAGACACCTACCTGCTGGAAGGGGAGCGCAGAGTCCCTGTAGTGGCTGTGAGAATGTCTCTCTGTGGAGTTTCATCGCCTTTTCTGAAAGTCTGAGCAGTGCCTAGCAGCCTTGCTGTGGAGCTGTGCGTGCCTTTTTCAGGCTTAAGTAAGTTGTGGTGCAGACTGAGCGTTAGAGAGCAGGGCTGGTCCACAGGGTCTTGTTACTACCTGAGGCCAACACCAAGCCATGGCCATCTCCACCCCAAGCAGAGCAGGGTGAGGTGGGGACAGGCCCACTCTTGCATAGGCTGTGCTTTGGAAAACTACTGGTGGTTTTCAGCAGGGGGCTCATCAGTGATTTCAGGGTGGTTGACAGTGGACATAGCAAACCGGCTGTTTTCAGCTCTTCCCTGTTCAGCATCACTGACAAAGCCCCTACCCCCACTTCCACTTCAGTTACCACTGTTCGCATGGTGCCAACTACCTTCCTCCAGCAAATGTGTAAGGGGAGCCCAGCTCATGCTGCTGTGTTTAAAGACTGTCTCTTTCCCCTTCAGAGGGTGTTGACAGAGCCCTCAGCCTGCGGGGTCCACCACTCACAGATACGTGCCTGTCGTTCCCCGTCCACGAGCTTCCTGATTTACAGACAGAGTCACAGATGTAGGAAAAAACCTATGGTTATTGAGAGAGAGGGAGGGGGTGGGACAAACTGGGAGATTGTGAATGACATACATACACTATTATATATAAAATAGGTAAGTAATAAAGACCTACTGTATAGCACAGGGACCTTTACCCCATATTTTGTGATGACCTATATGGGGAAAGAATCTAAGAGTGGATATAAGGATATGCAGAGCTGGTTCACTTTGCTGTATAGTAGAAACTAACACTATACTGCAAATCAACTACGCTCCAATAAAAATTAATTTAAAAAGAAGTTGGAACTTTTCTGCAGGGTTATTCTGATGTCTAGATAAAAGTATCTGCTGGCAAAGTTATTTTTGAGATACTTGTATGAAAATGATCATGTGAAGAATGCACATTACTGCTATGATGAGATTAGAATGCATTATCTGCCTTCTGAAGATCTGAAATTACTCTGCTATGAGGAGAAGAAATTTTATTTTAAAGCATTTCATTAAATGAAATAGGTGTTGGGAAAATTGGCTCTTTGAAAAGGATTCAACTTACAGCCTCAGCTTATACCACATTTCACAATAAATTCCAAATGAGTTGCGTGTGAAAAATAGAACAATAAGAAAAACTAGAAGAAAATTTAGGAAAGCATTAAACAAATATCAGGCAATGAACAATTCATCATTATAACTATTACAATGACCCTTCCTAAGTATAAAAGCACTGGAGGAAGTTGTAAAAGAAAAGACCAATGAATTTAACTAGATGAAAATAAATAAAATCCCTATATATTATAATGTACTTTACAAAGATTGGTCACTATTACTGTTGGTAAAATGAAGAGACAAGGGCAAAGTGCTTCCTGGGGAAACTAGAAATAAAAGAATTGACGTCGCCTTATAGGTGTTGAAGCCTGGTGTGCTGCAGTCCATGGGGTCAAAAATAGTCAGACATGACTGGTCAACTGAACTGAACTGAACTGAACTATAAATGTTCAATTGGCAAAACCTTCACACCTGTGAGATAGAGCCGAGAGGACACGAGATGTCCATTATTGTGCCTGCTCAACACGTTCTGGTTATAAAACATAAACTTCCCCATCACACCTTCTTTTGCCTAGGTGGACACTTTCTGAAATACAAGACCTCTCTTCCTCCCTGGTTACATCTGCCTGGACAAGACACGGGTTTCTGATCCAAAGACAGCACATTCTTAAGCTTGCCAGCAGTGGCTGTCCTGAAGGCTTGGAAAAGATAAACTGGGCCAGTCAAGTTCTCTTTCTCATAACTTTGAGCTAGAGTTAGTTGCTCAGTTGTGTCCGACTCTGCATCGGTTTGCGACCCTATGGACTATATCTGGTCAGGTTCCTCTGTCCATGGAGTTCTCCCTGTAGTTTGCCAGGTTCCTCTGTTCATGGAATTCTCCAGGTAAGAATACTGGAGTTGGGTGTCATTTCCTTCTCCAGGGATCTTCCCGACCCAGGGATCAAACCCAGTTCTCCCACATTGCAGGCAGATTGGTTACCATCTGAACCACCAGAGAAGCCCTTTGAGCTAAGGAACTTTGAGCTAAGAAACAAGCAAATCTTTAGCTTGTTACCTTGGGGACAGAGTTAAAGGATGCTTTCAGGTACAGCTGGGGCCAGAACAGACCAAAACCATGAGCAAGCACGACCCATGGTCAGCAGAGTCAACCGGTTGCAAGAGCAGATGTGCACAGAGGTAGCAAGAGGCCCTGAGGGAGGTACAGGCAGTGTGCTGGGCTCTGGAGCTGCATGGGTTCCTGACGTCATTCCCACCCACCCCCGCCCCACTCCCACCCCAGGACCTGGCTCTGGCCCCTGATCTGGGCTCTCAGATCTCATTGCTGTATCTCAGTTCGGTTCAATTCAGCTGAGTCACTCAGTTGTGTCTGACATTTTGCTATCCCATGGACTGCAGCACGCCAGGCTTCCTGCTCCATCACTAGCTCCTGGAGCTTGCTCAAACTCATGTCCATCGAGTCAGTGATGCCTTCCAATCATCTCATCCTCTGTTGTCCCCTTCTCCTCCTGCCTTCAATCTTTTCCAGCATCAGGGTCTTTTCCAGTGAGTCAGTTCTTCACATCAGACCAAAGTATTGGCGCTTCAGCTTCAGGATCAGTCCTTCCAGTGAATATTCAGGGTTGATTTCCTTTAGGAGTGACTGGTTTGATCTCCTTGCAGTCTAAGGGACTCTCAAGAGTCTTTTCCAACACCATAGTTCAAAATCATCAATTCTTCAGCACTCAGCTTTCTTTATGGTTCAACTCTCACATCCATATATGACTACTGGAAAAACCATAGCTTTGACTAGACGGACCTTTGTCGGAAAAGTAATGTCTCTGCTTTTTAATATGCTGTCTAGGTTGGTCATAGCTTTCTTCCAAGGAGCAAGTATCTTTCAATTTCATGGCTGCAGTCACCATCTGCAGTGATTTTGGAGCCCAAGAAAATAAAATCTGTCACTGTTTCAATTGTTTCCCCATATATTTGCCATGAAGTGATTGGATCGGATGCCATGATCTTAGTTTTTTGAATGTTGAGTTTTAAGCCAGCTTTTTCACCCTCCTCTTTCACTTTCATCAAGAGGCTCTTTAGATGCTCTTTGCTTTCTGCCATAATAGTGGTGTCATCTGCATATCTGAGGTTATTGATATTTCTCCCTGAAATCTTACTATTTTTTGACTTTGAATTGGTTTATGTATATGAAAGAGAAGTTCACTGTCAGGCGAAGAGTCAGTCAGCAGGTAAATCCAAGAGGAAGCCACTGCACTGAGCAGGTCTGTGGCTGA
The DNA here is from genome assembly GCF_002263795.3 of Bos taurus. NCBI lineage: Eukaryota > Metazoa > Chordata > Mammalia > Artiodactyla > Bovidae > Bos > Bos taurus. The sequence continues at coordinate 13,266,652 of NC_037350.1, forward strand.
GGGTGGGGAGCATACGCCGGGGTGTATTATAATAGGAGATATCAGAGGGAGCAGGTCATTGACAGGAGGCTTTGAAAGCATCTACTTAGAGAATACCAGAGTGACAGTCTTCAAAGATGAATAATCCAAGGCATTTTCTTTATCTGTGGCTATTTGGAGTATTTATATTTGAATACATAGGGGACTTCCTTTGTAGCTCAGCTGGTAAAGAATCTGCCTGCAATGCAGGAGACATGGGTTCAATCCCTGGGTTGGGAAGATCCCCTGGAGGAGGGCATGGCACCCCACTCCAGTATTCTTGCCTGGAGAATCCCCATGGACAGAGGAGCCTGGTGGGCTTCAGTCCTTGGGGTCACAAAGAGTTGGACATGACTGAGGGACTAAGCATGGATGGATACACAGCATGGATAGACAGGATGTTTTGAGATTTCACTTTAAAGAAAATAATGTAGGTCAACTTTGAAATTATAAGTTAAGAGTCTAGAGAAACTGTTGTTTTCTAATTCTTTTTTTAAAAAAAACTTTTTATTTTGTACTGGCATTTATCTTTCAAACTGTGGTGCTGGAGAAGACTCTTGAGAGTCCCTTGGCCAGCAAGGAGATCAAAATAGTCAATCCTACAGGAAATCAAGCCTGAATACTCATTGGAAGGACTGATGCTGAGGCTGAAGCTCCAATACTTTGGCCCCCTGATTCGAAGAGCTGACTCATTGGAAAAGACCCTGATGCTGGGAAAGATTGAAGGCAGGAGGAGAAGGGGACGACAGAGAATGAGATGGTTGGATAGCATACCAGCTCAATGGACATGAGTTTGAGTAAGCTCCAGGAGATGGTGAAGAACAGGGAAGCCTGGCACGCTGCAATTCATAGGGTCGCAAAGAGTCGGACACGACTGAGCGACTGAACTGAACTGAACTGAAGTAGAAACCTAGCATATGGTATTGTCTCTTCTGGAGAAAAGTGTATTGTGCCCAGAAGAGAGGTGGCTGGGGTGGAGGCTGCCTGGAATCTCTGTGGGGATATTCACTCCCCTGGGCACTGGATGCCTGGCAGGGCTTCACCGTGCCTGTGACAACCTTGCTCTCAAAACACTTCTCTGATTTGACTCCTTTTGTGCTTGGGGATGCTTATTTACTAACCTTCCAGTAACGAATCTATTTTGTTCCTGGGAGAAGAGGCCTTGGACAGAGGCAGTTTAAGAGTTCCTGTCTATAAAAGAACATCCTCCATGGTAAATTAATAGACTGCCTCTCTAGGTTGTAGTGAGTATGATTGACAGGGGACAGCCCTCCTGAGTTCACCCTGCATGGGCCAGATCCTGGACCTTGTTTCATTCACTAAGGTAGGACCACTCTGTCAGGAGTCTTGGGAGACAGCCATCCATCAATTTTTTTTTTTTTTTTTTTTGGCTGACATTCCAACCAAATCACTGCTTCCTTCTTTATATGTGACAATTATTAGTGTTACCTCTTGTCAGTTAATACACTCCACAGTCCTCCAGCTTGCTCAAATCATTTTGCTGTTGTTGTCTGATCTCCAAACTAAGACAGCAAACATTCAATCAAGTCTATGAAGATATCAGTCATACTGGTTATGGGTTGTCACTCCGGTAACTGCACGTCTTAGAATTTCAACATTCTAAATTGTTAAGGGAAGGACTTTAAGAAATCTTCCTTCTGCTCTTTTCATCTTTGGATACACCAAGTCATCTCAAAAGGTGCCAATCTATCCTGCTTTTAGTGATTCTGAGAATTTATATTCTGTTAGTCACCTTTTCTGACAAAATGTCTGTTTCACATGATCAGCTATAGGTTCAATACAACTGAAAATCATCTCTTCCTTTTTGAGTCTCTTTAAAGACGAGCTACAATTTAATGATCCCTCTGCACAACACCAAGTAATACACAGTGTGCCCTCACACAATTATGTTTAATAGGAACCACTCACATGGGATTGGTTAGGTGGAGCTGGAGTCAGTGTCATACAACAGGTTCATTTGTTGACATAGGGCGTTTTTTTCTAGAAAGTTCAAGAAAAGGTTGTTAAATACAAAGGAAGCTAGCAGAGCTGAGCCCAGGGGGCAGCGGGGACGGTCAGGACTGAACCCAGCCCCTCTCCCCACATGCCTCCTCTGAGTCCAGTGTGGCCAGTGCTCTTTCTTAGAAGGAAGCGCTTCTTTCTTCTTGTGGGGCCCTTCTGTCTGTGCATGTGCTGTTCACATTTCCACAACTCAGCCCTCAGACCTTCCTATGTGCTCTTCTATCACGATAGCCTCGTTTTGGGAGAAAAATGGATGTTTTGCATAGTGTTTCCTTATGCATTAGGAATTTAACATGTCTTTTTATTTATATCATTATTTTTTATTAGGATTGTAATTGGTTGAATTAGAGCACTAGTTTTAAAATTGCGTGGGCTTTGAGAAGCCTTTCCAGTCTTAATCTTCCTACAATCCCTGCTATTTTTTTAGTATGTGACTGCACTTATTCCATTACAGCAGAGGCACCGGTACGTAAAGCCAGTTTTTAAATCCCTCATTCACAGCTTCCTTTTTTTCCAGGATAAATAACTCCAAGCGTTTTGGTCCCTCATAGGAACTACTATCCACTCCTTTACAGACGTATCCTGTTTCAAGCCGCAGATCAATATCTTAGAGGTTTGTAGTGGATATGATTGCTGCCGGCCCAGTACTCCTCCCTTTGGAGACAGAGGCTTCTTCAGTTCCCTAAAACTTGTATTCAGCTTCTATGGAGCAGGTGGGCTGAGTCCTGAGGAGGGACAGAGGATGTAGCACCAGTGAATCAGAACGTTTCACTCCCTGGATGCAGGGTCTCCTTCAGAGATGGACGCACGACAGAAGCCAGACCGGTCATTCCCCCTCTAGGGGTTTTTGCCAACAGTGTTGGAAAAGACTCTGTTTACTGGGATTATGAATCTATCATCCAGAGGTCCCTAGCCTTTTTGGCACCAGGGACTGGTCTTGTTGAAGACAATTTTCCCACAGATGGTGTAGGGGTGGGGGCAGTTTCAGGATGATTCTTATAAGAAGCCCTCAGCCTAGATCCCTCACGTGTGCAGTTCACAGAAGGTTAATGCTCCTAGAGAATCTAATGCCACTGCTGATCTGACAGGAGGCAGAGCTCAGGCAGTAAGTAATGTGAGGGATGGGGAGTGGCTATAAATACAGAAGGAACTTCAATTGCATGGCCACCATTCACCTCATGCTGTATGGCCCCGGGGATCATGCTGTATGGCCCTGGGGATCATGCTGTATGACCCCTGCTATGGTCCACATTAGCTTAGACCTTTGAGAAGCACCTTCCCACTAAATTGGGAGAGACTCCCAGAGAACCCAGTTGAGTTGGGAGAAGGGGAGAGGAGAGGAGAGGAGAGGGAGAGGGAGGGAGAGGACGGAGTGGAGGATGGGGAGGAGGGTGCACATGAAGCCAAATGCATTCCTTGGATTTCCTGCTTTCATGAGACAATAAAATTCCTCTCATGCTTACAGCCAAACATCCTGGCCAATACAAATTGAACACAAATTAATTAAATTTGTTTGATAAGAGTAATTAAAAAATCAAACTAATGTGCAAACAGAGCTTATTATTTAAAATTCATGTGATGAATTACTTAATAAAGCAAAAAATCCCCCTTGTAACATTTTCATCATGACTTTACTGTTTTTCTCTGAACCATCTCTTTTCCCGTAGACAGGCAGAATTCCCAGGAAATGCAGTGCACACACATGGAAATGCTGGGCAGAGGGAAAGGGTGTCACCTTGACTTTTCGCATTTCTTAATTTTGAGAGCATGCATTTTTTCACATTATGGTGACATATTTTAATTTTGTGGCCCTTGATGATTTCTTTGCCTGCCCTTAACCAGGCTTTTTCTGGCCCAGTTGATTGGTGCTTGCTTTGGTACCTAAGCATAAGTACTTCATTACACCCATTTCTACTAAACCTCATCTAAGTTTGTGATTTGAAATCTCTCATGTTTTCTGAAGCATCAGTAAGTGCACTCAGTTGGAATTGTATAGAGCCTGAACATACGACCCCTCTATTTTATTTTGCAAACCACTGGAAATGAGAGTTGAGACCCATGTGGGACACTGAACCTTCCAGGGCTGCTGTAGGTCTGCAGCACACCTTTCTGCAAATTAGAAAAAGGCATCCCTCTCTAAGGGTCAGTGCAACTGTGGGCCAGTGCACGAGGGATGGAGAGCAAGGACAGGCTGGGTGTCAAACCCACTCATCCTTGCCACTGAGCTCCACTGGGTGAAAGACCAATCATTAACCATGTTACAGAGACCCTTTTCATCTTCTTGGGCTCCATATGCATGAGCTAGGGTCTAGTATGAGCCTTTTGTTGGGCATATCAAATGAAGGGCAACAAGATTCAGGAAAACTGAGTAATAGCTTAGTGAAATATTAAACTCAGAAAATTTCAGAGGCAGGTAAATCTGAATTTATGGAGATAATATACTGTATTTAAAAGTTTTGGAGTTGGACAAAAATGCACTTTGATCCCAGACTGGCCACTTAGCAGGCCACCTCCCTGAAATTCCATTTTTTAAAAATCTGCAAAATAACGATCATACGATATTTCAGAGAATCTAGGCTACATCAACTGTAAGATCTGGTCTCATTAAAGAGGTTTTTAAAATGAAAAGACAGCCAATGGATTGTTAAATGTTTCCTGACTTCAGAGGTGTTAAGACTGTAAAACTTGTGTATTTTAGAATCTATGACACATGTATCGACTGCGGTTCTTCTCTGCGTAGATTAAATGAGATAATGCGCTTGCTAAGTTCTTGGCATGGCCCAGCGTCAGTGCTCCGTGAAGCTGCAGTGGGTGCAGTTATTTGGAGCTGGTGACAAATAGTAACAAGAGAATAAACTTGACTGAGGCCTTCACAGCCTCACAAGACAATCTGGATGTAGGGTGAGATACTAGAAGCCAACATGCACGGGCAGGTCCAGAAGTAAACCTCAGAAGAAGATGAACGTACAGAAGATGCACAATGGAAAAATAATCCCACGAGTTCTGCTGATGGAGACCCAGATCTGAGCGATGACCTACACAAACCCCAGACACGCAGGAGAAACACTTTTTAAAAGGGTACTGTTCAAATGGTGGGCTGGCGTTCCTTGTTTGAAGGTGAAGCAGGAGAGGGAAAACTTCCAGAATGTTCTGTCAGCTTTTCTAGCATTTGGGTTTTCTTCTTCCCTGCTCACTGACATCTACTTCTGTTACATTTCCTGTGATTTCTGAAGCGATCACTGATTGGCTCCCCGGGGAAAACCCTTCTGTGCTACATCTCTGATGGATGTTTTCACTTAGGCCTAGAGGGGTCTGTGGAGGGTGAAGAGGTGCCAAGACGTGTCAGTCAGGCTATTTCACCTGCCTCTGAAGCTGCTTGTTCCCAGACTGGGCGAGCGTGGGCCTCATGCCAAGGAACAGCCATTCATTGTTCTCTGAGGCCAAAGACAATGCTGCCAGAGGTAGCACACTGCTGTAGAGAAGCCAACGCCAGGATTCTAATACGTGAAAAACGGCCTAGATTGTGCCTCTGCTTTGGAAGCCGTCTATTCCTTTTCCTGTGGTTTAATGGCATTTTTAGAGATATGATCAGTGGAGGCAGGGTATATATGAATATGTGATGGAACCTATGATGGGAAGTGGCCTAAATGCTGTTGAGTATGGGGCAGGAAAATGCAATGAAAATGGCTCTCCTTTCAAAAACAAAGACCTCATTATTCAGGGAGGAGATCCTGAAGAAATTAGTCATTTCTTCCATTTCTGACTTTAACTTGTTTCAGCATCAGGACTGATGTAAATGGTGTACAGAGAATGACGAAGAAAAGAGTTTGTGGCAAGAGTTTAATCGACTCAGTTTGGGTTGGTTTGTAATAAGAAAAGAAAATAACAGGGAAATTTTGGTTGAATGATTATGCCATGTGAAAATTAGATATTATATGGTTGCTCCCGAACTAATAAACTCTAGGGATTTTTAATAATGAAATTCATGGGCTTTCCCGGTAGCCTAGTGGTTGAGAATCTGCCTGCTAATGCAGGGGCCACACGTTTGATCCTTGGTCCAAGAACTAAGATCCCACGTGCCTCAGGGCAACTAAACCCCGGAGCTGCAAGTACTGAAGCCCGGGTGCTCTAGAGCCCACGCTTGGCAACAAGAGAAGCTACCGAAAGGAGAAGCCTGAGCATCACAGCCAGAGAGCAGCTGCCACTTGCTACAACTCGAGAAAGCCCGTGTGCAGCAATGAAGACCTGGTGCAGCCAGAAATTAGAAAAAATAATGTATTTCTTTAAAAAAAAGAATGAAATTCAAGTGGCAGCTCTGGATCACAACATCAGAGAAAAACCAAATTGCCCGAGAAGACAGTGGCAACCTGCAGTCGAAGCGTGTGGGCTAGCTGTGTAGATCACAGACAGAGCTTCCCTCTCCCCTCGGCAGGCCAGTTGCACGTGCGCCCCCAGCTTCTCACTTCAGCCCGAGGGTCCGGAGAGAGGATGTGGCCCAGCCTGGGAGCTGAGCTGAGTCATCACCCTACGCGCGTCATGGCACATCCGTGCCACGCTCCCACCTCCAGGCTGTTAGATTCACTAAAGGACTTGTAGGGGGATGAAAATTCCATTTGATTTAATTTCTCCCTAGGAAAAAATACACTCAGTAATGTTGTAAATCTCTTGAAACCAGTTTCCTTCAAAGTTGCCTCGGAAATTTTAAATATGTGTACAAGTTCCACCTTGTACTTCCTTAGTCTTAACCCTGTGTCTGAGATGCAGTGGTGCTGGTGGTGGGGGCTCCTCACAGTGGTCAAGCGCTGTCAGGGGCTTGTTGCGTAAGGGGGCTGAGTCTCAGTGATCCACTTGCCTTGGCCCCACCTCGTATCAAGAGCGCATCTGAAAGATGGGTGGCCAGGAGGTGGGTCTTAAGCCTACTATTTGCATAAAATGACTTAAGAGTGACATTGGTTTTATTAGCACCACTGAACTACCAGCCACTTTCTCATTAGCAATAAATGTTTGAGTTTTAACTCTGCTGTGAACTCTATTATTATGCAGAAAACACAAAGGTTTATTTGCCCAGGGCTCTCTCTAGTACATCTGGACCTTTTGTGTGTAAATTACAGACATATTGTCTGGAATACCAACTACAGCCTTCAGATCCCTGGCCTGGGCAGCTGTGGGGCAGCCTCTGATTTGCCTAATCTCAAGAAATATGGCAAATTGGATCCATCAATGTGTGTTGTTGCATCAAAATTATGGAGAATTTAAAATTACTTGCGACAGCAACACACTGTACTCAGAGTGAAACACTAAGTATATTAGAATGGGCCATTGTTGTCTTCCACCGTTTGTATATTTCATTCGTGTTGGAACAGTTTGATTTTGGTTTAGAGAGTTAGATGTTTTCCAAGGGCAAAACTTTATGTCACTTTTTGGGGAGAAACGATTCATAAAATGTCCTCCCCTTTTGTCTCCCCAGGACTGAAACCAGACCATTAGGTCCTTCGAGTCAGATGACTCTGACAAGCTGGCTCTGAATCCACTTAGGCCTGTTTCCCCTTCCCTCGTCATTGGTTTGGGTCACTGATCGCTATGAGAGTCCGATAAACTATAAATGTTATCTCTAGAAAAGTGCTCCTGACCCTCAGTTTTTTTTTTTTTTTCATATGGTTTTAGGGGTTTTGAGAATTCAAGCCAAGAAGGGAGTTTTACATAGGATTTTAAGAGAGACCAGTTACATTGAAATAGTTACCAAGATTTTAAAAAGTTTTGTGAATAGAAATAGCTATATGTGCTTTTATATAAGTGCATTAAATAACAAGGTCTACTGGTGAGTCTAATAACTACTGTAATTTTGAAGCACTGATGAGTATAAAAGATATTTTACAACGTCTGCCAACTGTGCTGTGAAATGAAAATGTTGGTAATTTCCACTGTGACAGGTGCTAGTACTTCTACTGTGGCCTGCTGCTGACTTTCATCATTGGACGGAGCGCTAAGTTGCAGTTAGAGGTTAGTGAAAATAAAGGTGCATTTTCCCTGCATCCAAGTTGCTGGACCTTAAGTCAAGAACCTCTGAGACTCTAGAGATCCTTGTCCTGGTGCTGGGCGTGGCTCGGGGCTTGCTGGCCTCAGTTCTTTGTTCAGGCCACAGTGGAGGATGCAGGGCTACCCGGTTCCTTAACTGAAACGACCCCAGGCTATTGTGAGTTGCCATATTTTGTAGGAAAAGCCAAAAGGGACGTTCAGAGTGGCCTTCTGTCCTGTCCTCACTTACGAGAGCAGAGAGGTCGGGACGAGGGGGACACAGGAGTCAGCTGTACCAGATAACTCCTGTCTTAGCTAGCACAGAGACGAAGCCACAAGGGACCCCCTTGGTGAAGCTGCCCAGCCTGGGAGATGGGTCTCTGTGTGTCTTCTAGCTTCGGGTGAAAGAAGCGTCTTCCTCTCACTTTGACAAAGATCTGAGGCACAGTATTACCGAGGTTGCCTCTTGCCTTAACCTCGCTTTTCCAGGGATGCTCACCTAACTGGGGGAGCTCCATTGGGCAGCCCAAGTCCTGGGAGGGCAGAATGACTCATTTTTGCCTCTCATTCTCCTAGTTACTGAAAGAGAGGAAATGGTGCTGAAAAATGCACACCTGGCCAAAAATGATAAGTATAACTCTGGGAGGTGTGAAAGTGTTCCACAGTCCCTTAAAAATGTGAACCGTCGCTGCAATAGTACAGTTATGACCAGTTGAGCTATTGCTGGAAAACACCAGGGACAGACAAAACTTGCCCATTGGGATGCTCAAACTCAGGCCTGCATGAGGATGCACAGTTCAAGTTCTAGACAAAAGAAAGTGATTTCCCTGATGAATGGTGGGAGAGATGACAAACTTCCAAGGAGAGGTGCTCTCAAAGCAACCTCCTTGGCAGGGACCTCCTGAAACTGGTCCTCACGGCTGCTTGGAAGCACATCATGACCTGATTTCACCAGGAAAATGGCCTGTGAAAGAGGCTCACAGAGTGTCATCTGCTTACCAATTTTACTTCTTGCTTCGTTTATGCTTTCTCCCAGGGCCTTAGCTTCAGCAAATCTGGAGGGGGAAAAAAAAAGAAGAAATGAGAGTTTAACCTTTTCTGTTCACCCTAAATTATGTTTTAAAAATAAGAGATTTCTGAGAGGTCTCTGTTATAAAACTTCATGGAAAGGGACATAAAAAGACAATTTAAATGAATGAAATACATTTGGCTTAAGAGCAGAGATAAAATTTGTATTAATTACTGGTGTCATGAATTTTTACTCCTCTCTTCAGTGTAGAACTTCCTTCTCATAGTCTCTAATTTACGACTTTTGATTTCGAATGTTTTATGATACAAAGAAGCCAGAGTAAAGCAGGGCTCTACGCCTTATGTGCAGTGTTCTATTAATCATAGTACCAAGATATTAGAGTCAAAGAATATTTAAAGAACTTTTTTTTCCCGATCTTTTCTCTTTTTTTTCTGACTGGTAAACTATGGCTGGTCATGAGGCAGATTCACGCCATCATCAGCTTCTATAAATCAAGTTGCATGGGACGCAGCCACATGGATTCCTTTGTTTACTGTCTAAGGCTGCTCTCACACTGCAAAAGGCAGTTGAGCGGCTGTGATGGAGACTATGGAGCCTGAAGAGCTGAAAATATTTACTATCTGGCTTTTTCCAGAAAAAAGTTTGTTTACTTTTTTTATAGATGATGTTAAACCACATTTTGGAACTATCAAAATAAAAAAAATAAAACCCTCGTTATTCCCCACCCAGAAATAGACCTATTCTGAGATCTAATTTTCTTTCTAGCCAGTTGTTACAGTTAAGATCATATACATATATATATATATATATATATATGATTTTATGCTTTGATTTTTTTTTTTTTCATTTAGCATTGTAAGTCCTTCCCTATGTTCTTAGAAACTTTTCCATTATCTTTAGATGGCTGCATACTAGTCCCCCAGATGCTGTGTTGACATTTACTTAATGACGCCTTTCTATTTTCCAAAAGGTATTCTTGAGAAGCCCCCTGAGAGCCCAGTCTTACGCTGGACAAGTGTAGAAATGACCTCTAGGAAAACCACGCTGTCTAGGCCTACACACACTGGGCCCTTAGGAAATGTTATTGCTCCATCCACAAATCTTTCTGGATCCCAGTAAATCCCAGATGTGCTATTGCTCCATCCATAAGCACTTTAGTCCTGCGGGATTTTGTTAGAGGATGTGGGGAGAAGAGAGGGCTCCCAGGTACGGGAATACCAGAAGTGAAGCTCAGAGTGCCCAGAATGCTCTGGGCTGGCTGGGAAAGAGGCGTGAATTACGTCACTGCTATTTTCCGACCATGTCTGCTTGGCTGGAGACTGCCGACAGAAGTTTCCAGGGAAGGGGACTACATTTTCTCTCAGTGTTAGGTTTCTTGGGACTCCCCACCCTGGCTCCTTATTAACAGTGTTCAGGCTCATCCCAGACGACATATGTCCCTTCTGCAGCTAGGGCTTGTTGCCTTCTGGAGATGAGTACAAGCCCACTGGATGCCATGCAGACTGAATTCAGCTCAGCAAACATTCGTAACATGGGTGGGTCGCTGTGCTGGGCTCTGGGGCCTCAGTCTGGCCTCTGTTCCCTGGGAAGGTAGACTGAGGCTTTGTCTGGGCCACTCAAATGAGGACTATCTTCATCCTTTAAGCTCTGCCATGTGGAGGTGGCAGGGGGCGGGGGGGCTCTATCTGTTTGTTGGTACCACGTCCATCCTCAGGACCTGTGGTTTCACGCGTTTGATAGTCCTCCACAGCCCAGTGAATGACACCTCTGATGGCCTGTTTCACAGAGTTCTGGAAGCTTGAGATTCTTGGGAATGAGGAAACTATAAGAGCAAGGCTGCAAAGCTGTTGAGATTTATATCAGTGCTGGAGGAAACCAGGACAGAGCCAGAGAAGGGAAGATTCTGAAGGCACAGAGGGCCATCTCCGCAGAGGAGCCCTCACAGGCATGGAAGGGAGCCCCCCGCCCTCCCTGGTGGTCACCCACATGTGTCGGGGTGTGGGGCCCGTGGCGAGGAGCTGCTGAGTGCTGTGGTCAACCGTCTTCAAAGAGCCGCCCCACGCCGGGCTGGCAGACATGGCCGGGAAGCCGTGGGCTGTTGTTCCAGGCTCTCTGCAGCCCAGCGCCGAGCTAAAAAGGGCTTTCCCACTAGAGAGGTGTGGGCTGAGGGCTGAGCCGTCTCTGAGAGACCGTTTTCCTTCGCTCTGCAGCTGTTGCCACCCCAGGCCACCTCACCCACATGCTTTCCTGCTCCTGCGTTCTCAAGACAGACTCTTGCCTGAGGAAGCCCAGCCCTGAAGGAGAAGGAGGGGAGTCAACAGTGATGAGACATGGCTTTGCATTCCTGTCTTGGTCCTCCTGCATCTCCAGAACCCCCAGCCCAGCTCCCTCAGAGCCACACCCCCTTGCCTTCTTCCTGCCCTCGCCTGAGCTCTAGACAAAAGAATTCATTTACTGTGAGAGAACCGCAGAGTGAAAACAATTCTCTTTCATTGGCTTCCACGTTTCATCATGTATCTCCCTGTTTTTTTTCCCCCTCTCTCCCTGACTGTTGCTTCTCAGACTCCTTTTCAGGCTTTTCTTTTGCAATCTGTTCCTTAGATGCTGGTAATGGTCAGGGTTTGGCTTCCCTGGCGGCTCATATGGTAAAGAATCTGCCAGCAATGCAGGAGGCCTCGGTTTGATCCCTGGGTTCAATCCCTGGGTCGGGAAGATCCCCTCGAGAAGAGAAGGGCTACCCACTCTAGTACGCTTACTTGGATAATTCCACAGACAGAGGAGCCTGGTGGGCCACAGTCCATGGGGTTGCAAAGTTGGAAATGAATGAGTGACCAACACTGTCATTTTCTTCAGTGGTCAGGGTTTAGTCTTAGACCCTCTCCTCACGACACCCACTCTCTAGGCACTCCACTCAGGCCAGCGCCTTCATTGGCCACCTCTTTGGACACCTCCCAGATCTCAGTCCTGCTTTATTTTCTGTCTGTTTGATGCCCTGCAGATAACTAAAACCTATGGGATCCAGAGCAGGGCTGAGGTCCTTCCCTGAAGACCTCCCTGCCTTTCTCCCCTCGCTGCCTGGCACCCACACTCACCCAGGGGCTCATGCCACTAACCTACCCACCACACCAGCCTTTGCCCTTCTCTCCATCAGCCCCTTCACTCAGTCCTGGAGTCTTGCCCCCTCTCTGTCCTCAGTACCTACACTGACATCCCACTGAGCTTTACCCTGCGCCACCGGCTCTGAGAGGGTGCTGTCATCTCTCCCCCATACCACTTCAACCGCTACTTGCTCGGCTCCCTGCAATTATGTTGCCGGCCTTTGGGCTATTTCCCACATTTCAGTCTTTGTCTTCTTGTCTAGGGTGATTAACATAAAAAAAAATGTGTTGCCCATTCATGGAGTGAACGTTCAATTCGCTTCCCCATCATAAAGACTGGTTCTATGTCCTTTCCTTTCTCTGTTGACTCATTCCTGATATGACACCTTGGCTGCCTCTGTTATATGGTGATGAAGATCCAATGTTCATTTCTATTACACTTTTTAAAATACCGAAATTCCTTTCTATCGTGTCCCCTTTCCCCATCAAGATGGCTGCCCTCTTGTCGCCCACCAAGGGGTTCCTCCCCGACACAGGAAGCCACTGCTACATTCACCTACTTCTAGCAAGCAGTTCTCAGGCAGCATCTGGGCTGCTAAGGTTTCTCAAAGACAATTTCAAATTGTCACTCTCAAGCCAAAAAAAAAAAAGTCTTTTTGAATACCTTTTTTATGGCTAGCGTTGTTTTAAAAAAAAACTGTGGGGAGACTAAGAAGATTCTAATCTAATCTTTGCTCTCAGAGTTCATAATTCTAGTTTAGGAGACAAGGTGTAAATACAAAAAACAAATGGAAAAATAATAAAGGTTAAAACTGAAGTCTAACAGGAACCAGGGAACTCCTATTTGGGGTGGACTTTATTTCCAGATGATGGTGTTAGATTTGCTCTTGGATGCTCTTGGTCCAGTTTTCCTGTTGGTGTGGTATTGTTGTTCTAATCTCTATCTAAAGGATTCAACTGAGTGACGGGGTTGCTTTTCTTGGTTTCGTTCACATTATCAATGCCTTCATTTCCAATTGCGGCTGACCTCCCCATTGATTTACTCTTTTGTTACTGAATGGGACCCTGCGACAGGGGATTCAGTTTGTATGAGGGACCCGTCACAAAAGAAAGTCAGCCAGGTGGTGCCTGGGCACTGGAGTTAGCCAAGCATGGGGCTTCCAGCCTCTCTCTTCATGCTATTATATACTGTGAGGATGAGTCATGCCTGGAAAATATAGCGATTTTCAATTGCACTTCTATCTGAATTGTCTCCTATTGAAAAATTCAGCTTAAGAATTGGCTCACGTGCTCCAGTTTACTGGAGGGCAGATATCCTATTAATGTGCCAACATCTCATTTCTTTGTCACAGGCAGGCAGCACAGCTTTCCCCAGGCTGGGGGCAGAGCTGAGACATGCTGGCAACAAGGGGTAGACATCCCTCCTACTAAGTGGCCCTAACGTCTGAGCCACGGATGGTCCCCTCTTGCAACTCGGCATCAACTCCCACACTCTGGGGGAGCTGAGGGAATTCGAGTCATCAAGAGTCCTTGGGCTTAGAAGCTACTTGCCATTGGCTAACAAGGCCGAGCTGGACCAAGGCTTGTGTTACTGGGGGGTAGTGGTGGTCCTGAGTCCTTCTTTTCTGGACTTTTCCAGCTGCAGCACTAGGGCCCTGGGTTGGCAGAGTTACTTGATAAGAGAAGAAGTGAACAAAACGGGAGAGCCCAGGCCCATGGGTTCTGCTGGCTGTGGATAATCAGGAAGGTAAGACTTTCTAAGAGGAAGTCTATTAGAAGTAGAGTTAGGGAAGAGCAATTATTTTTTGGCTGTGCTGGGCAGCATGTGGGATCTTAGTTCCTTGACCATGGATCAAACCCTCGGCCCTTGCATTGGAAGCGCAGAGTCTTAACCACCGGACTGCCAGGGAAGTCCCAGGGAATAGCAATTTAACCACCCTGGGGAACACCACTCAGGCGCATATCTGTATTCCTAGGACCCATCATTCCTCCAACAGATGGTCCACGTGATGCTCTCGGTCACTAGAGGGACTGGGAGCAGATGGGTTGGTGGGATCAGGGTCACCGCAGACCGATTCCTAAAGAGATGGAGGCCTGGAAGCTTTTCACACTTGATTTCAATGTCTGCTATGGAAGCACTGATTGTAGTTATTTGTTTTCTATAAAAACATCTCTCTTTGTCCTCTGCCATAAGAGTTATGAGCATGTAATATCTGCTAATTGAATATTCTCTGTGAATGCAAAGGTTCCAATCCTGAGAAAAGAGTAGGACCTGGCTTACACTCCCCGGTCCCAAATATTCCTTTAATAATTGGTAACGCTGAACAGATGTAGATATTTTAAAAATGTGGGCTGGTCTGCTGACTTTTCATTTGATTTTAAAAGACTGATTTACTGCTGGGAAAACCTCTTCTCAGAGGGGAGCTTTGTGTGAGTTTCATTAACTCCTTTGCTTTAGGGCCTTGAGGAAGATGGGACCACCATTCGCACCAGCCCGTCCTGTGTGATTTCCATGCGTGTGAGCCCAAAAGCACATCTGTCATGTGGCTGTCAGAACTCTGCTGTTCTAGAGTTAGGGAACTCTGTACTGGAAGCCCATACATCCTCATCTTTTCCAACCGCCCCACCTCCCCCCGCCCCCCGCCCCACCCCCACCCCCCAAATCCATCTCCCACTGGAAAGAGACCTCTAAGCTCAAGAGTACAAGCCTGATTCAGGAGCCATACCAATTCTAGAATAAGAGACATGACATATTATGTTCTTTCTCAAGGTCTCTGGACAAGCTCTCTGTCTGGCCAGTGGTTTTCAAACATGGTGGCATGTTGGAATTCTGAAACAAATGGATGCTCGGGCGCTACCTAATTCAGTGAGAATATCCAGGGAGTCAGGCCTGGGCTCTGGTAGCTTGTACAAGCTCCACAGGTCAGTTTACCATGAAGCCAGGGCTACGAGGTCACGGGTATGGGCCCTGAAGCCCCGGGGGTGGACATAGCTGAGGGCTCTAGTGAAGTCACTGGACGAGGCAGCTGTCTTCCAGCCTGATGTGCGTGTCTCCAGACAAACAAGGTGTCCTGCTCCAACACGTCCAGCTGAAAATACACAGCCTGCCCCAGGGAGAGGTTTGAAAGGTACATGAAACCCCCTGGATTCACAGGCTCAAGTCTTCATGGGTGTGCATATTCCAGTTTCCTGGAAACAGAGACCTCAACTTTCACTAGAGCCACTTTATTTTCTCCCTGTGTGAGTGCTTGTTGCTCAGTCGTGTCGGACACTTTGCGAACCCCATGGACTGTAGCCCACCAGGTTCCTCTGTCCATGGGATTCTCCAGGCAAGAAGACTAGAGTGGGTAGCTGTTCCCTTCTCCAGGGGATCTTTCTGACCCAGAGATGGAACCCAAGTCTCTCCCACATTGCAGGCAAATTCTTTACCATCTGAGCCGCCAGGGAAACCCACCTTCTCCCTACTCCTTGTTTTATCCATCTATCACTCACATGCCACGTCGGGCTCCTGTTCTGCTCCCTGCAGAGGTAGCCCTCCTTACTGGTAAAGTAGGCTGAAGTATACTTTTTTGTTCTGCTGTCTTTGTTTATTTGTGTGCATCTATTTATAATTTACATAAACTGTGGTCTTACTTAGTGCTGCCCTTGTTGGCATGTGCTCAATAATCCACCGCTGCCTACCGCACCCAGCTCCCCAACTGTGGCCTGCACAGAGCGCCCCCAGCCTTCTATTCTCCACTTCCCCAGGGACGGACGATCAGCCAGACGGACAAAAGAAGTTGAAGCAGGACAAGAGATTGAGGGTGGTGATGAGGGTTCAGTAGGTACAGCTGCCACAGGCAACAGGAAAGAAGGCAGAGCCGGGGAAAGGAAAAGGGAAGGCCGACGGCCCTGAGGTCCCAGCCCAGCTGTTAGCCGATGGTGTTTACACTCGGGGGCGCAGATCGGAGAAGGTGGGCTTCCTTGGCGGCTCAGATGGTAAAGAATCTGCCTGCAATGTGGGAGAACTGGGTTCCATCTCCAGGTCAGAAAGATCCCCTGGAGAAGGGGACGGCTACCCACTCTAGTCTTCTTGCCTGGAGAATCCCATGGACAGAGAACCTGGTGGGCTACAGTCCATGGGGTTCGCAAAGAGTCCGACACGACCGAGCAACTAGCACTCACACAGGGAGAGAATAAAGCGACTCTAGTGAAAGTTGAGGTCTCTGGTGGGTGAGACAAACCCACCAGCTTTCTAGCCCTCCTCAGCCACAAGCAGAGCTGCTGTGGACATCTTCATCTATGGCCCCTTCTGAGGCTGAGAACCTCTTGGGAGCTGCAGTCGGCCCTCTGGATCCGTGGGTGGAACTTGTGGGTTTGGAGGCCGACTGTACTACTCATTTTGCCTAAGGGACTTGAGCACGTGTGAATTTTGGTATCTGTGCATGCATGCTTAGTTGCTCAGTCGTGTCTGACTCTTTGTGACCCCAGAGGCTGTAGCCCGCCAGGCTCCTCTGTCCATGGGATTCTCCAGGCAAGAATACTGGAGTGGGCTTGCCATTCCCTTCTCCAGGGAATCTTCCCCACCCAGGGATTGAACCTGGGTCTCCTGCAAAGCAGGCAGATTCGTTACCATCTGAGCCACTGGGGAAGCCCTGGGTATCTGTGGGGGGATTCTGAAACTCATTCCTGCAGGTGCAGAGACACACTGGCTGTAAACCCAGAAGGGGAGTTGCTGGGTCACAGCGGGTGCAGACACCTCCTTGGTTAGGAGGGCTGCTCCGGCTTTCACTGGATTCCTCCAGTGATCTGGGATCCGCGCCCCCGAGTGTAAACACCATTGGCTAACGGCTGAGCTGGGCCCTCAGGGCCGCCGGCCTTCCCTTTTCCTTTTCCCAGCTCTGCCTTCTTTCCTGTTGCCTGTGGCAGCTGTACATACTGAACCTTCATCACCACCCTCAATCTCTTGTCCTGCTTCAATTTCCTTTTTCACAGACAAAACAGAGGCCATCTTTAACGCGCCGCCTCTGCTTCCAAATGTATCAGCGTCAGCCCACCTTGCTGTGTTTCTCCATCCGGCTTCCTTCCAGGCCCCCCGCCCTCTGACGGTCCCCACTGCCTGGCTCCCTGGAGCCTTACGGGGCCAGTGGTTCCCTTGTTCTGTTCCCTACTTTTCTGCCCCTTCTCTTTCTCCCTGCTTGCTCCCCCCAGGAGCTTGCTTCTGCCTGCCGCCTACAACCCTGACCAGTTCTCCTTCCTGAAACAAACTTCTGATCTCCTCAGGCTACTTCCCGTTTTCCTGCCACAGAAGTCTTCCTCCTCTCACAGCTCTCTGAACACACTGCTGGCCCTCCCTCATTTGCCCAGTTCCTTCTCACCTGCTCCTTCACTCCTTGTAGTTCAAGCCCTTTCAGCTGCTGACTCCCCGGGCACTTTTTTCTGCTGCCTCCAGCTTAATACTTTTTAAGTTTTTGAAAACAAGCTTTATTTATTTGACCTCTTTTTAGAATTTTTGGTACCAAAAAATTCATTTGCAGGGCAGCAATGGAGAAACAGATATAGAGAACAGAGATTTATGGACACGGGAAGAGGGGAAGAGAGGATGGGGAGGTATGGAGAGAGTAACATGGAAACGTACGTTACCATATGTAAAATTGATAGCCAAGGGGAATTTGCTGTATGGCTCAGGAAACTCAAAGAGGGGCTCTATATCAACCTAGAGGGGCAGGATGGGGAGGGAGATAGGAGGAGGTTCAAGAAGGAGAGGACATATGTATACCTATGGCTGATTCATGTTGCGGTTTGACAGAAAACAAGATTCTGTAAAGCAACTATTCTTCAATTACAAAATAAATAAATTAAAAACAATTTTGGGTGCACTTGTGGCTTCTCTGGTGGCTCAGATGGTAAAGAAACTGCCCGCAATGCAAGGCACCTGGGTTCAATCCCTGGATCGGGAAGATCCCCTGGAGAAAGGAGCAGCAACCCACTCTAGTATTCTTGCCTGGGAAAGCCCACAGACAGAGGAGCCTGGCAGGATACAGTCTGTGGGGTCGCAAAGAGTTGGATGCGACTTGTGGCATATAGGATCAGAGTTCCCCGACTAGGGATCAAACCTGCACCCCTGCATTGGAAAGCAGAGTCTTAACCACTGGCCCACCAGGGAAGCCCCCCTGCCTGCTTCTTTGTAGCATCGGACACCACGGACAACTTGCTTCTGGGAGCCATCTCCCCTCTTGGCTTTCAGGCTGGTCTTTCCTGCTGGTTCTCCTCTCTTCTCAGCTCCCTCCCCTCCGTTCTTGAAAGCTTCCCCTGAGTTTCTTACCCTCCAGGCTCTTGTACTTCGGCCCGTTTCCTTGAGAGAGCTCGTCCCCTTCTCCTGCTTCCTTGAAGCATTTATAAACATATGATTCTTAAAGCTGGAGTTCATTTTAATTCAACAAACACTTTTTGAAAATGTTCTGCGTGCTGTGTTGTGGAGTCACACATGACGTCTGAGAGTTCGCGGTCTAGAACCCTCTCTTTTAAACCGTAGGCCCACACGTCCAGCAGTGTTTTCTGTTTGCACCAGCTTGAGGACATGTGCTGAATTCAGGCATTAGCTGTAACAAACGATGCACCTCTAAGCTTTTTCTAAAGGGCCTAGAACACAGGCTTTGCTGGACAACCTGTCAACGAATGGTGCTGCCTGCTCTGCTTCTGGCCAGGAGAACACATTAGAGGTGTCTGGGTCACAGGACATGCATGTGTACACGCGTCCCGTGACCAAGAAGTGCAGGGCGGCTCTGCAGAGTTGCTGGAGGGCCTGGAGTTCTAAGATGCGGGGTTTGGTATGTGTTGTTTAGTTACTAAGTCATGTCTGACTCTTTTGTGACCCAAAGGACTATGCAGCTCACCAGGCTCCACACTGTCCATGGGATTTTCCAGGCAAGAATACTGGAGTGGGTTGCCATTTCCTTCTCCGTTTGGACTGTAAGCACTTTTTTTTTTTTCCTTGCCTTCGCAGCAGTGAAATAGCGATAGAGTCCCAGACTGCTGGGAATTAATGTAAGATGTGAGGACTGTATGCAAAGTGCTGGCATGTACAGCCCCTGTTCTAACGTTGCTGGTGACCCAGCTGTACTGGGATAATGAGGCTTAACACGTGGGAGACAAGGGTACCAGGCTGAACGCAACTCAACCAACGTGAAGCTGCTCACACCCCATGCCCTTCTCTCAGAAACCGGACTGGGCAGATGAGAGAGGCAGAGCAGCAAGTTTTCTGGAGGCTGGCCCGGCAAAGCCTTGGAGGACCAGCTGCTCTCCACGGTGGCCTTACCTCTGCTTCAGAATCTGTTTGTTGTCTTCGATAGTAACGCTGTCAGCATGGTCCCTCTTGAAAATCTCAAAAGCCTCCTGGCGTCCTAACGACATTTCCTCTCTCATCCCTGTTTGGAGACACAGGGAAATGGCCTCAGTGACGGCATGGGGGTCCCATTAATTCCGTTGTCTCTTTAGTCAGACCTCAGAGCCAAGCCTGGCTCCGGAGGCCCACAGCAGAGAGGCTCTTGACCAGACAGGTGGCCCCAGGCCCTTCCAGCTGGCCACTGCCACCCAAGGAGGAGGCCCTTCCAGGGACACCCGCTGTGACCTGTGGGGCCTGAGCCTGGGCCTCCTCGTGACTCTTGCAGGGTGGAGTCTGGAATGTCTGGTCAAAGGAAATGAAAACCAGAGCCCCAAGCCTTGGATGGCCGGGGACATCTGCCAAAGCACTTTTGGCCATCATTCGGGGCCACGTTTCTCCCCATTCTCCTGTTATGCCCCATTTGGGTTTTCTGTTCAATTTCACCCTGAATTTTCAGGCATCCAGTTAAAAGAAGTCAGGTTCTCAATCACAAGACCCACGAGTGGATGGCGGTGGAGGTTCCTAGTTCACAACTAACTTCAATCTCCTGGATCCCTGGAGCCACTACCGGCCAAGCAGTGTGGCTGGGCCCTGCTCGATGGGGCCAGACTCTGAAAACAGAGTCAGAACAGCCAGGGCCCTAGGGGTGAGCAGATGGCATTCCTGCCCTGAGGCCTCCTCCTCGTAGCCTCTCAGGGTGAGGCTCCAGGCAGGTGTGGGACCCCATGGTGAGAGCTGCTTGCACAGCTGGATTTTGGATGAATCTATGGAGTCGTTTCCATGCCTCTGCCCGTGGTTCCCTCTGGTGTATTGTCATCCACTTAACTCTATCTTTGAAGCCCTGGCTGAGTGCCGCCACCTCCATGGAGCTTTCCGTGAGCCCCAGACTAAACAAATCCTCCCTCCACTGTGTGTCTAGCAACGCGTCTGTGACCTGCACAGCCCAGCAGACGCTGCCACTTCACATGACAGGCCTTTCTCGTGCAACACACGTCTCTCAGGAGGTAGAGATAATATGTTTCATGAGTCCCCAGTGTCTTGTTCAATGTCTGGCATTTAGAAGGTACACAACATATGTCTGTTAAATGAATCAGGTCAGGCATGAACCAGGAGTGATGCAGAACCTTGCTCTCATTGCCATGGGAACTGGGTCCAGGGTGAGAGGGACTCGCCTGGGGTATGAGAGAGGTGCATTCATATGGACCACGTGCCACATCTCCTTTTGCCTGGAAAAAACGCATGGTATTCCATCACCCAGCCCCGGGGTGAGGCACTGGACCAGCCCATCTGATACCAATTTAATGATTACTGTTGATAAAAATAGCACCACGGAGAATGTCTGAATGGTGAGGCACAAGACACCCCACCCTTTTCCAATCAGAAGCAAATGGGCTCATCTCAGTCCTGTTGCACACTCCTGAGTCAGGTGGGCCTGGGAATGGGTCTGAGCCGTGCTCAGAAAGATGAGCCCTGATGCGTGAGGGACATTAGCTGGAGGGTGCTTTGGCCCAGCAGAGCCCGCCAAGAGCCAAAGGACTCTTTCCACACTTTCCCCCCGACCCTAGTCCATGCCCAACTCTGACAGTGTATGCCCTTTTACTGCGTTACTTTTATGATTTATCATGTGTAGGATTTGTTTTAACCATAGAGGGTAGAGGACTGAATCTCTCTGGACTACTCATTGGAAAAGACTCTGATGCTGGGAAAGACTGAGGACAGGATGAGAAAGGGGACGACAGAGGATGAGATGGTTGGATGGCATCGCTGATTCAATGACATGAGTTTGAGCAAACTCGGGGAGATGGTGGAGGGCAGGGAAGCCTGGTGTGCTGCAGTCCATGGGGTCACGAAGAGTCTGACATGACTGAGCGACTGAACAACAACCGGGTTTGGGGAGAGGGAAACTCCACCAAGATCACACTTAGAACCCATCTGCTTGTGGGACCCCTAGATTGCCTCCCACCCAGGAGGTGATGAGAGGGCCTCCACCAGCCAAAGGAGAGGATGTGGGGTCAGGGTGGAGGTTGTCCAAAAAGCTGTAGAGGAGAAGGGCTCGTGGCCTTTTCTCTCCCAGGCTCTGCGCTCTTTTGGAGCCAAGAGCCCAAGGTGACAGCTGGGTGGAAAGACCACGGTGAGGCTTCTCAGAGCCCGTGGCACTGATATGGTCGTAGGTCCCGGAAGAACTTATAATCAGCGGAAAACCCCACTGGGCCTTTCCTGAGGGGTGGGGGGGGGGTCCTGGCAGGAGGGAGCAGAAGGGACAGGGGACACACAGAGGTGATAAGCCCAGAGGGTAGTTTGGGAGCATTTTGCAGAGAATTTGGAAGGTAGTGTTAAGAAAATCTGGGGCTGGTGCCATGACATATTGTACACAGATCATCAATTTTCAGAGACTAGAAATTTAGTAAAGTCCACATTATGGGATAGTTCCGCTGGAAGTATTTGACACTTTCGGTGGTTTAAAAGGCACCTGGGGTCCTGCAGTACCGTGCTTATTGTCAGGAATGCAGGGGACTGATTTTCCTCCAGCTACAGTGGAGGAAGATTCTGGGACTGGAGTTCTCTCATGGTGATGACCTCGGGTGAATGGGCATGAGAGTGAGGGCTGACGGCTCCGGGAGGTCAAGGTGAGGTGGCGAGGATGCCCATGGACCGAAGGCCAAGAGGCGAGGCCAGGCCTGAAGCCTCTAGGGGCTTCACGGCTTCACCTGGAGGGTGAGGCTGGGTCTACAGAGAGGGGTGTGTGGAAGAGACCCCACAGGCAGCCACAGTGCGTGATCCTGGATCCATTTCACTCCTCCTCTCATCCACCTCTGCCGGCTTAGAGCCTTTTGGACTGTGCTAAAAGACCAGCTCTCACTCCAGTTTGGGGTCAGCCACAAAGTTAAAAATAAAATAAAAAAGCACCTTTTTTATTTACAGAAGAGAGAGCCTCACCTTCCTTCCCTCTCAGGGTTTAGAAAACAGCTCTTTCTGGTCTGGCGACCCCTACCCTCTCAGCCCTGAAAAGAGCAGGAGCTTCTCACCTCACTAATGATTTATTTATTCTCTCAACAAGTATTAATTCATCTTAGGTGCTGTGCTAGGCATGTGACAGAGAGATAAGCTGGAACAAGAAGATTAGAGCGATGGATCCTTGCCCTTAAAGAGTTAAAAGTTCAGTAAAGGAGAAAGGTGAACAAATAATTATAAAAGAAATCGCTGCTTGCTGTAAGGCAGGCTTAGGTCCGGGAAACAAGGAGGGAGGGAGGCCTGTCAGGGGGAGTGGGGAGGCTCCTGAAGATGGAGCAGCACTTGTCAGGTGGAGAAGTGGAAGAGATCCCGGGGAAGCAAGGGGCCGGAGAATTGTAGATTAAAAGGGCAACTGGAACCTCCATCCTGTTCTCTATAGTAGCTCCATCAATTTACATTCCTATCAACAGTGTAAGAGGGTTTCCTTTTTTCTACACTCTGTCCAGCATTTATTATTTGTAGGTTTCTTGATGATGGTCATTCTGATTGGTGTGAGGTGACACCCCATTGTAGTTTTGATTTGCACTTCTCTAATAATTAGTGATGTTGAGCATCTTTTCACCTACTTCTAGGCCATCTGTATGTCTTACAGATTGTGATACAGAGTGAAGGAAGTCAGAAAGAGAAAAATAAGTATTGTATATTAATGCATATATGTGGAACCTAGAAAAATGGTACAGATGAACCTATTTGCAAAGCAGAAATAGAGACACAGACGCAGAGAACAAATGTATGGACACCAAGGGGGGGAAGCGGAGTGGGATGAATTGGGAGATTGGGATTTGATAGGTCTCCCGCATTGCAGGCAGATGCTTTAACCTCTGAGCCACCAGGGAAGCCCATAAATACACTACTGTGTACAGAATGGGGCTTCCCCGGTGGCTCAGTGGTAAAGAATTCCCCTGCAATGCAGGAGACGAAGGAGACTCAGGTTCGATCCCTGGGTCAGGAAGATCCCTTGGAGAAGGGCATGGCAACCCACTCCAGTATTCTTGCCTGGAGAATCCCATGGACAGAGGAGCCTGGTGGGCTACAGTCCATCGGGTCGTAAAGAGTAGGACATGACTGAAGCAACTGAGCGAGCGAGCGATTTATAAAATAGATAACTAGTGAGAACCCACTGTATAGCACAGAGAAGTCTACTCAATTTTCTGTGGTGACATAAATGGGAAGGAAATCCAAAACAGTGGGACATATGGATACACACAACTGATTCATCTGCTGTACAGCAGAAACTAACACAACACTGTAAAGCGACTATTCTCCAATACATTTTTTTTTTAAAAGGGCAACTGGATTAATATCTGTGGTAGTGCTACCTGGTAGGAATTAATTTTTTTTGCATATCTGATGCTAATCATGGTGCCAAGTGCTTTCTTAAAGATTATCCCAGTTAAACTTCTGTGTGATCCCTGGTCATAATTTCATTTTACAGAGGAGGAAACTGAGGCTCACTCAAAGAAATGGTTATAAATGGAGTAAAAAATCGCCCAGCTTATAGAGGAAGGTAGATCTACTCTTAGGTCAGTTTTTCCAGGGAAAAGTATGCCTGTTGGGAAGGCAGGTGCTGGGCTCTAAGTGATCTGGTAGCAATAGATTTACCCACAAGCTTGTAGATTGTACTCTTATTAGTGCCCATCTTATCTAAATTCTGAATTCTTTTTTACAGTATCATCGAAGAAACAGAACCATGAGTTCTGTTTACTCTTTGCATAGTTTGCTTCATATGTTAATATGTTCTATTGGTATTTCTAGAATTGTGAGCTCCAGGAGGGAGGGGATTTTTGTCAGTTTGGTTTGCTGCAATATTACTAGTACCTGGATAGTACCTGGCACATCAGTGGGACTCAATCAAATATCTTGTTTTTTCTTTTTTTAAGATTTTTTTTGATGTGGATCATTTTAAAAGTCTTTATTGAATTTGTCACAATTTTTTGCTTCTGTTTTATTTTTCTGGCTGAGAGGCATGTGGAATATTAGCTCCTCAACCAGGGATGGAACCTGTACCTTCTTCATTGGAAGGTGAAGTCTTAACTGCAAGACTGCCAGGGAAGTCCCCAAATATCTTTTGAAAGAAAGAATGAATGTTTTAGATGCTTTACATTGTTCCTCTTGGAACAGCACGCTGTGATGCGATGCGGGAGGAGAAGCAAGCACCCACTGCTGTCGCTGTCTCCACCATCAGGCTAGGGGAGTGGGTCCATCCACTGAATGGTATGATTTTACATTGGCAGGTGGATTGTTTACCACTGAGCCATCTGGGAAGCCCGCATGGTGTGATTCTAGAAATTCAACACCATCTTCTCCCTACTATATCTTACCCTTAGAGATGAATTCCATCTCCAAGAAGCTTTTGTTAAAAATGCAAATACTCCTGAAGGTATCTATTTTAGGGTTAGCCAAGAAAAACTCCATCATTTGTTGACAAGTAGCTAACAGGTCCTACAAAGATGAGACATAAGATGGTGTCTCGGGCTGGTGCCAGAATCGCTGCGGGGTGGGAGGGAGGTCTGAGCTTAGAAGGGATGATGCCCTGTGCCTTCTTCCCAACTTTGTTTAGTCTGCCAGACTCAGAGGTCTATCAGTTTTGGCCTCAGGGGCTCTGACGTGTCATGCCGTCTAGAACTCTCAGTTTTGTTGCCTCTTAGTGGATTTCAACCAGAGGTCCCAGTGCTGAGTCCCAGAAAATATAAATGACTTAGGGAAGCCTGCTGGCTTGCTGAATCACAGAACCACTTAAAACCTAAAGGAGAGCAAACAAAACATCACGGGGTAGTATAAAATTTCAAACAAAACAAAGCAAGAAACAAAATCCCCCCCAAACCCAAAAGGACAGGAGTTTCTCAATCTCAGTCCCCAAAATAGGACATTGCAATTCTGGGTTGTGAGTTGGATGGAAAATATTTCCAAGTCCTGAAGGTGCAGCCTCTTCTGAATTTTGATACTTATTAAAGAGCACTGAGGTAGAGAAGGCAGTCAACGAGGTGTCCTCAAAATTAGCCTTGGAGCTGGGTTTCTGAAAAGTTTGGAGGTACTGGTCTCCTACACAGTTCTGAATGCTTCTTTTCCTTTTCCTTGCCAGCCTGAAATTTTGTTCCTTATTTTTCTACAGAATGCAAATCAGTATTTTTGGAAGCCCTCCCTGCCCCCAACCCAGGGTCCCATGGAAACCAAATGGAAAGAAAAAACATCGGAAATGGAGAGTTTATGCTGCTGCTGTTGGGCCTGCTGTCTGATTTCCTTTAGTCTGGGGCCTGTGGGCCAGAGCTCATTTTCCTGGCTGCCCCCAAACAACCTACTACTGCTTCAGCTATTGCTTAAAAATTGACAGGAGAAAAATGATGGAGCGTTGTGTTCTTCATGCTGAAAAATGATTTGCTAGTCTGAGCCAGAAATATATTTGCCTTGGGAAAGACATGTATTCATGTGGTGCCTCACTTTCTTCTGACTGAAGAAGGAAGGGGAGAAAAGAAGATCAACAGGGAATCAGGAAAAGTGGGGTGGATTCCAAGGGGAGGGGGTTCAAGCCCACCGCTGGGGACTAGTTACACAGAAGACTCAGAGCCCGGAGGGGACAGGCAGGGAGGAAGCCGGATGAGCAGCAGGATAACCACACCCTCTGTGGCTGGGCGCAGAAGTGTTCTAAGCTGAAGGTAAGGGAATGGCTTTGACGCAGTGCTGTGATGAATACCTACAGTACGGAGACCATGGAAGTGCACATGGGGATGAGAAGCGATAGGCAGGGAAAGAGTGGTTTCTTTGGTACCTAAGTTCCACATGCACTGAAATTTCTCAGTAAGTGCTGACTTAGGTGAAATAAACAAAAATGTGCGTGCATGCGTGCTGTGTGCTCAGTCGTGTCTGACTCTTGCGACCCCATGGACTGTAACCCCGCCAGGCTCCTCTGTCCATGGAATTTTCCAGGCAAGAATACTGGAGTGGATTGCCATTTCCTCCTCCAGGGGATCTTCCTGACCCAGGGATTGAACCAGAGTCTCCTGAGACTCTTGCATTGGCAGGCGGATTCTTTACCACTGCCAACACCTGGAAAGCCCATACAAAAATATCCTTACACAAATAATCAGAAGAGAATCCCACCCTCTAGTGTGTGGAGAAGTTAGCATGAATAGACCGATGGGCGGGAAAGGAATGAAGAATTGAGATGAAAGGAGGGGCTAATCTATCAAGGTGGCGTGAAACATAAAGGTAAGGAAGACCTTTGGGATAGGAGGACCCAGGGAAAAGTCCACAGTCCAGCATTCTTGGGGATGGTACTTGGATGCCCTGAGGGCCAGAGGAAGTGATGGCTTCAGCCAGAAACTCGGGTGAAGGACACATCAGTAACTTTAAGCATGGACAGCAAAGGGTCCTTTTATGCTAGACTAAATGAACTCATGAGATCAGGAGGTGCTTAAGAATGGACCACCTCCCGGAAAACCTAGAAAGGACATCTGAGATAGTGTTTTCACTGTTTTGCCCCCGCTGTGGGGCGATGCTGTCATCTAGGAAGGGGGAGGGTTTCTGCAGTTACATGAAGGACAGAGATGACACGAACATAGCCCTTGTGTTCCCACTTTCCTTTCTCACACCCATGGAAGACGGTGCTAACCAATCACAGTATCCTTTGCTGGAGAAACTAACTGTAGCTCTAGAGTTTTCAGTAGGGCTCTTCAGGCCTAGAAGTCAACTCCCTGAGGCACAGCAGCTCTTCCTAGTCAGTTATCCCTGGCACAACAGCTCTTGCTGTAATAGGGCCCTCACGTTACTAGCCGATTAAATGATGTCTGCTGTTGCTTTCATCATTCCTGTGCTTTTAGGGAAAAAGAGTCACCTTCTTCCATCACCTTAGGGATTGACATGAAGGTAATCCTTGCCAGGGAGCAGCATCGAGCCCTGAATCCCTGAGAGCGGCAGTCTGGGAGGGGACGCTCCCCACCGCCAGGGTGATAGAGGTCACCACAGGAAGCCATGCTATGGCTCTGTTTACTTTGAGGGCCAGGAGCAGCTCATCTACAATTTGAGGGGTTGCTGGGCGGGTAGAGCAGGGTATGGAATCAAGAGGAGGAGGGGAAGACAAAACCACTTAGCCACGACCCAAGTGGCTGCAGATGTGAAGCCTGAAGAGTAGATCTTTTGGAGGGGGACCAAGGATGCTTGCTTAACCTACTTCCCCCTTCTGATGGACAATTTCTGGAGTGGGTGGATGCCCCCAAAAGCTCTGGGGTTAAAAAACCTTAACATTCAAACCAGACGATACCACCTGGGCTAGAGTCCTCAGATGAGGACTTGCCCTGGAGTTTCCTAAATTGCCACATGAAAGACGTTAAAGAACTTTAATTAGTAGATTCCTAGGGGTGGCTTGGAGCGGGCTTGGCAGGGAGTGGAGTGGAGGGAAGATTCGAAGTGGAAAGAAAGCCACTGAAACCTTAGGAGACCCACCCAATGGTGGCACCACATCTAAATAAATCAAATGGGCTCCTGACTTCTTGTGCCAGAAGTCACACATCCCACCAACAACCCTACCGGGGCCAGGCAGCACAGGCCATGTGAGCTGGACAGGACAGAGGGGCAGCATGTGATGCGGGCTGTTTCCTTTTTGTCTTGGTAACCGGGGCTGGTCCACCCTCCTGGTGCAGCTGTTTCCTGGATGTAGGCCTCAGCAGGTGAGAGAAGGCCCCGTGTGCCAGCCCAGTGGATGGTCTTGGAGCCCCTGAAGGAAGGGCAGCTGTTTGAGCTGCCCATTTCCAGCAGTAACATAAAACCTTCAGACAGTGGTCCTGAAGATCATCTGCAGAAAACTGTCATTTTCCTAACCCAGGATCTCTGTGGTTTTTTTATTTTGTGAGTGTTTTTATTCAGGACAAAGTGCCCATGTGGGCTGCTTAGAGAGACCTGTGGGCAGACGTGGGCCTGGAGTTTGGAGAGCAGCCTGGGTCATGTTGGCATTTCTGCGTTTTGGAGTTCACTCAGGAATCTGGAGGCCAGTGATGTTTCCATGAAATAAGACAGCATCCTGTGGCTTCTGCTGCCAGGCTGACCTGGACCTATGGGGTCTTTTCCATCCATTTCAGTCCATAGAAGTGACAGCTGCCAAAGGGCCTCAGTGTCTCATTCCACGCCCAATATTTGGACCAACCCTAGGAGGAACGACGTGGGCTCTAGACCTTTGGGGGTTAAAGGGCAGTTGATTGAGAGACCCACTGAACAGAAAGGTAGCATTTCTCTTCAGTTTAGAGACAGGCTCCAAATTCTGTGAAACCTGAAAAATACTGAATTGCGAGTCTGACGTGTTTTGATCACTTCTAAAGGCCATGGTTAGCAGGGTTCTGTTGCCTGAATCCCACCTCGATGAGTTTGGTTCTCATGTCAGCCTGTGCTCTGGGGTCAGTGGTGGTTAAAGCAGAGTCCACATGTCCTGATGTCTGAAAACAAGGCACATTGTCTATGTATGCCTAAATTAGGAACGAACTCCACTCTAGTCTCAAATTTCTTTGATACATTTTGAAAAGATAATTAAAGAATCACATTTTAGCCTAGTAGCAAAATGCTCTTTCCCTGCAATGCATGTGGGTTTAGATAAAATTCTGTTTCCCTGGCTTGGAAACAAATATAAGGCAAAATGGAGTTTAGATGCTCATTCCTTCACGGAAAAAAGAGAAACTTATTGTGTGTGTGTGTGTGTCTTCTATGTTACAGGCATAGTTCACAAATATTAACTCAACTAATCTTCACCATAACTCTATTGGTGGTGGTGGGGAGCTAGTGCTGGCTGAGAACTCTGTACTACATGGATTATATATGTCGTCTCATTTAATGCTTTCAACTAGGGAGTGTGGGGCCCACTTTACAGGTAAGATAATTGAGGTGAAGGAGATTCAAAGGGACTCCAACACAACAGTTAGTAAAACGACAAAGCCATAACTCAATCCCAGGTTTGTCTGATTCCAAACACTTTCCTGTGCATATAGCATTGCGAGATGGAAATCATTTGCCAAGTAGAATTAATCTCACAAATACCAGCTAACCACCGTGGTCAGACTGATGGAGTCAGGGGTGGCAACAAGAAAAAGGCAGATTTGGGAGGGTTGGAATGTGGACTGAAAACCATGAAAAGCATGATGGCAGCTCAGAAAAGCTGGAGATCTCTGTGAAGGGGGAACAGAGGGCACCAGGCAGCTGGGAGGAGTCGCCTCACCTGGGGCCTGCGGGGTGGGGTAGAGATCAGAGGTGGAGGGCAGGTTGGCTGACTTGCAGTGAAGCCTTGTCCTTCTGCCATGAGGGCTGTGTGAGTTAGCCTGCTATGGCAGGACCAGCTAAGTAGGTATCTTTCCCTCATCTACACGGAGCTTGTGCGCAGAAGGGTCTCCACCGTGAAAGGATTTGTGCCCTGAAGATGGTTCTGTTGGACTGAAGCCAGGGAGGATGCTCCAGGAAAGAGAAGGGGCAGGGTCCCGGTTCTCAGTGTGGACTTCTCAGAGACTAAGCTCCCGCCCCAAACCAGCAGCGGTTGGGAAAGGAGGTGACAAGGCTCCAGGAGGCCGTCATCTCCCCTTTGGCCTCTCCACATCCTAACTGGCGCGTCTCTGGAAAGCATCTCATTGCTTACACGGAACATCTGTTTGTTCACTTAGGCAGCGAGTCAGTGGGTGAAGCGGACCATCTGTTAACAAGTACCGAGTGTCTACTCTATTGACAGCTCGCTCTCCCCTGGCTAGTGACAGATAAATGGAGGAGCCGTTGCCCTTGGCCTCAGGAGGCAAAGCACTGTGGGGCACAGGGAGGTCAGAGCTTATGCGACGAAGCACGAGAGCGCTGAGACAGAGGGCCGACGGCGGCGTGGTGCAGGTGGTGTGGGTGTTCGCGGGGGACCAGGGGGTCGTGGTCAGACTGCAGAGGGGCTCTTGGAGGAGTGTTCCTTCTGGGGAAAGTTTTAGAGGAATGAAGAGGAGGAGAGGGAAGAAAGGAGCTTGGCCTGGCACAGAGTCTGACGGGGAGGACCTGGGGGCGTGGGTTTCCTCTGGCTATGCGGGGACCTGGGGCCCAAACGACCTCTAGGGGTGGACACCACACTCCCCACTGCTTGCTCAGGGAAGCCCCAGGCAGAGGCCACTGGGGCTTTCCACAGCCTCCTCAGGCAACTCTCCCCCCTGCAAATGACTGAGGAAGAGCATTATGCTTTAGCATGTACCCTTGGTGATCCTCCCAACCAGGGGCTGGGAAAAGGCCATAGGATATGGAGTGAGAAGCCGTGGATCTGAGTGTTGGCTTCTCTTCAGCTGCGGGACCTGGGGTCTCTGCCATTTACACCGCTACAGGTCTCAGCGTTCTCCTCTATCAAGTGAAGCTAACAGGACTCCTATCTCTTAATGTTACTGTGAAGGTTAATGAGAGGAGGCAGCACTTGGTGCATAGCTCCCTTTCAAGGCTACCGAATACCTGGGACTTCCCTGGTACTCCAGTGGCTAAGTAAGACTCCGTGTTCTCAATGCAGGGGGGCCTGGGGTTTGAACCCTGGTCAGGGAACTAGAGTTTACATATTGCAACGAAGATGAAAGATACTGCCTGCCCCAACTAAGACAGGGCACAACCAAATAAATAAAAATAAATATTAAAAAACCCTACTGAACACCTTTTGTAATGATGTATTTTCACGGTGATTTCACCTGCCCATCACCCCCACCCCTCAGGCCACTAGCTCCAAAAGGCAAGTGAATTTGCCTTCTATGTTTGTGGCCCCAGCTCCAAGCTCAGGGCCGGGAACACAGTAGGTGCTCCAAGCAACGTCTGTCGACTGAATGAGTGAGCAAGGATGAGATAATATCTCTGGTTAACTTGTTTTTCTTAAAAGCATTATTTGTTAAACTGTATATATATCTCCAATGCAGTTTTCTGTGTATATATTTTACAATAAAAATAAAGAAAGCCGAATACAGCAGCTCTGAATCATTTAAGTCTCTGACAGAGTGAATGAATAAGTATGGAATACCCTATAAAAAGTGAAAGTGTAAAAAATGAGCTATTATTATCATAAGTAATAATGAGTCATCTAAGAACCTCCTCGCAGAGAGCTGTTCAGAGCGCGGGAACTACTTTAACACACTAGCATAATTTTTAAGGTGGCTGCAAATTATAGTTTAGCAACATAGGGAGAGGGAGTGGTTTAAACGGTCAGGATGGCTTCTTCTTCCAGCCTCTAGATGCTGCAGTGTAGCAGGACTCAGCTCTGGGTGCTCCTATCTTTCAACTTGTAATTTCATTCAGTCTCACAGTTTTAGTATGCATTACACACCAAGGGCTCCCAAAGTTCTATCTTTAGCTCTGTCGTCTCCACCGAGGGCCAGACTGGGACGTTTAACAGACCGCTTGAAATCTATCTGAATCTCTAATTGGCATCTCAGACCTGACATGCCCCAAGCAGAACCCCAAGTTTCATACTCCTTCCCAAACTCCACCCCAAGCTGTTTCCCCTAATTATTTCCGTATCAGTCAATGGCACCACTTGCTCTAACAAACAAGAAAAAACCTAGGACTCTCCCACGATTCCTCAGTTTCCATCTAGCTCTGTCGGCACGTTTGGTCAGCAATCCTTTACGACTATGCTTTCCATCTCTCTGCTTCTCCTGGTCTCTTTTTCCCCCCACCCTAAGGCACCTCCTCTGCTCACCTGGACTGTTTCCTAACGGCTTTGGGAAGCTTCCATTTTGCTCTCCTGTGATCTTTCTGCTCCCCACAACAACCTGAGTGATTTCCTAAGAACACAATCACGTCACTTCTCTGCTTTAAATTTTCTGGTGGCTTCTTATGGTCCCCAAGGAAGTGAAAGTTGCTCAGTCGTGTCCGACTCTTTGCGACCCCATAGACTAGCCATGGAATTCTCCAGGCCAGAATACTGGAGTGGGTAGCCTTTTCCTTCTCCAGGGGATCTTCCCAACCCAGAGATCAAACCCAGATCTGAATTGTGGGTGCCTTTACCAACTGAGCTATCAGGGAAGCCCTACAAACCCCAAACTCCTCAGCCTGGCAGGCCTCCCATTGTCTAGTCTCTGCCTATGTGTCTTCCCCACCAATCTCCCACTCACATCCCCTTTGCTCGTCTCTCTCCTTGGCTCACTGATCTTTCAGTTCCTCAAATATGTCAACAGTATTCTTGCCTCTGTGTGTGTACACGTGCTGTTTGTCCCTTTTGTCTGGAATGTTCTTTCCCTGAATCATTATGACCATCAGCTCCCTGTTCGGTTCTTAGCTCACTCGTCGCCTCCTTTGGTCCTCAACCCACCCCTATCGTTTCCTACCCTGTTATTCTCATTTTATAACCTTCCTACCACTTGTCACCATCTGAAACTACATGCATGCATTATGTAGAGTCAAAACTCCGCCTAGGTATAGATCTGTTTTCACTACTCCTTCTCTGGTGTTGGGAAGGAAAGAAAAAAAGAAGAAGAAAGGAAGGAAGAAGAGAAGGGAAGAAGGTGGGAAGGAAGGAAGGAATCAAGGGAGACTGGAGGGCGGGAAGGAGGCACTGGAGGAAGGAAGAGTGGAGTACAAGTTCTATTGGAGGAGGTCCCCTAACAGGCCCCAGATTTGTGCCCTCATCCTGCCTTCTACATCAAGCCCAACTGCCCCTTATGGAGATTCCTGGGTTTGCGGTCCCTCCTCTCTGCACCCACAATCAGAATTTTAAAATGACTCTTCTCTCCCAGGGACTTGCCCGGGCAGACTTGCACAGGCCTTTGTTAGCCCACCTCCTGGGCACCCCCTCACCTCACCCTGCTGCTCTCCCTCTCTCCCTGAGTCTTCACTTGGGTGGTGTTTGTTTTGTTTTTATTTTCTGAATATTGAACCCAGAACGAATTTCTTTCTAAAGGGAACTAACCTGCATTCCACATGAAGTGGTGGGCGGGCCTTTGAGAACAGCTCCCATCCCTTCCCCTGGCAAGAAGTTCCTTTTCTTTTCACTTATTTATTCATTTTTGGCTGCACTGGGTCTTCGCCGCTGCGTGCGGGCTTTCTCTGGTTGTGGTGAGCCAGGGCTACTCTTTAGTTGTGGCTTGCGGACTCAGTACTTGCGGTGCACGGGCTTAGTTGCCCTCAAGCAGTGGGATATTCCCAGTCCAGGGATCAAACCCATGTCTCCTGCATTGGCAGGTGGATTCTAAACCACTGGATCACCAGCGTAGTCCAAGACCTTTCATTTTTAAGACTGAGAAATGAGAATCTCTGGGGCTATGCTTAGTTGCTCAGTCGTGTCCAACTCTTTGGGACCCCATGGACTGTAGACCATCAGGCTCCTCTGTCCATGGGGACTCTTCAGGCAAGAATACAGGCGTGGGTTGCCATGCCCTCCTCCAGGGGATCTTCTCAACCCAGGGATCGAACCCAGGTCTCCCACATTGCAGGTGGATTCCTTACCGTCTGAGCCACCAGGGAAGCCCCATCTTTAGGGCTGCTGCTGCTGCTGCTAAGTCGCTTCAGTCGTGTCCGACTCTGTGCGACCCCATAGACGGCAGCCCACCAGGCTCCCCCGTCCCTGGGATTCTCCAGGCAAGAACACTGGAGTGGGTTGCCATTTCCTTCTCCAATGCATGAAAAGTGAAAAGTGAAAGTGAAGTCTCTCAGTCGTGTCCGACTCATAGCGACCCCATGGACTGCAGCCCACCAGGCTCCTCTGTCCATGGGATTTTCCAGGCAAGAGTGCTGGAGCGGGGTGCCATTGCCTTCTTTAGGGCTACCCAGCATCATTTCAGGATGCTGTAGGGCTATCCAAGTTAACATCTGTGCCTGGCATTCATACATCCTCAACAAGGAGAAGGAAATTTACCATTATTAACTATCTGTATTATGCCATTCAGGGAAGTTTCTGAAGAATTTTTCTTTCATAGATGCATTATCCTATAGGGATTCAGAGAGGAATACAGCTGATGCAGAAGGCAAGTCCTAAAGATTTAAAGCCCATATCTTTGCCTAATGAGGTAAGACTATGTAAAAGGTATTATTTGATTTTCCTTATTATCAAGATATAACTCACCCATTGCTCCAAATTTAGGAAATAAAAAAAATGGTACAAATAAGCAGGAAAAAAAAATCACTTGCCATTCCTCCACCTCTGTTTTTCTTATACTTTGTTTAACTACATGGTTAAAATGATAATGTATATACAATTTTGTAGCCTGTTTATTTCATTTAAAATTATCTCACCATCCTTTTTTCTAAGTCATTAAATTCTTCATGAATATTATTACCTTTTACAGCTGTCTAATATTTCTTCATTATAGCCCATTCCCTAATGTTGGACTTAGATATTATTTTATATATATGCTCTGTAAATGCTGCAGCGAGCATCTTGGTGTATAAATTTTACTCCACATTGAATTATTATGTAATTAACATAATTGCATTTACTGAGTGCCCACTATACCCCAGTTACTGAGAGCTGGTGAACACTCCCACTTCCTTGGAGAGTGTTCATCCTCCTGAGGGTGAAGGGCCAGGAGGATCAAACTAATCCACACTGCTAATCAGCTCTGTGAAGAGAGGTGAGGCAGAGTAAGGGGGCAGAGGGCGATGAGTGGCGGGGTGAGCCGATTTTCCTTAGGGGGACTGGAGGAGCGTCTCTGAGAACACGGTATTTGCACAAAGACATTCTGGATTATTTCCGCAGGCTAGATTCCTAGAGGGAGCTTCTGAATTAAAGTTCATGCTTTCTAGGGAGCCGGTTTAAAGTTCTCAGCAGTGCCTGGAAAAAAAACCCAGCTGTAGAAAGACACCCTGCTAGGGCATGATCTTAATGAGCAAGTGACTTAATTCCTCTGCTCCTTAGTTTTCTTGTGGGAGGTGGAAATAATTGCACCTGTTTATGTACAGTGTGTGTGTGTGTGTGTGTGTGTGTGTGACAGAGGCAGCAGGGCTGCCAAGTGGCCACAGGGAAGGGACGTTAAGGGTCTGCATCCCAGGAGAATGAGCTCAGGGAGCAAACGTGAGTCTGTGGAAAGTGAAAGATCAGGTTGCTGAGTGTGTGCGGGGCACTCTAGCTGATGAAAACATAACTGAAAGAGGTTCCGGAAGGTATGGCACGAGCACGGACTGTGTCTGGCACGAATCCGGTGATCTGAAGGAGAGGAACTCAACCTCTCGAGAAGAGCTGACCGACAGTCAGAGGCTGAGAAGCGAAAGTCTTAAATGACTGGTCACGTAGTGTTGCCCCGTGGCTCGTGACCTTCAAGAAGACACTACAAAGAAAGCCTTTTTTCCTTTGTGAGTCTGCAAATAGGTGGTGTCCTTGGTTTTCTCAATCATAAAATAGGAAGAGCAATGTCTCCTGGCTCTTAGGCTTGTTTGGGGGATTAAGTGGGCTTGAAATTCGGAAAGAACATGATGCCCTGACTTGTTCACAGAAGGTTTTTGATAAATGCTTGTTTCTCTCCCTCGACTTGTATAAGCGTGTGGGAAAGGTTCTGGGGCAGTGAGAGAAGGGGCAGTGGTCTAAAGCACTTAGAGTGGGGAGGGCTTAAACCACAGCGCCGAGAACTGGATTGTTTATTTGCCGATGCACCAGCATTTGGGTTGTATCTTTTTGAGATCTGAGATCTGTAGTAATAATAGAGATGCAGACATAGAGAACAGGCATGAGGAATGGAGGTGGGGGGAGAGGAGTGGATAAATTGGGAGATTAGGATTGACATATATTTACTGCTGCTGCTGCTGCTAAGTCGCTTCAGTCGTGTCCGACTCTGTGCGACCCCATAGACGGCAGCCCACCAGGCTCCCCCGTCCCTGGGATTCTCCAGGCAAGAACACTGGAGTGGGTTGCCATTTCCTTCTCCAATGCATGAAAGTGAAAAGTGAAAGTGAAGTCTCTCAGTCGTGTCCGACTCATAGCGACCCCATGGACTGCAGCCTATCAGGCTCCTCCATCCATGGGATTTTCCAGGCAAGAGTACTGGAGTGGGGTGCCATTGCCTTCTCCGATATATTTACTACTATGTGTATAATAGATAGCTAGCAGGAACCTGCAGTTTAACACAGGGAGCTCAGCCTGGAGCTCTGTGATGACCTAGAGGGGTGGGATGGGGGGTGGTGCGAGTGAGGTCAAAGAGGGAGGGGATATATGTATACTTATAACTGATTCCTGTTGTTGTACAGCAGAAACTAACACAACAGTGTAAAGCAATGATACCACAATTTAAAAATGAAACATTTTGTCGCATCTAAGACAACATCTGCTAATGTTGATAGAGTTTTTCAAAGGAAGGAGTTTCAAAGGCCTTGGCTGATGGCTGATAAGTAAAGTTATCAAAGGCCTCTGTTGTAGCCTCAGACATCAATGCTCTCCTTATCTAAAATGATCCACCTAATTTGGAAAGCAACTCAAATTGTATATTTCCTTTGGGTCTTTCCAGTAGTGTTTCCCCTTCGGCTCCAAGTCCCTCCACTGCCACAGGTCCTGCTGTAATCTCTCTCTCCTCCATCATACCTTTCTGATCTAACTGGAGGCTCTTTGTAAGGTGGGGACCAGGTGGACCCTGCTTGGGTCTTGTGCATTTGTCTGGGTTGAGAAAAAGACAAGACCTGCCCGCCAGTACCATCCTCGCCTCTCCCAAATTCCAGGGATGTCCTGGCTCCGGAGGCACCCAAGGGAGGCCACGGATCGGCTCCAGCTCCTGCTGGCCTCGTGGTTCCCATTTGTATTTCTCTTCCGCTCTCTTTGCCTCATCTCTACACGTGGCAGCAGCACGTGAACAGCCTTTCTCGGCACTTGCAGTAGTAGCTCTTCTCTGACTTCTTCCCTCACTTTCTTTTTTTTTTTTTTATCCTGTCTTTTCTTTAAGCCAGAAGCAGAACCAGATTGCGGGAAACAACGCCAAGGGCATGGGGCCCTGACTGCTGCCATCTGCTGCAAAGGCAGGAAGAGGCGGGGGAGGGAAAGGGCGCTAAAAGTCAAGTAGCCTGATGAAGAAGAATCGCAATTTGATTTGCCTAAAAGCGTCTTGGGTTGGCGTTCATCTGCAGTGGAAAATGTTCCCTGGCAGATGCTCTTGGACCTGGTTAACTGTTTGCAGTCCAGTGGCTGGGGAGAAAGACTGTCCCCTCTGCCCAGGCCCAGGAAGCCGCCTTTCACTCCACTGGGTCCACTAATGAGCGCTAGGTTGCCTTGGGCAGTAATTTGCTCTTTGGAGACCAAAAAAAAAAAAGCGAAGACTGAGTGGGCTGAAAGCCCCCCCTGGCTGGGCTTCCTCTTGTTACAAACAGCCAGTCTTTGAACTTGTAATTATGAGTCATGGGGCTCCCAGTCTGGTGCAAAAGTGACTCATTTTAAGCAAATTATCAGTGCTTTCCCTGTTACCAAATGCTGGGATCAGTCATTCTGTATATTAAAAAAAGAAAGGAACCATTTTATTAAAAGAGCAGGATGTGTGGAAGGAGAGCGAGCTGCACGGTGCTTTCCAGATGCATGGACCCAAGTCAAGCTCAGGCCCAGTGCAAGCCAAGCAACAAAATAAACAGTAAAAATGGCACAGAAAGCCAACGATCGGGAAAATTCGTTTCAGAACAGATGCAAAAGCACCTCTTTCAGCCAGCAGCATACAACTCCTGTAGCTGGGATTCCCGGACGTTCTCCCCTGCCCCCTGCCAGTTCACTTGGACCTACTGGAGTTGAGGTCAAGGAAGGAATATCTTTCTTTGGGTCGATTTAACCCACAATGTTGTTGAAGAGTCCAGGAGGAGAGATACCTCTGAGTTGCCCAAACCTGGTGACTTAGACAGATGGACTTACAGACACAGCAATCACAGTGAATAAATGTGATCTAGAGATGAGTCTGTGGTGGAAGGAGAATTTCAGGGCCTTCTGTTCCAGAGCCTTCTCCCGAGGACACCTGCTATGTTAATGGTCTTTAGCTGAGGAAACATTTGAAATGATCATTTCAAATGATCAGTTTTGTCAGTTGCAAGAGTAGTAACTGCTCTGAAAAGACAATTTTTCTTCTCTGATGCCTTGGGCATGACGAACACTTCCCAGGACCACAATAAGGGGAAATGGGACCAGACAGTGGATTCGTATGTGTGTGTTTTGAAAAAATGGCTTGAAATTTCTCATTAATCCCTTTAAATGGCCTCTTATACACCCATACCACTGTAGGAAGATTCCGTAAGCTACATGGGAAACTTGGCTCTGAGTTAAGTTGTCTAACTTACAAATTTTACATCCTTTCTAGATTATTTTCAATTTAAAACAGCCTTTCTTGTTTTTTGAAAACATCATTTCTCATCCCTTCCACAGAAACCATATACCAAAAAACTCTATATTTGTATGTTCCCAACTCCCCAGGCTAAAAATCCACTAATCAATTCTCAATATTTTTGGAATATCCATCTTTTATGCATTCTGCTAATTACAGTAACTGATAAAGAGTCAGCAGAAGCCATAAAAAGTAAAGGCAGAACATAACTGTCAACAATCTGCTCCTAATTGGGAATTCCAGAATATATTTTCAATTGTCATACCTCTTGGTCTCTCTGCAGTATTTAAATATTCCTTAATTATTAAAAATTTTCTCTCTAGCATCTCCACATAGTTCTCTCATTAATCTCCTTCTGTGTCTCTGACTGATCACTGCAAATCTCTGCTACTGGCAGCTATGCTGCTTGCCCATCTAAGCGGCACAGCTGACACCACGGAGGTCAGTGGGGTGGAGGTGTTGGATTCTGTGAATGCTTCTGATGGAATCTGATGACATACACTGCGTGAGTGTATACTAGAACTCTTGAGTTGCAAATAATGGAAAGCCAAAATTTAAGATGACCTTAAAAAAGGGATTGTATTAGTTCAGGTAACTGAAAAATGCAAAAGCAATGCTAGTTTCTGGCATTCTTTGATACAAAGACTCAAAAACCAAAAGAAAGAAAAGATTGATCTGAGGAAGTTGCTCAAAACACAGCATAGATATCTAAAGAGATGCAAAATGTGAGAGACTGAAATGTGGAAGCTAGAACAATAAGACCTAACAGATGTTTAGTAGGAGTTTGCAAAGAAGAAAATAGAATTGAGGAGAGTCAATATTAAAAGAGATAATGGCTTTGCATTTTCCAGAAATAAAAATTATGTGAATCCTGGTATTCAGGAAGCACAATAAATTCTGGACAGGAAAAATAAAACCAAAACTCATTCCCTAATAATATTGATACCGAGAACACCAAAGACAAAAATCTTAAAAGTAGTCAGGGGTTTTAAAAGGCACATTACTTACTAAAGAAGGACAACTAGGTTTACAGCAAACTTTCCGATTGCAACAATAGGAAAAAAGACAGTAAGATTGTAGCTCTAAGGTATTGAAAGAAAATATGTACCAACCTAGAATTCTATTCTCAGCTAAACTGACGTTTAAATCTGGGGAACAGAATGCTTACTTCCCTCTCCATCCTTAGAAAGTTTACTTAGAATGCTTACTTCCCTCTCTATCCTTAGAAAGCCCAGTAATCTTTACCCCAGCTACACAAAAATTTTCACCAGTATCCAAATACATTATATCTTCTCATGACTTTGGGCTTTTGTGATGCTGCCTTCTTGGCCTGGAATGCCTTTTTCCACATGGCAGGCTCCAATTTATTCTTGTATTTTCCTTCATGAAGAAAATGTTGAATGTAAAAGAAAGAAGGAAGATGCAAGAAGAATTAGTAAAGGCAAGTAAAGTTAAACAAATAAAGGAACTAGGAAGATAAATCTAAATAAGTAGTGCCTGTATATAATGATACTAATACTATTATTAATTTGGAATAAAAGAAGAATGAATATAAACCTGGTAATATGTTGAACACCTACAATATTTAAGATAGAGAGTGCTTAGAATTAAAATGTTCTAAGTTCTTTTGTTTAGGAAGGGGTAGAACTATTAACTAGCATTTTATTTCATAAAGTAAAAATTGTTTGTTAAATTTGAGAATAATAGAAATAGTCTATGAAATGTCCAAGTCAATATAAAAACAAAAGAGAAAAGCCCTCAATAAATCTACTGAAAGTAGGAAATAAAAATAGAAGGAAGGACAAGTTATAATGAATAGAAAAGGATAAATTAAATAAAACTAGAAATCCAAGATATTAGTAATCACAATAAATGGAAATAGATCAAATTCAGTATTATAAATAATAAAGATTGTCAGATTGAATTTTGAAAATAAAGAATGAGAGTAATAGGAATGTAAACACTAACCAAAGGGAAGCTAGTGTAGCAAAGTTACCATCAGGCAAAATAAATTTTAAGCCAAGTTCATTGTTAGGGGCTAATAGGCTCACTGCTGCTGCTGCTGCTAAGTCACTTCAATCGTGTCCGACTCTGTGCGATCCCATAGATGGCAGCCCACCAGGCTCCCCTGTCCCTGGGATTCTCCAGGCAAGAACACTGGAGTGGGTTGTCATTTCCTTCTCCAATGCATGAAAGTGAAAAGTG
Organism: Bos taurus; assembly: GCF_002263795.3. Lineage (NCBI taxonomy): Eukaryota > Metazoa > Chordata > Mammalia > Artiodactyla > Bovidae > Bos > Bos taurus. The sequence goes on from NC_037350.1 coordinate 13,307,650, forward strand.
AAAGTGAAGTTGCTTAGTCATGTCCGACTCCTAGTGACCCCATGGACTGCAGCCTACCAGGCTCCTCTGCCTATGGGATTTTCCAGGCGAGAGTACTGGAGTGGGGTGCTATTGCCTTCTCCAAATAGGCTCACTAGATGTTGATAAAAAGAAATCATAAAACAGATACAATAATTCATAAATTGAAAGCACTGATAGTACAGCAACAAAATGGACAGAACCAGGGTAAATAAATTACAAAAAAGTGGCTAAATCCATTATTACAATGGAAGCTTTAAATATACCTTCTCAATAATTGAAAGATAACTAGACTAAATGAGTAAAACTGTTGAGAACTTGAAATAATATGATTAGTGAGGTCAATCCAAAGAACACACAAAAATCCTATATCCCCAAATGGGAAAACATACATTCTTTTTGAACATACATGGAACATTGACAAAAAACAAATATGTACTAGGTCCCAAATCAGGTCTCAACAAGTACAAAGATTTAGTCATAGAAACCATGTTCATTGATGACAGTGCAATAAAATTAGAAATTAAAAAAAAACACAAAAAGATACCTTTAAAAAGCCCATGGGAATTCCCTGGTGATCCAGTGCTAAAAATTCACCTTGTAATGCAGGGGATGTGGGTTTCATCCCTGGTTGGGGAACTAAGATCCCACATGCCTTGGAGCAACTAAGCTCGAGCGTGGCAGCTACTGAGCCCACATGCTCTGGAGCTTGAGTTCCACAACCAGAGTCAACACACCACATCAAAAGATCCCGCATGACACAGTGAACATCCCACATGCCACAACTAAGACTCAATGTAGCCAAATAAACAAATAACTTAAAAATTAGTAACAAAAAGTCCGTATGTTTGATCATTTATAGAACATCTCAGAATTACTTATGGGTCAAAAAAAAACCAAGAAGGAAAGTAGACAGTATTTGCATGTGAGCTAAGCCACGTCAGTCATGTCTGACTCTGTGCGACCCCATGGACTGTAGCCCACCAGGCTCCTCTGTCCATGGGATTCTCCAGGCAAGAATACTGGAGTGGATTGCCATTCCTTTCTCCAGGGGATCTTCCCGACCCAGGAATCAAACCCGTGTCTCTCACATCTCCTGCATGGGTGGGTTCGTTACTACTAGTGCTATCTGGAAAGCCCTTGATAATATTTATTACAATGTTAAAGTTTTCATATCAAATCTTGTGAAATGCAGCTAAAACAGTAATTAATAGCAAATTAATAGCTTCAGGATTCTATCAGAAAATAAGGAAGACTTAAAGTTAATGAAATAAGCATATATCTTGAAAAGGTAGAGAAACAACATCAGGATAAATCCCTTACAAGAAAGAATTATATTAGAAGAACACATCTGTTCTTATCATTCCCCTGCTTAGAGAAATATCCTGCTTATTTCCCACTCTGCCCTCATAGAAAGCCCAAGTTCCATCTTCAATTCCCAGAAATGTACTCTGGGGTTAAATTTTCACGAGTGTCTAAATATACTGTATGTTTTCATGCTTTTGCAATACTGACTCCTTGGTTTGGAATGCCCTTTTCCACATGGTAGGCTCCAATTCATTCTTCTAATTTCAGTTCGAGTGCTACCTCTTCTTGGGTAATCTTTCATAACTCATCTGGGTAGAATTATTAACTTCCTTAATGCATTCTTTTACAATCATTTCAATATAAAATGCTTTTTAATTTGAAAGTGAGCGTGCATGCATGAATAAAAGTCCTAAACCAGGTTGTCAAAGAAGAGTTTTTGGAAGACATCAGCTTTAGACTAGAACTTGCTTAAAGCCGAGCTAGATCTTGCTTAAGGCCAAACTTAATAGCAATAGGAATAACCTCAGCAATAAATCATACTTAAGATTTATTGACCACTGCTCTGTACCAGTTAATAGTTGAAAAGAAGTATTCTTCATGGGCAGATGACTCAGATGACATGAGTGAGGCTAACCCTGTTGGGTGGCTAACCTAAGAATCAGCCCTAATCCACTTCACCTTTGCCTTCCTCTCACTCTAGAAAACCACCGTTCAATAAAAATATACTGCAAGTCATTTATACATAATTTTAAGTTTTCTAGTAGATATATTAATAACGTAAAAAGAAAGAGGTAAAGTTAATTTTAATAATATATTTTATTTAACCCAATATATCCAAAATATTATAATTTCAAAATCTAATCAATATTTATAAAATTAAGATATTTGCATTTGCTTTTTATGATAAATCTATGAACTTATTTTATGCTTATAGTACATCATAATTCAAACACTGAATAGACATCGAAAACATGACCTATATTTATATTTCATAGAATTTACAATTTTCCTAAATATCCTTAAAGGTTTTCCAGTAGCCTGCCGTGTTCTCTGTCCATGGGGATTCTGCAGGCAAGAATACTCGAGTGGGTTGCCATGCCCTCCTCCAGGGCATCTTCCCAAACAGGGACAAAACCCAGGTCTTCCACATTACAGGCAGATTCTTTACTGTCTGAGCCACCAGGGAACCCTATAAATACTGGAGTGGGTAGCCTATCCCTTCTCCAGTGGATTGTCCCAACCTAGGAATCGAACTGGGGTCTCCTGCATTGCAGGTGGATTCTTTACCATTTGAGCTACCTGGGAAGCCCTTCCAGTAACCAAAATGAGGGCTAAAAAAGTATTGTCTATTGATAGTCACATCCATATTGACAGAACTGGTCAATTAAATGTTTATGTCTAGTACTAGAAACAATGCATGTGCCTGTTGACATGCACTACAATATTAAAATCTTGTATCACACAATGATTAAAGTATAAGATTAAAGTGAAATGTACTCCTACCAAAACAACAAAGTTGTAGCTAATGGAGATAGGTTTTTTTTTTTTTACTGCTTCCATTTTTATATTTGAATTAAATAAAATTATTATAAATTAATAATAGAGAAATTAAAGTTAAATAAAATTAGAAATTCAGAGCCTTAGTGGCTCTAAGAGATTAGTGGCACTAACCTCATTTTGTGTGTGCTTAGTCGCTGAGTTGTGTCTGACTCTTTGCAAACCCATGGACTGTAGCCCACCAGGTTCCTCTGTCCATAGGATTCTCCAGGCAAGAATACTGGAGGAGTTGCCATTCCCTTTCTCCAGGGGATCTTCCCGACAGAGGGATCGAACTGGGTCTCCTGCATTGCAGGCAGATTCTTTGCTGTCCAAGCTACAGGGAAGCCCAACTTCATTTTAAGTCCTCAATAATCACAGGTAGCTAGTGGCTACCAAATTGGACAGTTCAGCTATAGAGGCTAGAAAAGCCATACATCCATGTTCCCAGACTTTCTAGCACCTTAGCATAGCTGTGTAACACGTTTTTGACCAAAGAAAATGCATGACCGCGTTTGGAGTGGCCTTCTGGGAAGTCTTTTGCTTTCTTGATAAAGGGGAAAAGTCAAGAATCTGCTAGCACCATTCCCTTATCTTTCTTCTTACTTTGCATGTGAACATTATGTGATGCCTGGAGCAACAGCAGACCACTTGTTGCCATGGGGCAACTCATATGAAGACGAAAAGTCTACACACTAACAGAGAATAAAACTTGCACCTGAAAGCATTCCATGCAGGAAAAGAGACAACAGGCAGTCTAATAGAGTAGAAGAACATGTTGAAGAATAGTAATAAATTTGCAGAGATGGGATAGAGCCAGAAGATGGAGGGTCTCCTGGATACCTCAGCTGAGAAGCCCTGAGTAACATAACTGTATCTGTCTTATGGACCTTGTCATGTTCTGTCTTTTCTATAACAGTTTATATATATATGTTATTTTTTCCAGTTACTAGATTATAAAGACTGGGAACTTTTACAGAGAAAGCATTCAGTAAATATTCATGAGCTGAATAATCAGATATAGAACTGGAGGGATCAAGACTACCTTTTCAGCACGGATCAGATGTTTGAAATGAAAGAAAACCCAGCAAGCTAAAGCCCTGAGTAAGAAATCCCATTAAGGGTTCCTGTGTTAATGTGTCAAATAGAAAGCCCTTAGCCTAACTCTTCTATGCTATAGACACCCAAAACAAAAAGGACAATGCTGAATTGAATTTTGCCTAAAAACCCTCTCCACTTTCAACTTAATTACTAGGTTGTACCTTTATCCTTCCTCTGACATTGGGCATCTATTTCCATCTCTTTGAACATGTCGTACCTAACCTCGCTTCTGTCCTTATTCCTCTGAACTAAGCTCTCCCGTTTTCTCTCCTGTATCTCACTTCCACATCCCACTCCCAGTGTGAGGCCTCTAACTTACAGCTCAAACACTGTTCAGACCTCTACTGGCCAGTCTGCCGCCTGTCTCATCAACTCCAACCTACAATTCAGTCACATTCCTCTGACTTTATATTTTACAGGACATGTGATATTTTTTTTCAGATTTTAAAATAACACGTTCCTTATAGAATATTTGGAATAAACTTAAAAAAAAGAAAAATCTTTAATCTGACTACCAAGTGATAATAACTATATTTAAGTGTACTTTCCTTCAGACATTTTTCTATATACGTTGAAACTATGTAACGTAATTAAAATTGTATCATAAACAAAGCTTGCATTCATCCTTTTGATTTCTCATCACACCACAAAACGTTTCCTGTGTAATCAGAAATGCTTCAAAAGCGTTAAAAAAAAAAAAAAAAACACGTGATATTCCATCTGATGGCCGCTCTTTAATGTAACTATACTTTTATGCCATCAGTTCTCTTTTCTGATTTCCCACGGTGACTGCCAATTGTCTTTTGCATTAAATAAAAAGTCTGACTCCCGGACCCTGTCAGGTGCTGTCATTCTACACTCGCCTCTACCCTCCAGCTGGTGTTTCATGTTCCAGCCAAACACACCAGCTCTCTCCTTCGCACACAGCTCGCCTCTTTGCCTCTGAGCCATCCTGCATTTTCTTCCTCTTACATCTCTCTCTTGTCAAATCGTTGCTCTCCTTAAAATTTACCTCAGGTGTCATTCCAGTAACCTCCCACCATCCCTTTATATTTCATAGGTCCCAGCTTCTCAAATGTGCACATTTATGACTTGGGCCATATGTAGCTGGTCATATATATGTTTCTACCCCCATGAATTACGGTCTGACAGAGGGTGGGGCCAGCATGACGGGCCGAGAGCAGGAGGAGTGTAGCTGGAGGGTGGGGAGCCCCTTCTTCTTCATCCCCGCCCCTCTAATGCACTTTGCAAGGTCTGGTCAACTCTAGACGGGAGACCAGACCTCATGTTCTCATGCTCAGGGCTGAGCAGCAGTGGGGAGGGGCTCATGCTGGCCTGACTGTGATTAACAAAATAGACTATCAGGCATTTGGAGACCATCTGCATTTCCAGGCTAAATGAAAACATATTTATTTTGGCTGTGGAGTATCTGGAGGATGAGGGAACCTCTGTGCATATGGGAGTCTTACCCTTTTTTTTTTGAAAAAGTGATCTCAATTAAATCCTATATCTGCTTTAGATTAGCTGGTGTGTGAAGTACAAACTTGTGCACTAACTGAAGGGTCCCAGTGAAGGGTCCCTACTTTGGTATCTAATGTTTATCTCACACAACTCTTCTTTGATAATTGAAAGTTGTGAGCATCTTCACAACTTTTGGTTAAAAGCTGAAATATAAAACAGCCACTAGCCTCCTCGTCCTTAGCCCGGTCAGGCCATCACTTGGCAGCCGGTCTTGACACAGCCTGGAAGCCAGCAGGCTGAGGTGGCCAGGCCAGGTAGAGTGTTTGCAAGCACGACTGAGTGACGGTGACCCCTGAGATGGTTACAGCTTGCTGAATTCTGCGTAAGGATACACCTATGATGGAAGAAAGGCCTTTCAAGAACTGCCTTTTTCAACTGATCATTTTTACCCTTGTTAATGGACAACAAACTCTAGGTTCCTGAAAGCATGACTGCTCCAGTTTATGGCAAAAGAAAGCTACATGAAAACCAGGTTTTATGCTTGTTAGCTACCTGAGCTAAAAGCTAGATGGGAGCTAGCGGCTTTAAGATGTATCAGTAGATTTGATTGGTCAGGACACTGTTCTGTCACTCACTTTCCCACATGTTTCTGGCTTCACCAGATAGCAGTGTATTTCTTACTTCCAGGACAGGTTGTGGACTAACTCTTCTGCTTCCATAGTAAATGGGATGCCATAGCCTTGATATGTACAAGCCGTGAAGGAAGTAGCTCTATTATTTAGCTGGTAGCATCACTGGCCATGAAGTTATCAAGGGAGGGCACTGGGGAGAGGTCAGATATAACCATAGGGTGTGATGGACACATCTTTGCAAATGAAGAATTTTGGACAAGTAATTTTGGATGAGATATAAGCATCTGAATGCAGAGTTCCAAAGAACAGAAAGGAGAGATAAGAAAGCCTTCATCAGTGATCAATGCAGAGAAATAGAGGAAAACAATAGAATAGGAAAGACCAGAGATTTCTTCAAGAATATTAGAGATACCAAGGGAAAATTTCATGCAAAGATGGGCTCTATAAAGGACAGAAATGTTATGGACCTAACAGAAGCAGAAGATATTAAGAAGAGTGGCAAGAATACACAGAAGAACTGTATAAAAAAGATCTTCACGACCCAGATAATCATGATGGTGTGATCACTGACCTAGAGCCAGAAATCCTGGAATGTGAAGTCAAGTGGGCCTTAGAAAGCATCACTACGAACAAAGCTAGTGGAGGTGATGGAATTCCAGTTGAGCTATTTCAAATCCTGAAAGATGATGCTGTGAAAGTGCTGCCCTCAATATGCCAGCAAATTTGGAAAACTCAGCAGTGGCCACAGGACTGAAAAAGGTCAGTTTTCATTCCAATCCCAAAGAAAGGTAATGCCAAAGAATGCTCAACCTACTGCACAATTGCACTCATCTCACACGCTAGTAAAGTAATGCTCAAAATTCTCCAAGCCAGGCTTCAGCAATATGTGAACCGTGAACTTCCAATGTTCAAGCTGGTTTTTGAAAAGGCAGAGGAACCAGAGATCAAATTGTCAACATCCACTGGATTATCAAAAAAGCAAGAGAGTTCCAGAAAAACATCTATTTCTCCTTTATTGACTATGCCAAAGCCTTTGACTGTGTGGATCACAATAAACTGAAAAATTCTGAAAGAGATGGGAATACCAGACCACCTGACCTGCCTCTTGAGAAACCTATATGCAGGTCAGGAAGCAACAGTTAGAACTGGACATGGAACAACACTCTGGTTCCAAATAGGAAAAGGAGTACGTCAAGGTTGTATATTGTCACCCTGCTTATTTAAATTATATGCAGAGTACATCATGAGAAACGCTGGGCTGGAAGAAGCACAAGCTGGAATCAAGATTGCTGGGAGAAATATCAATAACCTCAGATATGCAGACGACACCATCCTTATGGCAGAAAATGAAGAGAAACTAAAAAGCCTCTTGATGAGAGTGAAAGAGGAGAGTGAAAAAGTTGGCTTAAAGATCAACATTCAGAAAACGAAGATCATGGCTTCTGGTCCCATCACTTCATGGGAAATAGATGGGGAAACAGTGGAAACAGTGTCAGACTTTATTTCTGGGGGACTCCAAAATCACTGCAGATGGTGATTGCAGCCATGAAATTAAAAGACGCTTACTCCTTGGAAGGAAAGTTATGACCAACCTAGATAGCATATTGAAAAGCAGAAACATTACTTTGCCAGCAAAGGTCCGTCTAGTCAGGCTATGGTTTTTCCTGTGGTCATGTATGGATGCGAGAGTTGGACTGTGAAGAAAGCCGAGCGCCAAAGAATTGATGCTTTTGAACTGTGGTGTTGGAGAAGACTCTTGAGAGTCCCTTGGACTGCAAGGAGATCCAACCAGTCCATTCTGAAGGAGATCAGCCCTGGGTGTTCTTTGGAAGGAATGATGCTAAAGCTGAAACTCCAATACTTTGGCCACCTCATGCGCAGAGTTGACTCATTGGAAAAGACTCTGATGCTGGGAGGGATTGGGGGCAGGAGGAGGAGGGGACGACAGAGGATGAGATGGCTGGATGGCATCACTGACTCGATGGACATGAGTTTGAGTAAACTCCAGGAGTTGGTGATGGACAGGGAGGCCTGGTGTGCTGCCATTCACGGGGTTGCAAAGAGTCAGATATGACTGAGCCATCGAACTGAACTGAACTTGTCTCTTCAAAAATCTAAGCAATGACGTTGCCACCAAGAGACAAGAATAGGCAATTGAGAAACAGCTGCCAAATGTGATCCCTCTGAATCACCCTTGAATCCTCCTTCCCCAACACTGGCATTTAATTGTTCACAAAGACCTTTTGATTTCCTTTCACATAAATCTCGCCCACTCATCTCTTCTTCCTCTTCAACACTACTGCCTTGCTTCAAAGTCTCATCATCTCATGCCTAAACAATTGCATCTCACATTTTCCTGATTGACTCTCTGACTCCATTCTAACCCTCTCCTTATGCTTGTCAGGAATATCCTCTTAATGTTGATCTTATAGTATTTATGCTTAGTGTACCGTTTCCCAGCCTTATGGATTCAACAATTGGGCCTCATCTTGAGCCCCTATTTCTGCCACGCTCCCCACCTGATAGTGCATCTTGTGTTCTAATTACACTCAACCACTTCAAGTCCTCTAGCCAGTTCACACCTACCCGGCTTTTGCACATGTCTGTTCTTTTTTGACCATGCTGTTCCCTGTTTCTCAAATATTCTTCTCTATCACCTCTGGAGGATGAATTTATTTCAAGAGGCAGCTGAAATGTTGCTACTCCTGAAGCCCACCCTGGTTCCTCCAGGACAGAAGGTCATTTCCTTCTCTGCATGGGCTAGCACCCTCCTTATTTTACATTGGAGTATAGCCAGTTAACAATGTGAGTTTCAGGTGGACAGCAAAGGGACTCAGCCATACATGTCTATGCATCCATTCTTCTCCAAACTCCCTCCCATCCAGGCTGCCACGTGACACTGAGCAGAGTTCCCTGTGCTATACAGTAGGTCCTTATTGGTTACCTAAGTTCTCCTTTACTTTTGTCCATCTCTTTCACTTCTCCGTGGGTTCCCTGACCTCAGCACTTAGTATCCCAGGAACTAACACAGAGCCTCACATATGTGTGATGCTCGTTCAGGTTTGCTCAATACATAAATAAGGTGATACAGGAAGTTACTCTGATCAACAATTCTGTGTGACAACAAGACCAGCTTCCCTTCCTCGCTCCTTCCCACTATCCTAACCTTTCTTCCTTCCTTTCAACAAACACTAGGTACCAGAACTCTTTCATACTTTCTAGAAGAACATAGAGCAATTGTTCCTTAGTTGAAAATCAAAGACAAGGGAGTTGGCACTTCCAAAATGGCTGTATGAGGAGCTCAGAGGGCCTTCTCACCAGAAAACAACCATAGCTAGCGAAAACGTTTTTTTTTTTTTAATTCTGGAAATCATCCTAAGGGGACAGAACAGATGGAGAAATATTTATTCAAGAAAATCTACTAAATCTCAGTAAGAATAGTGATAGTTCATGGCATTTGAGCCAGGAGCTTCCTGTTTCCCACTTCAGGGTGATGAAAGTTTTACTCCAGATGAATGCAAATTAGAACACAAGGCTCCCTCTACCCACAGACCCCAGACTAGAATTAGGGTACCTTGATAGGAGGGGTAGGCTGCCAACATTTCTCATGATTCCCAGGTCAGGTGTTTCAGAAATTTTATTCTGGGCAGGAGGAGATGAGAAGTCTTCATCTATCCCCCATCTTAAAGGCAGAACCTCCACCCCAAGTGTATCAGGTCAAGAATACTGGGACTTTATCTCCTTTGTCCTAGTTTTCTCATCAAGTGATGGTTCTGTGCTGGAAGAGTTAAGCTGAGAAGATAAAAGGTTACTGTACCTGACCAGCACTACAGTTAAAAGCAGGAGTGTCACTTTAAGAGAAATAGACTTGTCATGTATAACAGAACTCTAGGAAGATTAAAAGCTGACTTCTTCTTAGAAATGATGGAGAGTGGAAGGCAATGGGATAATTACTCAAACTTCTGAAAAAATCTGCCAACCAAGGAATTATATCCAGCAAAAATATTTTTCAAAAATTCAGATGAAATAAAGATATTCTTAGATAAACAAAAAATGGAGAGAAGCCATTGTTATCAGATCTGCCTTAAAAAAATACTACAGGATATCCTTCAGGCCAAATGCAAGTGACTCCAGATAAGAATTCAGATCCATAAGAGAGAACAGTGGAGCAGGAAGACCTTGTGCTTGTCTCCTTCCATGGGACACCAAAATTGCAATTATTTACAGAGCAACTCTTGATGAGAATGATCTGAAAACTAGCAGAAAAGATCTTATACCACTAACAATATAAAGTAGGAACCACAGTGAAATGGGTAAGAGGAATTAAGATGCAGTATAGTCAAGACCCACACCCTGAGCTAGGTAACCCACAAACAAGAGGATAATAACAATTGCAGAGGTTCTCCCCAAGGAGTAAAGAGGTCCACAGCCCACATCAGCCTCCCCAACCTGTGGATCCTGCACTGGGAAGATGAGCCCCCAAGGATGTTTGCTCTGAAGGCCAGCTCTCTTGGGAGAACCAGAGGGCCATAGGAAACAGACTTCATTTTTAAAGAGTGCACACAAAATCTCACACACTCTAAGATCCCATGTAGAAGCAGTAATTTGAAAAGAGCCTATGTCAGACATAATTTCTGATCTTGAGAAAGAAGCAACTGGTATTCACTCTGGGGATTGCTGTGCTGGCGAGTGCCATTTTGGATAAAGATTATCTAAGGATGATGTCTGGGACACACTGGAGTATGATTAGGAGGGGTCTCTTTTCATGCTTCCCAGGTGATGTGGAAGATGTTGCCCATTCACAGGGTCAAGTTTAGATGACATATCCATTGGATCATTGAAAAAGCAAGAGAGTTCCAGAAAAACATCTACTTCTGCTTTATTGATTATGCCCAAGCCTTTGACTGTGTAAATCCAACAAACTGGAAAATTCAAGAGACAGGAATACCAAATCACCTTACTTGTCTCCTGAGAAATCTGTAGGCAGGTCAAGAAGCAACAGGTTAGAACTGGACATGGAACAACAGACTGATTCCAAATTGGGAAAGGAGTACATCAAGACTGCATATTGTCACACTGCTTATTTAACTTAAATGCAGAGTACATCATGTGAAATGCCGGACTGGATGAAGCACAAGCTGGAGTCAAGACTGCCGAGAGAAATATCAAATAACCTCAGATACGCAGATGACTTGCTTCCAATAGAAGCAAGGTCCGATGCTGTAAAGAGCAATATTGCATAGGAACCTGGAATGTCAGGTCCATGAATCAAGGCAAATTGGAAGTGGTCAAACAAGAGATGGCAAGAGTGAATGTCGACATTCTAGGAATCAGCAAACTGAAATGGACTGGAATGGGTGAATTTAACTCAGATGACCATTATATCTACTACTGCGGGCAGGAATCCCTCAGAAGAAATGGAGTAGCCATCATGGTCAACAAAAGAGTCTGAAATGCAGTATTTGGATGCAATCTCAAAAACGACAGAATGATCTCTGTTCGTTTCCAAGGCAAACCATTCAATATCACAGTAATCCAAGTCTATGCCCCAACCAGTAACGCTGAAGAAGCTGAAGCTGAACAGTTCTATGAAGACCTACAAGACCTTTTAGAACTAACGCCCCAAAAAGATGTCCTTTTCATTATAGGGGACTGGAATGCAAAAGTAGGAAGTCAACAAATACCTGGAGTAACAGGCAAATTTGGCCTTGGAATACGGAATGAGGCAGGGCAAAGACTAATAGAGTTTTGCCAAGAAAATGCACTGGTCATAACAAACGCCCTCTTCCAACAACACAAGAGAAGACTCTATACATGGACATCACCAGATGGTCAACACCGAAATCAGATTGATTATATTCTTTGCAGCCAAAGATGGAGAAGCTCTATACAGTCAGCAAAAACAAGACCAGGAGCTGACTGTGGCTCAGATCATGAACTCCTTATTGCCAAATTCAGACTTAAATTGAAGAAAGTAGGGAAAACCACTAGACCATTCAGGTATGACCTAAATCAAATCCCTTATGATTATACAGTGGAAGTGAGAAATAGATTTAAGGGCCTAGATCTGATAGATAGAGTGCCTGATGAACTATGGAATGAGGTTTGTGACACTGTACAGGAGACAGGGATCAAGACCATCCCCATGGAAAAGAAATGCAAAAAAACAAAATGGCTGTCTGAGGAGGCCTTACAAATAGCTGTGAAAAGAAGAGAAGCGAAAAGCAAAGGAGAAAAGGAAAGATATAAACATCTGAATGCAGAGTTCCAAAGAATAGCAAGAAGAGATAAGAAAGCCTTCCTCAGAGATCAATGCAAAGAAATAGAGGGAAACAACAGAATGGGAAAGACTAGAGATCTCTTCAAGAAAATCAGAGATACCAAAGGAACATTTCATGCAAAGATGGGCTCGATAAAGGACAGAAATGGTATGGACCTAACAGAAGCAGAAGATATTAAGAAGAGATGGCAAGAATACACAGAAGAACTGTACAAAAAAGATCTTTACGACCCAGATAATCACGATGGTGTGATCACTGACCTTGAGCCAGATATCTTGGAATGTGAAGTCAAGTGGGCCTTAGAAAGCATCACTATGAACAAAGCTAGTGGAGGTGATGGAATTCCAGTTGAGCTATTCCAAATCCTGAAAGATGATGCTGTGAAAGTGCTGCACTCAATATGCCAGCAAATTTGGAAAACTCAGCAGTGGCCACAGGACTGGAAAAGGTCAGTTTTCATTCCAATCCAAGAAAGGCAATGCCAAAGAATGCTCAAACTACCGCACAATTGCACTCATCTCACATGCTAGTAAAGTAATGCTCAAAATTCTGCAAGCCAGACTTCAGCAATATGTGAACCGTGAACTTCCAGATGTTCAAGCTGGTTTTAGAAAAGGCAGAGGAACCAGAGATCAAATTGCCAACATCCTCTGGATCATGGAAAAAGCAAGAGAATTCCAGAAAAACATCTATTTCTGCTTTATTGACTATGCCAAAGCCTTTGACTGTGTGGATCACAATCAACTGTGGAAAATTCTGAAAGAGATGGGAATACCAGACCACCTGACCTGCCTCTTGAGCTGTATGCAGGTCAAGAAGCAACAGTTAGAACTGGACAAGAAACAACAGACGGGTTCCAAATACAAAAAGGAGTACGTCAAGGCTGTATATTGTCACCCTGCTTATTTAACTTATATGCAGAGTACATCATGAGAAACCCTGGGCTGGAAGAAGCACAAGCTGGAATCAAGATTGCTGGGAGAAATATCAATAACCTCAGATATGCAGATGACACCACCCTTATGGCAGAAAGTGAAGAGGAACTCAAAAGCCTCTTGAGGAAAGCGAAAGTGGAGAGTGAAAAAGTTGGCTTAAAGTTCAACATTCAGAAAACGAAGATCATGGCATTGGGTCCCATCACTTCATGGGAAATAGATGGGGAAACAGTGGAAACAGTGTCAGACTTTATTTTTCTGGGCTCCAAAATCACTGCAGATGGTGACTGCAGCCATGAAATTAAAAGACGCTTACTCCTTGGAAGGAAAGTTATGACCAACCTAGATAGCATATTGAAAAGCAGAGACATTACTTTGCCAACAAAGGTTCGTCTAGTAAAGGCTATGGTTTTTCCTGTGGTCATGTATGGATGTGAGAGTTGGACTGTGAAGAAGGCTGAGTGCTGAAGAATTGATGCTTTTGAACTGTGGTGTTGGAGAAGACTCTTGAGAGTCCCTTGGACTGCAAGGAGATCCAACCAGTCCATTCTGAAGGAGATCAGCCCTGGAATTTGTTTGGAAGGAATGATGCTAAAGCTGAAGCTCCAGTACTTTGGCCACCTCATGTGAAGTGTTGACTCATTGGAAAAGACCCTGATGCTGGGAAGGATTGGAAGCAGGAGGAGAAGGGGATGACAGAGGATGAGATGGCTGGATGGCATCACTGACTCGATGGACGTGAGTCTGGGTGAACTCCGGGAGTTGGTGATGGACAGGAAGGCCTGGTGTGCTGTGATTTATGGGGTCGCAAAGAGTCGGACACAACTGAGCGACTGATCTGATCTGATCTGATGCAGATGACACCACCCTTATGGCAGAAAATGAAAAGGAACTAAAGAGTTTCTTGATGAAAGTGAAAGAGAAGAGTGAAAAAGCTGGCTTAAAACTCAACATTCAAAAAACTAAGATCATGGCATCTGGTCCCATCACTTTATGGCAAATAGATGGGGAAACAATCGAAAGAGTGACAGACTGTTTTCTTGGGCTCCAAAATCACTGCAGATGGTGACTGCAGCCATGAAATTAAAAGCTGCTTGCTCCTTGGAAGAAAGGCTATGACCATCCTAGACAGCATATTAAAAAGCAGAAACATTACTTTGCCGACAAAGGTCCATCTAGCCAAAGCTATGGTTTTTCTTGTAGTCATGTATGGATATGAGAGTTGGACCATTAAGAATGTTGAGTGCCAAAGAATTGATGCTTTTGAACTGCGGTGTTGGAGAAGACTCCTGAGAGTCCCTTGGATTGCAAGGAGATCAAACCAGTCAATCCTAAAGGAAATCAGTCCTGAACATTCATTGGAAGGACTGATGCTGAAGCGGAATTCCAGTATTTTGGCCACCTGATGCGAAGAACTGACTCACTGAAAAAGACCCTGATGCTGGGAAAGGTTGAAGGCAGAGGAGAAGGGGAAAACAGAGGATGAGACGATTGGATGGCATCACCAACTCGATGGACATGAGTTTAAGCAAGCTCTGGGAGTTGGTGATGGAAGGGAAGCCTGGCATCCATGGGGTCACAGAGTCCAACACGATTGAGTGATTGAATTGACTGATTTTAGGGAAAGAAAGAGGAATACTATGTCATTTGTTCACCCACGTGGGTAACCGTCTACTGCAGCTGTTCCTACTGAGCATTGGAGAGAAGCCATAACTCCATCCGTGAATACCCTATCTTCCTGGCAGGTACGTGAGCTTCCAAGGGAGTAGTAAGCACTGACCGCCCACATTCCTTTATTCGGCGCCCTTTTTCACGTGGGCTCCTTTAAGATCATATTGTTTTAAGACGATCAGACTTTTTCCTTTAATGGAACACCACTAAGCCCTTCTTCCCCCGACCTTTTAATTCACATTGAATAATAAAACTTAACATTGAACTGTCATTTGATATTGCAACACCATAGATGCCAAAGGTAAGGCCTTGAGTTTGTGAAAAGTTTGCAATTCTTGGTCCAGCAAGTTTTCAGGACGTAATCTGGAAGTGTTTTAAATGCCAAAAAGAAATATGACACCCCTCCCTTCTGTTTTCATTTCCTTTTTATCCTGGTCTTCTTTTCCCCTGGTATCTGTTATAGTCTCCACGTTGCCTCTTTGAGACGGTCTCTCCAGCACGTGGAACCACTTCTTCCCAGGGAAGGTGCTGCATTTGCTGCTGTTTTTGCTTCCTCCTCTCTGATTCCCTGATCTTCCTTCCCATCGTGCCTCTGTGGTCCCCAGCCAGTCTTCTCTCTGCCTTTTTGTCTGGCCATGAGACGGAGCCCTTCCTCTCCTCTCTGCCAGCTGTGCAAATGGATCTATCATGCTCTTTCTGGATGAGGACACTGGTCACTCTGCGTCTTGAGTTTTACTTTTCTGTGGTCATTTTATAGGTCTTCCATTCATAAAGTCACATTTGTTCAGCAAACGTGTACCCACGATGGCTACAGGCTATTCAGAGTCTCTCAGATGTCCTGACCCTGAATGTCACCAGGAGAGGATAAGAGAGTAATAAATATAATTCCTCAGCACACCTGGAGGGACAGCTCCAAGTAGAAAAGGTCTAAGTAATTCAAACCCTTGTATTCCTCCCGATGGAACTATAATACTTTAGCAAAGAGAGATTCTCCCTACATACTTGCTGAGGATCTAAATTTTGGGATATATGTATGGCCTTGCCGAATAAACATTAAAGACATCATAGAGAGTGGAGTAAACTGTAAATATATGGCCTTCTACTTCTTCCATTTTTAAACAAAGCCATTGATACTGTTGATACACCAAGGTAGCCTAAAGTCCAGCAGTCCTAGCACAAGGGGCTCTTAAACTCTATGTCTTAGAGCATAGTATCCTAATATAGGTAGCAATAAATCCCTGTACTCTACCTTCCAATCCTCTGCTAACCTCCATCTTCCTCCCTTTCACAAGCAAATGCTTATAAATTCTCGGTATTCTCTGGCTCCAGTTCCTCAACTACTCTTCACACCTCATTTCACTGTGGTCTGGTTTCTATATTTGACACTCTATTGAAACTGCTCTTCTCAGGTCAACTTACACCTCCTTATTGCCACACCCAATAATCCTTTTTTTTTTTTTTGTTACTAGACCTTAATTTTTTAGAGCAGTTTTATGTTCACAGCAAAACTGAGGGGAAGGTATAGATATTTCCCATTTACCCTATATCCCCACACATGCACAACCTCCCCATCATTGATGTCCCCACCAGAGTTACAGCTGATGAACCTACACTGACCCATTACTACCACCCAAGTCCATAGCTTACGGTAGGGATCACTCTTGGTGTTGTACATTCTATGAGTTTGGACAAATGTATAATGACACGTATCCACTATCACAGTATCATGAAGAATAGTTTCACTGCCCTACAAATCATCTGTGCTCAGTCTATTTATCCTCCCCTCCCCCAGCTCCTAGTAATGAATATCTTTTTACTGTCTCCATGGTTTTCCTTTTCTAGAATGTCATTATGTTATAATCATACAGTATGTAACCTTTTTATATTGACTCTTTTTTTTTTTTTTTTTACTTAGTACATGGACATCACCAGATGGTCAACACCGAAATCAGATTGATTATATTCTCGGCAGCCAAAGATGGAGAAGCTCTATACAGTCAGCAAAAACAAGACCAGGAGCTGACTGTGGCTCAGATCATGAACTCCTTATTGCCAAATTCAGATTTAAATTGAAGAAAGTAGGGATAACCACTAGACCATTCAGGTATGACCTAAATCAAATCCCTTATGATTATACAGTGGAAGTGAGAAATAGATTTAAGGGCCTAGATCTGGTAGAGTGCCTGATGAACTATGGAATGAGGTTCATGACATGGTATAGGAGACAGGGATCAAGACCATCCCCATGGAAAAGAAATGCAAAAAAGCAAAATAGCTGTCTGGGGAGGCCTTACAAATAGCTGTGAAAAGAAGAGAAGCGAAAAGCAAAGGAGAAAAGGAAAGATATAAACATCTGAATGCAGAGTTCCAAAGAATAGCAAGAAGAGATAAGAAAGCCTTCTTCAGTGATCAATGCAAAGAAATAGAGGAAAACAACAGAATGGGAAAGACTAGGAATCTCTTCAAGAAAATCAGAGATACCAAAGGAACATTTCATGCAAAGATGAGCTTGATAAAGGACAGAAATGGTATGGACCTAACAGAAGCAGAAGATATTAAGAAGAGATGGCAAGAATACACAGAAGAACTCTACAAAAAAGATCATGACCCAGATAATCACGATGGTGTGATCACTCACCTAGAGCCAGACATCCTGGAATGTGAAGTCAAGTGGGCCTTAGAAAGTATCACTAAGAACAAAGCTAGTGGAGGTGATGGAATTCCAGTTGAGCTATTCCAAATCCTGAAAGATGATGCTGTGAAAGTGCTGCACTCAATACACCAGCAAATTTGGAAAACTCAGCAGTGGCCACAGGACTGGAAAAGGTCAGTTTTCATTCCAATCCCAAAGAAAGGCAATGCCAAAGAATGCTCAAACTACCGCACAATTGCACTCATCTCACATGCTAGTAAAGTAATGCTCAAAATTCTCCAAGCCAGGCTTCAGCAGTATGTGAGCCATGAACTTCCCAGATGTTCAAGCTGGTTTTAGAAAAGGCAGAGGAACCAGAGATCAAATTGCCAACATCCTCTGGATTATGGAAAAAGCAAGAGAATTCCAGAAAAACATCTATTTCTGCTTTATTGACTATGCCAAAGCCTTTGACTGTGTGGATCACAATCAACTGTGGACAATTCTGAAAGAGATGGGAATACCAGACCACCTGATCTGCCTCTTGAGAAATTTATATGCAGGTCAGGAAGCAACAGTTAGAACTGGACATGGAACAACAGACTGGTTCCAAATAGGAAAAGGAGTTTGTCAAGGCTGTATATTGTCACCCTGTTTATTTAACTTATATGCAGAGTACATCATGAGAAATGCTGGACTGGAAGAAACACAAACTGGAATCAAGATTGTTGGGAGAAATATCAATAACCTC
This sequence comes from Bos taurus, assembly GCF_002263795.3. Taxonomy (NCBI): domain Eukaryota; kingdom Metazoa; phylum Chordata; class Mammalia; order Artiodactyla; family Bovidae; genus Bos; species Bos taurus. Next base: position 13,325,976 of record NC_037350.1, read on the forward strand.
GGATATGCAGATGACACCACCCTTATGGCAGAAAGTGTAGAGGAACTCAAAAGCCTCTTGATGAAAGTGAAAGTGGAGAGTGAAAAAGTTGGCTTAAAGCTCAACATTCAGAAAATGAAGATCATGGCATCCGGTCCCACCACTTCATGGGAAATAGATGGGGAAACGGTGGAAACAGTGTCATACTTTCTTTTTCTGGGCTCCAAAATCACTACAGATGGTGACTGCAGCCATGAAATTAAAAGACATTTACTCCTTGGAAGGAAAGTTATGACCAACCTAGACAGCATATTCAAAAGCAGAGACATTACTTTGCCAACAAAGGTTCGTCTAGTAAAGGCTATGGTTTTTCCTGTGGTCATGTATGGATGTGAGAGTTGGACTGTGAAGAAGGCTGAGTGCTGAAGAATTGATGCTTTTGAACTGTGGTGTTGGAGAAGACTCTTGAGAGTCCCTTGGACTGCAAGGAGATCCAACCAGTCCATTCTGAAGGATATCAGCCCTGGAATTTGTTTGGAAGGAATGATGCTAAAGCTGAAGCTCCAGTACTTTGGCCACCTCATGCGAAGAGTTGACTCATTGGAAAAGACTCTGATGCTGGGAGGGATTGGGGGCAGGAGGAGGAGGGGATGACAGAGGATGAGATGGCTGGATGGCATCACTGACTCGATGGACGTGAGTCTGAGTGAACTCCTGGAGTTGGTGATGGACAGGGAGGCCTGGCGTGCTGTGATTCATGGGGTCACAAAGAGTCGGACACGACTGAGCGACTGATCTGATCTGATGCCTTTGAGGTTCTTCCTCATGGCTGAATAGTTCTTTCATTGCTTGATCATTTCCTTTTAGCTCTGAATAATATTTCATTGCCTGAATGTATCACAGTTTACTTTTCCATTCACTCTTGAAAGACATCTTGGTTGCTTCCAAGTTTTGGCAGTTGTGAATAAAGTTGCTATAAATATCCACGTACAGATTTTTGTGTGATGTAGATTTTCAACTTCTTTGAGTAAATATCAAGCAATATGACTGCTGGATTCTATGGTAAGAATATGTTTAGTTTTGTAAGAAACTGCCAAAGAGTCATCTTTTTTTTTAAGTTTAAAAAATTTATTTATTTATTTTGGCTGTGCCAGGTCTCTGTTGCTGTGCGGGCTTTTCTCTAGTTGCAGAGGGTGGGGGTTACTCTCTGGTTGTGGTACATGGACTTCTCGTTGCTGTGGTGTCTCTTGTGGAGCACGGGCTCTGTGCATGCTGGCTTCAGCAGGCTCAGTATTGTGGGCTCTAGAGCATGGGCTCAGTAGTTGTGGCACACGGGCTTAGTTGCTCTGCAGCACGTAGGATCTTCCTGATCCAGGGATCGAACCCGTGTCTCCTGCACTGGCAGGTGGATTCCTTGCCACTGACCCACCAGGCAAGCCTGCCAAAGTGTCTTCTAAAGGGGCTGTATTATTGTGCATTCGTGCCAGCAATGAGTGAGAGTCCCTGCATCCTCCCCAGAATTTGACGTTGTCAGTGTTTGGGATGTGGGCCATTCACAGAGGTGTATAGTGGTATCTCGCGGTTGTTTTCTTAGTAGCCTGCAATTTTCTGATGTCCTATGACGTGGAACATCTTTTCACATGTGTATTTGCCACCTGTATCTTCTTTGGTGAGGTGGCTATTAAGGTCTTTGGTCTATTCTTTTTAAATTGGGTTGTTTGTTTTCTTACTGTTGGGTTTTAAGAGTTCTTTTGTATATTTTGGATAACAGTCCTTTATCAAACGTATCTTTAACTAACACAAATATTTTCTCATAGTTTGTGGCTTCTCTTTATTTTCTTGACAGTGTCTTCCAGGGAGCAGAAGTTTTTAATTTTAGAAGTCTAGTTTATTGATTTTTTTTCTTTCAGGTTGTGCCTTTGGTGTTGTATATAAAAAGTCATTGCTATACCCTAGGTAATATAGATTTTATCCTTCTAGAAATTATAGTTTTGGGTCCTGGAACCATTCCTCTATGGATACGGGCAAATGGCTATATGCAGACACACAACATACTCTAATATAAATATATATATTTCACATTTTAACTGGGCTTTCCTGGTGACTCAGCAGTAAAGAAGTTCAGTTCAGTTCAGTTCAGTCACTCAGTCATGTCTGACTCTGCAATCCCATGGACTGCAGCATGCCAGGCTTCCCTGTCCATCATCAACTCCAGGAGCTTACTGAAACCCATGTCTATCGAGTCAGTGATGCCATCCAACCATCTCATCCTCTATTATCCCCTTCTCCTCCTGCCTTCAGTCTTTCCTAGCATCATGGTCCGGTCTTTTATAATGAGTCAGTTATTTGCATCAGGTGGTCAAAGTGTTGGAGCTTCAGCTTCAGGATCAGTCCTTCCAATGAATATTCAGAACTGATTTCCTTTAGGACTGACTGCTTGGATATCCTTGCAGTCCAAGGGAACTGTCGAGTCTTCTCCAACACCACAGTTCAAAAGCATCAGTTCTTCGGCGCTCAGCTTTCTTTATGGTCCAGCTCTCACATCCATACATGACCACTGGAAAACCCATAGCTTTGACTAGATGCACCATTGTTGGCAAGACAGACCTTTGTCAGCCTCTTCCAACAACACAAGAGAAGACTTTACACATGAACATCACCAGTCAATACCAAAATCAGATTGATTATATTCTTTGCAGCCAAAGATGGAGAAGCTCTATACAGTCAGCAAAAACAAGACCAGGAGCTGACTGTGGCTCAGATCATGAACTCCTTATTGCCAAATTCAGACTGAAATTGAAGAAAGTAGGGAAAACCACTAGACCATTCAGGTATGACCTAGATAAAATACCTTATGATTATACAGTAGAAGTGACAAATAGATTCAAGGGATCTGATAGACAGAGTGCCTTAAGAACTATGGATGGAGGTTTGTTACATTGTACAGGAGGCAGTGATAAATACCATCCCCAAGAAAAAGAAATGCAAAAAGGCAAATGGTTGTCTGAGGAGGACTTACAAATAGCTGAGAAAAGAAGAGAAGTGAAAGGCAAAGGAGAAAAGGAAAGATATACCCATTTGAATGCAGAGTTCCAAAGAATAGTAAGGAGAGATAAGAAAGCCTTCCTCAGTGATCAATGCAAAGAAATAAAAGAAAACAATAGAATAGGAAAGACTAGGGATCTCTTCAAGAAAATCAGAGATATCAAGGGAACATTTCATGCAAAGATGGGCAAAAGAAAGGACAGAAATGGCATGGACCTAACAGAAGCAGAAGATATTAAGAAGAGGTGGCAAGAATACACAGAAGAAATATACAAAAAAGATCTTCATGACCTAGATAACCATGATGGTGTGATCACTCACCTAGAGTCAGACATCCTGGAATGCAAAGTCAAATGGGCCTTAGAAAGCATCACTACAAACAAAGCTAGTGGAGGTGATGGAATTCTAGTTGTGCTATTTCAAGTCCTAAAAGATGATGCTGCAAAAGTGCTTCACTCAATATGCCAGCAAATCTGGATAACTCAGCAGTGACCACAGGACTGGAAAAGGTCAGTTTTCATTCCAATCCCAAAGAAAGGCAATGCCAAGGAATGTTCAAACTATCACATGATTGCATGCATCTCACACGCTAGCAAAGTAATGCTCAAAATTCTCCAAGCCAGACTTCAACAGTACATGGACTGTGAACTTCCAGATGTTCAAGCTTGATTTAGAAAAGACAGAGGAACCAGAGATCAAATTGCCAACATCCGTTGGATCAAAGAAAAAGCAAGAGAGTTCCAGAAAAACATCTACTTTTCTTTTATTGATTATGCCAAAGCCTATGTCGATCACAACAAACTGTGGAAAATTATTCAAGAGATGGGAATACCAGATCACCTTAGCTGCCTCCTGAGAAATCTGTATTAGGTAAAGAAGCAATAGTTAGAGCCAGACATGGAACAAAAGACTAGTACCAAGTAGAGAAAGGAGTATGTCAAGGCTGTAATATTGTCACCCTGCTTATTTAACATATATGCAGAGTACATCATGTGAAATGCTAGGCTGGATGAAGCACAAGCTGGAATCAAGATTGCTGGGAGAAATATCAATAACCTCAGATATGCAGATGACACCACCCTTATGGCAGAAAGTGAAGAGGAACTAAAGAGCCTCTTGATGAAAGTGAAAGAGAAGAGTGAAAAAGCTAGCTTAAAACTCAACATTCAAAAAACTAAGATCACGGCATCCAGTCTCATTAGTTCAGTTCAGTTTAGTTCAGTTGCTCAGTCATGTCCGACTCTTTGCGACCACGTGGACTGCAGCATGCCAGGCTTCCATCTCCATCACCAACTCCCAGAGCTTACTCAAACTCATGTCCATCGAGTCAGCATGCCATCCAACAATCTCATCCTGTTGCCCCCTTCTCCTCCTGCCTTCAGTCTTTCCCAGCATCAGGGTCTTTTCCAGTGAGTCAGTTCTTTGCATCAGGTGGCCAAAGTATTGGAGTTTCGGCTTCATCATCAGTCCTTCCAATGAATATTCAGGGTTGATTTCCTTTAGGATGGACTGGTTTGATCTCCTTGCAGTCCAAGGGACTCTCAAGAGTCTTCTCCAACATCACAGTTCAAATGCATCAATTCTTCAGCGCTAAGCTTTCTGTATAGTCCAACTCTCACACCCATTCACGACTACTGGAAAAACTATAACTTTGACTAGAAGGACCTTTATTAGCAAGGTAATGTCTCTGCTTTTAATATGCTGTCCCTCACTCCATGGCAAATAGATGGAGAAACAATGGAAACAATGCCAGACTTTATTTTCTTGGGCTCCAAAATCACTGCAGATGGTGACTGCAGCCACGAAATTAAAAGACGCTTGCTTCTTGAAAGAAAAGCTATGACCAACGTAGACAGTATATTAAAAAGCAGAGACATTACTTTGCCGACAAAGGTCTGTCTAGTTAAGGCTATGGTTTTTCCAGTGGTCATGTATGGATATGAGAGCAGTAAGGAATCCACCTGCCTAAGCAGGAGATGCAGTTTGATCCCTGGGTCAGGAAGATTCCCTGGAGAAGGAAATGGCAACTCACTCCAGTATTCTTGCCTGGGAAATCCTATGGTCAGAGGATCCTGGAGAGCTACAGTCGGTGGTGTCACAAAGAGTTGGACACGACTTAGCGACTAAGCAATAACAACAACAACATATCTTAATTGAAAAATACATTGTTGCTAAAAAATGCTAAACATAATGATTCTTCAGCAAATAGTCATCTTCTTGCTGGTGGAGGGTCTTGCCTACCATTTGATGTCTGCTGACTGATCATGGTGGCAGTTGCTGAAGCCTGGGGTGACTGTAGCAATTTATTAAAAAAAGACAAGAAGGAAGTTTGCTGCATAGATTTACTCTTCCTCTCACGAATGATTTGTCTGTAGCAGGCAATGCTGTTTGATAGTATTTTACCCACAGTAGAGTTTCTTTCACAATTAGAGTCAATCCTCTTAAATCCTGCCACTGCTTTATCAACCAAGTTTATGTAATATTCGAAATCCTTTGTGGTGATTTGAGCAATTGTCACATCATCTTCACAAGAGTAGATTCCAGCGCAGGAAATCACTTTTTTCGCTCATCAACAAGAAGAAACTCTTCATTCAACAAAGTTTTATCAAGAGATTGTAGTAATTCAGTTACACATTCAGGCCCCAATTTGAATTTGAGTTCTCTTTCTATTTCCACTGCCTCTGTAGTTACTTACTTCCTCCACTGAAGTCTTGAACCCCTCAAAGTCATACATGAGGATGAGGGCTGGAACTAACTGGTTCCAAACTTCTGTTAATGTTGGTATTTTGGACTCTTCCTATGAAGCACTAATGTTCTTAATGACATCCAGAATGATGACTCCTTTCCAGAAGGTTTTCAATTTACTTTGCCCAGATTCATCAGAGGAATAACCATCTATGGCAGCTATAGACTTACAAAATGTATTTCTTAAAGAAGACTTGAAAGTTAAAATTACTCCTTGATCCACAGGCTGCAGAATGGATGTCATATTAGCAGGCACGAAAATAATACAAATCTCATTGGATATCTCCCTCAGAGCTCTTTGGTTACCAGGTGCATTGTTAATGCAGTAATATTTTGAAAGAAATCTTAAAAAAAAATTTTATGAACACTAGGTCTCAACAGTGAGCTTAAAATATCCAGTAAACCATGTTGTAAACACATGTGCTGTCATCCAGGCTTTGTTGTTCCATTTATAGAGCACAGGCAAAGTAGATTTAACATAATTCTTAAGGTCTTAATATTTTCAGAATGGGACATGAATATTGGCTTCAACTTTAAGTCACCGGATGCATTAACCCCTAAAAAGAGAATCAGCATGTCCTTTGAAGCTTTGAAGCCAGGCACTGACTTCTCTCTAGTAAGTCCTAGATGGTGTCTTTTCCCATTGTAAGGCTGTTTCATCCACATTGAAAATGTGTTGTTTACTGTAGCCACCTTAATTAACTATCTTAGCCAGATTTTCTGAATAACTTGCTGCAGCTGCAACGCTTGCTGCTTCCTTTTGCTATGGACACGGCTTCATCCTTTACATGTCATGAACCAACGCCTGCTGGCTTCAAACTTTGCTTCAGTAGCTTCCTCGCTTCTCTCAGCCTTCTAGAATTGAAGAGAAATATGGGCTTGATCTGGATTAGACTTTGGCTTGAGGAAATATTGTGGCTGGTTTGATATTTTGTTCAGACCACTAGAACTTTCTCCAAATCAACAATAATTTTTGCTTTCTTACCATTCTTGTGTTCACTGGAGCAGCACGTTTCATCTTCCTCCATGAATTCTTTCTTTGCATTTACAACTTGGCTAGTTGTTTGGTGCAAATGGCCTACCTTCAGGCCTATTTCAGCTTTTAACATGCCTTCCTCACTAAGCTTAATAATTTCTAGCTTTCTGCTTAAAGTGAAAGGTGTTCCTTTCATTTGAACACATAGAAGCTATTGTAGGTTTATTAACTGGCTTAATTTCAATATTGTTGTATCTCATGGAATAGGGAAAGGAGAGTTAAAGAGACAGGGGAATGACTGGTAAAGCAAATAAAACACACACAATATTTATCAATTAAATTCATCGTTTTATGTGGGCATGGTTCATGGGGCCTCCAAATAATAAAGCCGAGACAAGCTACCACACGCCCGAGGTCAGGAGAGGCAGCCGAGAGGAGCAACCCCACATCCAAGGAGCGGCGGCTGTGCGAGCAAAGGAGGGCCAAGAGGAGCTACTCCACGTTCAAGGTCAGGAGGGGTGGACGTGAGGAGATACCCCTCATCCAAAGTAAGGAGCAGCGGCTGTGCTTTGCTGGAGCAGCCGTGAAGAGATACCCCATGTCCAAGGTAAGAGAAACCCAAGTAAGACAGTAGGTGTTGTGAGAGGGCATCAGAGGGCAGACACACAGAAACCATAATCACAGAAAACTAGCCAATCTGATTACACGGACCACAGCCTTGTCTAACTCAATGAAACTAAGCCATGCCCTGTGGGGCCAGCCAAGATGGGAGGGTCATGGTGGAGAGGTCTGACAGAATGTGGTCCACTGGAGAAGTGAATGGCAAACCACTTCAGTATTCTTGCCTTCAGAACACCATGAACAGTATGAAAAGGCAAAATGATAGGATACTGAAAGGGGAGCTCCCTGGGTCGGTAGGTGCCCAATATGCTACTGGAGATCAATGGAGAAATAACTCCAGAAAGAATGAAAGGATGGAGCCAAAGCAAAAACAATACCCAGTTGTGGATGTGACTGGTGATAGAAGGAAGGTCCGATGATGTAAAGAGCAATATTGTATAGGAATCTGGAATGTCAGGTCCATGAATCAAGGCAAATTGGAAGTGGTCAAACAAGAGATGGCAAGAGTGAACATCAACATTCTAGGAATCAGCGAACTAAAATGGACTGGAATGGGTGAATTTAACTCAGATGACCATTATATCTACTACTGTGGGCAGGAATCCCTTAGAAGAAATGGAGTAGCCATCATGGTCAACAAAAGAGCCCAAAATGCAGTACTTGGATGCAATCTCAAAAACGATAGAATGATCTCTGTTCGTTTCCAAGGCAAACCATTCAATATCACAGTAATCCAAGTCTATGCCCCAACCAGTAACGCTGAAGAAGCTGAAGCTGAACAGTCCTATGAAGACCTACAAGACCATTTAGAACTAACACCCAAAAAAGATGTCCTTTTCATTATAGGGGACTGGAATGCAAAAGTAGGAAGTCAAGAAACACCTGGAGTAACAGGCAAATTTGGCCTTGGAGTACGGAATGAAGCAGGGCAAAGACTAATAGAGTTTTGCCAAGAGAACGCACTGGTCATAGCAAACACCCTCTTCTAACAACAGAAGAGAAGACTCTATACATGGACATCACCAGATGGTCAACACCGAAATCAGATTGATTATATTCTTTGCAGCCAAAGATGGAGAAGCTCTATACAGTCAACAAAAACAAGACCAGGAGCTGACTGTGGCTCAGATCATGAGCTCCTTAATGCCAAATTCAGACTTAAATTGAAGAAAGTGGGGAAAACCACTAGACCATTCAGGTATGACCTGAATTAAATCCCTTATGATTATACAGTGGAAGTGAGAAATAGATTTAAGGGACTAGATCTGATAGAGTGTCTGATGAACTATGGACTGAGGTTCATGACATTGTACAGGAGACAGGGATCAAGACCATCCCCATGGAAAAGAAATGCAAAAAAGCAAAATGGCTGTCTGAGGAGGCCTTACAAATAGCTGTGAAAAGAAAAGAAGTGAAAAGCAAAGGAGAAAAGGAAAGATATAAGCATCTGTATGCAGAGTTCCAAAGAATAGCAAGAAGAGATAAGAAAGCCTTCCTCAGCGATCAATGCAAAGAAATAGAGGAAAACAACAGAATGGGAAAGACTAGAGATCTCTTCAAGAAATAATTACAATAGTAACATCACTGACCATAGATCAACAGTAAGTTTTTTGTTTGTTTGTTTGTTTGTTTTTACCATCACCATTTCTTCTCCAATGTTCTTCCTTTTTTTATGACCTATATAATCTTCCTTCTCTGGAAAAAAATTCTTTTAATGTTTCTTTCAAGACACATCTACTGACAAGAAATTCCCTCCGTTTTTGTTTGTCTGAGAAAGTCTTTATTTCTCTTTTACTTTTGAAGGATAATTTCACAGGGCACAGAATTCTAGATTGGTGTTTTTTTTTTCCTCTCTCACAACACTTAAATAATCTCACTCTACTCTCTTCCTGTTTCTAAGGTTTCTGAAGAGAAATTGAGTGTAATTCTAATCTTTGTTCTTCTACAGGTAAAGTGTTTCCCCTCCCCCCTGGGATTCTTCCAGGATTTTTTTCTTTATCTCTGACTTTCTGCCGTTTGAAAATAATATGCCTAGGTGTAGTTTTCCTGGAATTTATTCTATGCATGCTAACTTGCTTCAGTTGTGTCTGACTGTTTGTGACCCTAAGGACTGTAGCCTGCCAGGCTCTTCTGTCCATGGGATTCTCCAGGCAAGAATACTGGAGTGGGTTGCCATCTCCTTCTCCAGGGGATCTTCCCGAGCCAGGGATCAAACCCGGATCTCCTACATTGCAGGCAGATTCTCTACTGTCTGAGCCACCTGGGAAGCTAGCCTATGTGCTGTTTTCTGAGTTTCCTAGATCTGTGTTTTAATGTTTGGCATTAAATTTGAGGGATTCTAAGTCATTATTGCTTCTTATGCTTCTTCCATTCCTTTCTCTCTTTTCCTTCTGGTATTTTCATCACACAAACGTTATACTTTTTGTAGTTGACTCACAGTTCTTGGATATTCTATTTTTTTTCCAGTCTTTGTTTTTCTTTTTCCTTTTCTATTTTAAAGGTTTCTACTGAGATATCTACAAGCTAAGAGATTCTTCAGCCATAATCAGTTTACTAGTGAGCCCATTAGACATACTTTATTTCTATTGCAGTCTTTTAAAATCTCAGGCTTTTAAAAAAAATTCTCCCTTAGGACTCCCATCTATCTTCTTATATTTCCCCTCTGTTCTTGCATATTGTCTATTTTAATCATTAGAGGGCTTAGAATTCCTTAGAATATTAATCAAAGTTTTTAAAATTTATTTTTATTTTTTAATATAAATTTATTTATTTTAATTGGGGGCTAATTACTTTACAATATTGTATTGGTTTTGCCATACATTGACATGAATCAGCCATGGGTGTACATATGTTCCCCATCCTGAACCCCCCTCCCACCTCTCTCCCCATCCCATCCCTCTGGGTCATCCCAGTGCACCAGCCCCGAGCACCCTGTATCATGCATTGAACTTGGACTGGCGATTCGTTTCACATATGATAATATACATGTTTCAATGCCATTCTCCCAAATTATCCCACTCTTGCCCTCTCCCACAGAGTCCAAAAGACTGTTCTATACATCTGTGTCTCTTTTGCTGTCTCACATACAGGGTTAACGTTTCCATCTTTCTAAATTTCATATATATGCATGAGTATACTGTATTGGTGTTTTTCTTTCTGGCTTACTTCACTCTGTATAATAGGCTCCAGTTTCATCCACCTCATTAGAACTGATTCAAATGTATTCTTTTTAACGGCCGAGTAATACTCCATTGTGTATATGTACCACAGCTTTCTTATCCATTCATCTGCTGATGGACATCTAGGTTGCTTCCATGTCCTGGCTATTATAAACAGTGCTGCAATGAACATTGGGGCAAAGCTTTTTTGTTTTAAATTCCTGTTTTGATAATTCCAACACCCCTGCCTGTATCTGAGTCTAGTTTTAGTTCTTGTTTTGCCTCTTCAGTCTCGTTTTCTTTTTTATTGTTGCTGTTGTTTGTTTGTTTTGGTTTTTAGTACATCTTGTAATTTTTTTTCTTGATAACCAGATATGATGCACTGGGTAAAAGGAACTGCTATAGATAAGCCTTTAGTACTGTATGGTATTGTGTGGGAGGGGGTGGGAAGAGGGAAGCATTTTGTACTCCTGTGATTAGGTCTCAGTCTTTCAGTGAGCCTATGCCTCTGGGCTGTGATCTTTACACATGTTTCTCAGTCCACACCTCTCCTCTACACCCCCTTAGATGGGATAGAATACCCATAATGGGCTCGAGTTGGATGTTTCCCTTTTCCCACATGGAAGGCTAGAGTCAGCTGGAGTTGGTTATTTTCCTCCCCTAGGTCAGTCAGACTCTGATAAAACCCCAGCAGGTTAGGTTCTGGTTAAAGAGCTTCTCCTCAGGGCAGACCTTGCTAAGGAGAGCAGATCCACTTGCATGGAATGTGGTTTTTCCATCGCTTACTTTCAGTATATGTATGTCCTCACTTCCGAAGTGAGTCTCTTGTCGGCAGCATACAGATGATGGGTCTTGTTTTTATTTATCCATTCAACCACTTGATTGGCCTTTTGATTGGTGAACTTAGCGCATTTACATTTCTAAACATTTATTTGATTTCAGCTGAGGGATAACTGCTCTGTCACACTGTGTTGGTTTCTGCCGTACATCAGCATGGATCAGCCATAGGTATGCGTATGTTCCCTCCCTGTGGAACCTCCCTCGCATCCCAACCCTCCAGGTTGTCACAGAGCCCTGGTTTGAGTTCCCTGAGTCATACAGCAAATTCCCACTGGCTATCCATTTTACATATGGCAGTGTATGTGCTTCCATGCTACTCTCTCCATTAGTCTATTTACATTTAAAGCAATTATTGGTAGGTATGTACTCACTTGGAAGGAAAGTTTGGGAGGAAAGTTATGACCAACCTAGATAGCATATTCAAAAGCAGAGACATTACTTTGCCAACAAAGGTTCGTCTAGTAAAGGCTATGGTTTTTCCTGTGGTCATGTATGGATGTGAGAGTTGGACTGTGAAGAAAGCTGAGCGCCGAAGAATTGATGCTTTTGAACTGTGGTGTTGGAGAAGACTCTTGAGAGTTCCTTGGACTGCAAGGAGATCCAACCAGTCCATTCTAAAGGAGATCAGCCCTGGGATTTCTTTAGGATTATATAACAATAATGTATCCTGCCTAAGGACAGTCTTTGGATTCAACCTTCTGTTATCTTAAAATGTTAATTATGGGAGTAGACCTGGTCTTTACAAGGATGTATCTTGCCTGAGGACAGTGTTATCTTAAAATGTAAATTATGGGAGTAGGTCTGATGAGGTCTTTACAACCTCCAGATAGTCTTTGGATTATATAACTTCATTGTTAACACTAGCAAGCGGGTACTCTTTCTGCCCCCTTCTGATGCCTATGTCAGAAGCTTTCTCTATCTCCTTTATACTTTAATAAAACTTTATTACACACACAAAAAATAAATAAATAAAAATAAAGGAGATCAGCCCTGGGATTTCTTTGGAAGGAATGATGCTAAAGCTGAAACTCCAGTACTTTGGCCACCTCATGCGAAGAGTTGACTCATTGGAAAAGACTCTGACTCTGGGAGGGATTGGGGGCAGGAGGAGAAGGGGACGACAGAGGATGAGATGGCTGGATGGCATCACTGACTCAATGGACGTGAGTCTGAGTGAACTCCGGGAGTTGGTGATGGACAGGGAGGCCTGGCGTGCTGCGATTCATGGGGTCGCAAAGAGTTGGACACGACTGAGCGACTGATCTGATCTGATACGGTATTCTGTTGTGGGAATGCAAAGAAACAACAGAGAAACAAAGAAAGCAAGCTTGAAACTCCAGCTAATGACAGTCTTCGTGGCCACAGGAGTTGAGTTTGGGGTGGATTCTTAGGGAAAATGAAGCTGGAAGGAGCCTTATTTTGTTTGTCCTGATTATTAGCTAGTTCTATGGAATCCACTTGATCAAACCAGCTCCAAAACACTCTAAATGAAATCTTTAAGTGAACCAGAACCCATGGGAAAGAGAATTCCTTGTCTCTCAACTCCCTCACCTTTCTGGGGATGAACAAAGTATTTCATGTAAGAGTCTCCACTTTTCAGCTTGAGGCAAATAATTATTCACTCTTAGAATACTGCATGTAATATCTGAACATACACACCTTGCTTTAAATCTTCTCTGTGAGTTTATCACATCTTATGCTGCTTGAGGGAAGAATCATATCTAACCGAAGATTTATAACTCCAATAGTACAAGCATTTATGCAACCATTTATCTACTCATTCATACAAACATTTATTGGATTTACAAATTTTGACTGAAAATCTACTTTGTAGCAAGGCACTGGGGAAAGCTCTGGGAGGCACAGAGAAATGATGAAGTCAGTCCCTGAAGAAGGAGCATAAAATCAATCCACTGGGTCCAAGAACATATGAAAAGATGCTCAACTTCACTCATAATAAGAGAAAAGCAAATTAGAGCTGCGCAAAGATTTTACCCAATAGACTAGAAAAGCCCCCAAAGTGGTAACCCGCTGTGTTGGCAAGGCTGTGGGGAAGCAGGCAATCCCAGGTATTGTTGACAAGAATGAAAAGTTGTACTACTTCCCAAAGAGGATAATTCTTAAATCTCTATGAAAGTTATAAATACATGTAGACTTTGATGCAGTGAGCCCATTTACAGAAATGTATTCTATGGTTATACAGGCACATATACAAAATGATTTAAGGGCCAACTATTTTTTTGCAGCATCATCTGTAACAGTGAGAGATTATTAAAATACACACATCCATCAACAAGGGTCTGATTCTACATATAATGGAATACCATGTAGCTGACAAGAAGAACGATGGGTTAAAACCTTCAAGATCTATTATCAGTGAGAAAGCAAAATCCAGAGATGCATGTTACCTTTTTTTTTTTTAAGAAGGAAGATAAGAATATGCATTTGTATTTCCTTGAGTTTGCACAAAGCAACTCTTGGATACACAAGGAGGTCATGAAAGTGTCTTAGAGTGGTGGTGGTGTGGACATACCAGGCTTGATGGGAAGGGGACAGATGGGAACAGGCGGGAGCAAAACCCTTCACTGTATGCCCCTGTATTGTTTGGATTTAAGAGCCACGTGGCTGTTATGATCTCTTCAAAAAATAAAACAGGTCTACTTAAAAATATTTTTTAGAGAAGGCACATACTTGTTCCAATAATGTGTACAATACACGTTGGGCCATATTTTCTTATTAAATCTAAAACTCCTTGAGAGATGAATCACATAAGAGCCTTTTAAACTAATCTCTCAGATGCTTTCTCCCTCTCCAATTTCTCTTGTAAACCCTTGCCAGATTAACCATCTCAAATACCCTTTTAGACAGACTGTCAGAAATGTTTCCTTATTGTCTCTGCATCAAATTCAAACATCTCTGTTCGACTTTTAGGTCTCTCCCCAAACTCACTCCATCCAACTGATGCAATCTGATGTCCACTATTGAGATCTCCAACTAGCATCTCATGCTCCTATCAGGCTGGGTTCAACGTTGTCCTTGAACGATTCCATCCCTGTGCTTTACTTGGGCTATTTCCCCTGTCCCTGGGGATGCCTTCCACTTTGCCTTCTGTTTATTCTGAGCCTCACTGTCTCCCAAGGCCACTCCCTTCCCTAAAGACTGTGCTGTGAGTCCACACTGATCTGTTCCTTATGTGACCTCCGAGATACTTAACATCAGTGCTCTAGGCTTGGCTTTGATTCTGTGTGAGATTGTTAGGTCCTTAAAGATAAAGCCAATGGCACCTAAACACACACACACACACACACACACACACACCGGGACCCTTGGGAGGCAGCAACATTAACCATACACACATACAGTTTTCTGGGTCCTACTAAGGAGAGATTGTCCAGGCACAGCTGTCTGACTGGCTAGACCTCAACTCATGTCCCACTTTATGCTTTAAATGGGGTTTTAGGGACCATGAGCCAAATTCTGTTCTGATTCATGTTATATGTTACATAATAGGCATCCTGTTGTTGTTGTTTAGCTGCTAAGTCATGTCCAACTTTTTTGTGACCTCATGGACTGTAGCTCACCAGGCTTCTCTGTCCATGGGATTCTCCAGGCAAGAATACTAGAGCGGGTTGCCATTTCCTTCTCCAGGGGATCTTCCCGACTCAGAGGCTGAACCTGCAGCTCCTGCTGCGTCTTCTGCATCGCAGGCGGATTCTTTACTACTAACCACTGGGGAAGCCCAGTAGGCATCCTACCTTGAGACAAAACTGAAATCCAAACATGACTGGCTGCGCCTGGTGAACTGGAGGGTGGTCCCAGGTGGAGTCCCCCCGACCTCCCACCATCACCACCAGATGAGGGAAGAGGCGGGACGACATTTGAGGTAGGAGAGAAGAGGACGCGGTGTCTTTTCCCCGTCCTGCTAGCCTGTGTCTGAGTGCTATGGAGCAAGATGCTGCAGGGCAAACCAAAGGTCCCGTTTCCACGAGGGATGCCAGGAACCACACAGCAAGAGTCCGAGTCTGTGAGGGAGCATCTGCTAGGCCAGTGTGGTTCTGGGATGGTGAGAAGTGGAAAGCAAGCAAGGCAGCTTCCACAGTTTTTGAGTTTTGCAGCTGGAGATGCACCAGGAGCCAGAGTCTGAGCCAGGTGGCCTGGTGAGCCTGGGACAAGTGACTTCTCAAGCCATGGATGTGAGCGGGGGGACTGCTATGGAATTACAAAAAATACCAATTCTTGAGCAATGTTAAGATCCTTATTGGGGCTGTCAGAAATCCCTGGGTGGTTTGGGGATTCTGCAGGATGCTGGGGATGGGAGTGGATGGAAGCAAGAGCCAGAGACATTTAGATGAATGCTGGTGGTGTGACCTCATCCACACCCCCAAGCAGAAGACATCTTGTGGAATTTAGCTTACACTTGCCATTCATCAACAATTTCCTCCCGCAGAGGGGGCCCACAGTCTCACTGATCATGAACCCATGGTTTGAGTGACAGAATTTCAGAGTGAGGCTTAGGAACAGCCAGCAGGTTGCATCCTGAGTGCTGACTTCTTCTCATCAACTGGGAATGGCCCCTGTGAATCCCCCCAGGAAGGATTTCAAAGCCCAGTCTGGTTCACTGGGCAAAAACACCATAATCCACTCTACACATGTCTGCCCTGGGCTCAGAATGGGAGGGCACACTTCTTGTGGATCTGTTATCCTTGCTCCTGTGTTACAGACAGAGAAACTGAGCCCTAGAGAAGGGAAGTGGCTTGTTCAAGATATCCTTACCAAGGCAGAACCAGGTCCTATGGCTGCTCCATTATCTTGTAAGGTTTGTTTTTGTTTTGTTTTGGTTTGTGTTTAGAAAGAGGAAAAAGTAAGGATAGTCAAAATAATGCATGATCCAAAACTTTGATTTTAGTTAATAGTTTTATTCTCCCATCCCTTCCCACTGTGCTGCTGTGCTGTGCTTAGCTGCTCAGTCGTGTCTGACTCTGTGACCCCATGGATTGTAGCCCACCAGGCTCCTCTATTCATGGGATTCTCCAGGCAAGAATACCGGAGTGGGTTGCCATGCCCTCTTCCAGGGATCTTCCCATTTCAGGGATCAAACTCAGGTCTCCTGCATTGCAGGTGGGTGGTTTCTTCTACCATCTGAGCCACCAGGGAAGCCCAAGAAGACTGGAGTGGGTAGCCTGTTCCTTCTCCAAGGGATCTTCCTGACCCAGGAATTGAACCAGGGTCTCCTGCATTGCAGGTGGATTCTTTGCCAGCTGAGCTACCAGAGAAACCCATTCCTTCCCTCTGCCCCTCCACCCACTCACAAAGAAACTATGAGCTCCTCATAAAATAGTCAACAGATTTGAGACTTTCTCCTTTCTGTCTAGCTCTCTGCCTACTCTTTGAGGGGTAAGATGGAGGAGTAAAGGAAACCAAACACAGAATACAGGTGGTCTGCAGGAAAAGCAAGTTGGAAAATACAGTTGAATAACCCAGAATCTAAGGTGCCTGCAAACCTTTCTTGTAGGCATTCAGATCCTTTCCCTTCACAGCTGCTGTTTTCCTGAAGCTCCTTCCTCCACTCCTACCACATACACCCCCACCTCCAACCCCACCCGGCTCCACATCTGATCTCTGCAGCTGGGTTTATGAGGAAATAGTGATCTTTTAAGATTTCCCACCTGCCACATCACATCATGAGTCATCACACTGGGGTATACCTTCGTCTGACATGCCAGGTCTCTCTGCTCACATCTTAAAAGGCAGTCTTTCACTCACAATAACAATCTGAAACCCATTGATAGAGACCAGGTTTTAAACTAGTACCTTTCGAGCATCTGAAAGAGATCTAAGCTTTGACCCTAACACGGAGGGCGCGGGCACTTAAATGTTTCGCCATTCTTCCAGGCCTTTATCCAGGATTCAAAGGGAAAACTCAAGGACTGTTAGTGCAATATTCAGGATATTAGCCCTAAGAGAAAAGGGAAATGGAAAAAAGCCTACCAGCGTTTCAGGAGCAATAAATGAAACGAGACAGCCTCTGACAGAAGACAAGGCATCGAAGAGTGACATTTCTCGGTGATAAGCTGCTCTATTCATTCCAGAAACATTTATTGAATTCTGAGCAAGGGCCAGGAGCCGGGGACAAAAACCGAAGCAGTCACATTCCATGTTCTTCAGTTCAGTGCGTGGGGAGGCCTCCACCCACGTGAACAGGTGACTTTGTTGTGGTGTGACACGCAGTGATGAAGGCGAGGGCTCGGAGCTATGGGAACGCTTTAAAAAGGGACTTAAGGGGACTCGCCGCTGCTAATATGTATTCTGCGCTTTTATACTCTGCCCTACACATGCACCTGTGCACTCCCCCGCCATCTCTGCTGTTAGGTTGCCCGCGCCACATTTCAACATATTTTGTTTTGTTTACAGGGTCTGTCCTACAGCAGATGCTTCCTAAATAATTAAATCCACAGACATCGATCGAGCAGCTGGTACCTGGTGAAGCAGAGAGAGCAGAGGAGGCTCGTGGTGAGGAATGCATCCTTCCCCCACTCAGGACTGTCGTTCAGTGAAAACGAAAGGCATGCTGTGCTACAGGGTCATAAAGGCAGCACAAACAGAAGTGCTGGAAGGCAGGAGCAGGAGAGATCAGTTCTGCGGGGATGGACAGGGAGGCGCAGGGTAGGGACACAGTACAGAGCAGAGCAGAAATGAACCGCAGGAAAGAGTACACTGGGGGTGAAGCAGCAGGGGAGGCAGGAGAGAGAGAGAGAGGCCAGTGCCACGTTGCGGACCTTGGACTTTATTTTCAAGGCGACAAAAGGCCTATTGCTGACTGACTGATGGGAGTGATTAACTTCAGGAGTCCCAGGTGTGTGGGAATCTGGCCGCGTTACCGGAGTTAAGTAATTACTAAGAGCCCCCTGGACTGTGCAGCTTCCCTTGGCTCAGACGGTGAAGAATCTGCCGGCAGCTCAGAAGGCCTGCGTTTGATCCCTGGGTCGGGAAGATCCCCTGGAGGAGGAAATGAAAACCCACCCCAGTATTCTTGCTTGGAAAATCCCAAGGACAGAGGAGCCTGGTGGGCTACAGGGTATGGGGTCACAAAGAGTCAGACATGACTGAGTGACTAATACTTTCACTTTAACACCTGGACTGTGAACCCTGGTGCCGTTTTTCTCTGCATTAGCTCTCTGTGCTAAGGACTGGGCCTTTTTATGAAAAAGTATTGCTGTTTCCTCATGCACAGGCCAGGCCACAGGGCACTGGAGACATTACGGCAGTCAGCTTGCACTTGTGACTCGTCATCCCTGCCCCTCTTCCTCCTCAACCCAGTGTTTGCCGCCCCAGGGAAACCTCTCCCACCAAGTCTACATGGCGAGCCCTCCGGACCCATCCTCTGCCCTCCTCTCTTCACTCTGATTATTCCTCCATCAGGTTCTGTCTCTCCAGCAAGTGACTGTCAGGTCCCCAGCCCTACCCCGGGCTCTACTCTTGACCTGGGGATTTTTCCACCTTACAGATGAGGAAATGAAACCTTGGTGGGATTAAGAGACTTGCGCCTGTCACTCCGTAGTAAGTGCAGTGAACAGAAAGGGACCTGCGGTGGTGCCCCTGGTGCTGGGACCCTAGGTTACTTCCTGGCTGTGATGTTAGCACAGCCTACACGTGGTGGGTGAGACTAACCACTTGCAGAGCCATTTCAGGGACAGGATGTCTCATGAAGTGAAGGAAGGAAGGCAAGTTCTAGAAATTTAGAAAGCTCAAAGAGTTCATCCCTGATGCTTTATCTAAAAACATCCTCCCCTAGCCTAACACCTCAGCTCTGACTATAGTTTGGTTCCCCTCCAAGCACTTCTGACGTCTTCAGGTACCTGATTGGTAACTGTCCAGTCACTTGAACGCAAGGCCCTTGAAGGCTGGGGTTTTGTGTCTTCAACCGAACTCTGATCTCTGCACTTAGAATAGGGCTTGGGACAAAGTAAATGATGGATTACAGCAGCCAACAGCTGAGTGATTTTCAAGTGAAGAGCTTGACAAAGCACTGCTCAGGTTCCCACTCTCCAAAGATTCTGATCACCGCCTCTCTCACTGATAATCTGTGTGGAGAACCACTGGCACCCAAGGAGTTGTTGGCCCTTCAAGTGTTTGGAGCAGAACAGAGGAGCAGCCCCAAACGAAGGTACTAACGGACGTTTTATAAAGAATACACCAACATGAGGAGAAATGGTAACAGAAAGAGCTGATACATACATAGCACCGTCTTCAGGCCCAGCGAAGGGCCTTGTGCTCTACATTTTGCAAGCACTGAATCTTCACAACAGTTCTGCAAGGGAGATGGTATACATTATCTCCATTTTTATAGGTATGAAAACTGAGGCACGGAAAGGTTGAGTGGCTTGCCCGAGGTTGCACAGCCAAGGAGTAGGATTCGAAACCAGATGGTCATGGTCCAGACTCCAGTATTTTTGCCTGGAAAATACCATGGATGGAGGAGCCTAGAAGGCTGCAGTCCATGGGGTCGCTGAGGGTTGGACACGACTGAGCGACTTCACTTTCACTGTTCACTTTCATGCATTGGAGAAGGAAATGGCAACCCTCTCCAGTGTTCTTGCCTAAGAATCCCAGGGATGGTGGAGCCTGGTGGGCTGCCGTCTATGGGATCACACAGAGTCAGACACGACTGAAGTGACTTAGCAGCAGCAGCAGCATGGTCCAGAGGGCATGCCAGGCAATCCACAGCAACGCTTGTAGCAGATTACAGATGGCCACGAGCGCCCTGACATTCCTCCCATCGAGAGGGGAGACTCTGCGTGCCCTCCCCTTGAGCCCAGCTTGGCCTGCAGCTGACCTGACCAATAAGGAGTGACAGAAGCATCACTACACCAGATCTGGGCCTAGCTTTTAAGAATTTCCATTTTTTTCCTCTGCAGCCTTGACCTTCCACATCAGGAGTCTGACTACCTGCTGGAAAGGCCGGGTGGAGAGGCTCCAAGGCTCCAGGTAGAGTCTGGGCTTCGCAGGGCTAGGCTCTCCCTTCTGGGGCCCCAGGCATGTGGGTGAGCTGTCCTGGAGCCCAGCTACGCCCGGCTGACTCTGCTGGGCAACTCCACTCAGCATCATGCAGAGCTAATCATCACTCGGCTGACCCCCATCTACATTCCCAAGTCACAAAACCACACGCTGTTAATAAAACCATCTTGTTCTACACCTTGCTGAGTTTGGGGACAGTTTGTTACACAGTTACGCTTTATTAACCAGGACAGTGTCTTCCCAGGTTCCAACTGAGACACACAGAAAGAAGTATCTTTTCAAGAAAACACACATATGCACTAGAGAAACCCTGAAGTTTGCTTTGACTGCAGACTTTGAACATGCAGGTGGCCTAGAGCCTAACATGACATCGTTTCTGCAGTCTCTGAACTTGTGAGTGATAGGCTGCATGAAACCGGCAATGTTAGTAATAAAAGAAGGCATGTTATTCGCATTTATTGTTAACATCCATCCATTCATCCACCCATCCATCCATCTGAAATCAAATCTCACAATATTGCCCTTATTGTGTGTAATATACACTTATGGTCGCTGTTCCATTTAATTTTTAAAATACTCATTATGACCCACTAAGTTACTTTCCTGACCCACCAGTGAGTCAGCACCAGCAGTCTGAGGAAGGATCGGCACCGAGGAGAAGCTTGTCAGAGAATGGGCACCATCTAGGTGAGGCAATGCTTCAAGTCAGCCAATTCCGACGTTCCATTTACTCAGCAGAGTGAGGGTGGAGACCCCCACACTGCCACCGCCAGGCTTCATGATGCTAGTGTTGACATCTCTCGTCTGACTGCTGTGCTCCAATCCCACATTCAATAATCAACTTATACAGTTTGACCTGTCATTTCTGTACACGCTGCTCCCTTAGCCTGGGACTTGATCCTTTTGCCCAACCCCACTAATGCCTGATGAACAACTCCTATTCATCCATCAGGACCCATCAGAGATGCCCTTTCCTTTCCCCAGAAGCCTTCCTTGACTATCTGAGGCTGGGTTAGGCCTCTCTTCTATGTATTCTAAGCCGACTGTATTACCCTTGCCTGTGTTCTAGGTGGGGGGCTGTAAAAGCTTAAGACAGTATTTTACTCGGTTATGACTCCCTAGCACCTGACACAGCGCATGGTGCTGAGCAGGCACTTGGTAAATGTCTGTCGAATAAGCAAATACCTGTCTAACCATAGAAGCACCACTATGAACAAAGCTAGTGGAGGTGATGGAATTCCAGTTGAGCTATTCCAAATCCTAAAAGATGATGCTGTGAAAGTGCAGCACTCAATATGCCAGCAAGTTTGCAAAACTCAGCAGTGGCCACAGGACTGGAAAAGGTTAGTTTTCATTTCAATCCCAAAGAAAGGCAATGCCAAAGAATGCTCAGACTACTGCACAGTTGCACTCATCTCACACGCTAGCAAAGTAATGCTCAAAATTCTCCAAGCCAGGCTTCAGCAATATGTGAACCGTGAACTTCCAGATGTTCAAACGGGTTTTAGAAAAGGCAGAGGAACAAGAGATCAAATTGCCAACATCCACTGGATCATCAAAAAAGCAAGAGAATTCCAGGAAAACATCTATTTCTGCTTTACTGACTATGCCAAAGCCTTTGACTATGTGGATCACAATAAACTGGAAAATTCGGAAAGAGATGGGAATACCAGACCACCTGACCTGCCTCTTGAGAAACCTGTATGCAGGTCAGGAAGCAACAGTTAGAACTGGACAAGGAACAACAGATGGTTCTAAATAGGAAAAGGAGTATGTCAAGGCTGTATATTGTCACCCTGCTTATTTAACTTATATGCGGAGTACATCATGAGAAACGCTGGGCTGGAGGAAGCACAGACTGGAATCAAGATTGCTGAAAGAAATATCAATAACCTCAGATATGCAGATGACACCACCCTTATGGCAGAAAGTGAAGAGGAACTAAAGAGCCTCTTGATGAAAGTGAAAGTGGAGAGTGAAAAAGTTGGCTTAAAGCTCAATGTTCAGAAAACAAAGATCATGGCATCTGATCCCATCATTTCATGGCAAATAGATGGGGAAACAATGGAAATAGTGGCTGACTTTATTTGGGGGGGGGGCTTCAAAAATCACCGCAGATGGTGACTGCAGCCGTGAAATTAAAAGACACTTACTCCTTGGAAGAAAAGTTATGACCAACTTAGACAGCATATTCAAAAGCAGAGACATTACTTTGCCAACAAAGGTCCATCTAGTCAAGGCTATGGTTTTTCCAGTGGTCATGTATGGATTGTGAGGGTTGGACCATAAAGAAAGCTGAGCACCAAAGAATTGATGCTTTTGAACTGTGGTGTTGGAGAAAACTCTTGAGAGTCCCTTGGACTGAAAGGAGATCCAACCAGTCCACCCTAAGGGAGATCAGTCCTGGGTGTTCACTGGAAGGACTGATACAGAAGCTGAAACTCCAATACTTTGGCCACCTGATGAAAAGAGCTGACTCATTTGATGCTGGGAAAGATTGAAGGCAGGAGAAGGGGACAACAGAGGATGAGATGGCTGGATGGCATCACCAACTCAATGCTCATGAGTTTGGGTGAACTCTGGGAGTTGGCAATGGACAGGGAGGCCTGGCGTGCTGCGGTCCATGGGGCTGCAGAGTCAGACACGACTGAGTGACTGAACTGAACCGAACCATGTACATATTCTTACTAGAGAGAGACTGTCCTGACCAGCCATTTCCCAATCAAACATTAGAATTCCAACTTGCTTGGCAAACATAAACAATATTGAGAATTCTTGTTGATTGACATTTTGCAATTTAGATAAAATCTGTCTTCTGTGGGTTTAGTTTGCCTGAGTCAGTCCCCATTACTCTCATTGACTCTGAGAGGAATCACAAAATTAAGTTTCTGGAATGGCAGTGCTGACTACTAGACCTTTATGATTTTACTGAATTAATGTGACCTTCTAAAGTCTTGACAGCAGTCCTCTTGTGTCTAATTCGACAGCCCTACCTTGCTCCCTGACATTGATTATAAGTGCAGGGCCAATATATGAAATCTGGCGCTTTAAAAAATATAGCTATTTTCCATGTCTTCATCTGAATTAATGTGATGACAGTCTTAGAAATAGGTTTAAGGTATTTTTTCACTTAAAAAAATTTCATATAAAACCTTTGTTTTCTAAACTGCCTCTGACTATTTGGATTTCTTTTGTGGGATTTATTTCTTTTCCTTTTTGAGGTTCAGAGTTTTCTTTTTAAGGAAAGCTATTAACGATTTTCCAAATTGCTTTTGTCCCAAATCATGTAAATTGGTGCTCACTGCAGGTATCTGTTGGTTTTGAAAGTCAGGGATGGTCATGGCAATGGACTTGAGAGCTATCTCAGCTCAAACTGAGGTCTGCAGGGACCTCTTGTAATTAATGTTATCACTAAAATAACCTTGGACTACTTATTTCTTACTTGTTGCCAGGGTAGAAAATGAAGAATATTAACACTTGAGTGAAAACAAAACAAAACAAAACAAACTCAAACAGGAATCTGAAGACCCGAGAGGGATGCTAACTGTGACTGGAGCTGGGAGGGACTACTTTCCCCAGTGACTGGCTTCATAGAACCAAGAAAACAGCTACAAGGGGAGAGCCACGTGGGAAGGGGATGGGAAGATAAAGGTCTTATAAGTGAGCAAACTGAACTGCACCAAACTACTTAAGACAGGCCTAGAGGCACTATGACTTTATATTGTTATCAGTCACTGCAAAAAGAAAAATTAAGGTCTTTCGGAGAGCAGGGCACAGAGTCCAGGGAACAATCCAAAGAGTGGAAAGCAGATAATGCATTCAGAAATGAACCACTGGTCGTGCTCTTGACCCGTGACATCTTTGTTCTTCTTATCCTCTGGCCAGATTTCACCCTTGGATATATGCAAAAGTTCCTGGTAAATTAAATGAGAGTTAAATGTGCATGCTCAAAGGACAGATTTGGCCTGTAGTATCTTTCCAAAGATATTAAGAAAGCAATAGAAGTGAAAATGGTTGTCGGGCCATCACAGTTCTTATTTCAGATGGGAAATGCCGGGAGAGATGGGAAGCACTGCATTACTCTCTCCTTTGGAGAAGGATCTGTTTGGATTCCCCGACGCCAGTGAATTCTCATTACCACTTAACCGTGTCCACAGAAGCATGGTCTGTTTCAAGGAAAATTCTCATCCCTTGCAGCGGAAGGTGCCTAGACAACGTGAAATTTGGATGGATTGTGAAGGTATCTGATAAGGGAAAAAATGTTGGGTTGGCCAAAAGAGTTCGTTCTGGTTTTTCCTATCTTATGGGAAAATCTGAATGAACTTTTTGGCCAAGCCAAATATAAACTCTTATTTCAAAGGAGAAACAGTGAGCTATCACGCTTTTATTGATGAGAAATGTGGGAACGCTACGGGGGGAAAATACTGGTTTGGGAATCCAAACAAGTGGTTTTGAGTTTGATGACTGTTGCCAATAGGTGTGGCGAATGACTCAGCTGCACTGAGCTTTGGGGCTTTCATCTGTAAAACAACAGATGGTTGACAGGATAAAGAAGATGTCCTTAGTTCTAATACTCTGTGATTTTATGAAATGTAAAATTACCTATAAAAGTACTCTACCAGGATTGTTATTACTACTCAAGTCATTATTATTACCCTTAGTATTCAAGGTGGGTTTTTTTTTTCCCCCATGAGTACCTAATGAACTCAAGGATTTAGAAAGGGAGATTTCCAGGAAGAGCACTGAGAGAGCTGCCTGCTTTCTCCCAGCTGCCTGTATTACAAAGAGAGAGGAGAGAGATTAATTAAGAAACAAGTCAGTCGGTTTTTGAGTAGAAGTTGGAAGAATTTTAAAGGCTTCAGAAGTGTCTTTTCAGCCAACAAAGGGTTCTTGAATTAAGGAATAGCTTTCTGGAAAAGATGACATCCAGGGCGGAAAGGTAAGGCCCTTTGTTAAGACCTCATAAAGACCTAGAGAGGTATCTCTTTGACTCTCTCTGACAGACAAACATCTCCTAAGGATTTTAAGGGCTCACCCCACAGATCCTCACCAGTCAAATAAGAGAGCTTCGTTGTGCCACAGCAGCCTCAACAGGTTGGGGGTCCAAAGGCTTCTTTTTTGCTTTGTACCATCTCTGCCCCTTTCAGCCCAAACTGATACAATTTCCCTTAAAACTTTATGGGCTGCCTGCGTATCACTTACTTCCTCTATGAAGCTCACAACTTCATGACTGAAAATAAGCTCCCTTAGAGCAGGAATGGGACCTAAATTTGCCTAGTACGCAGCTCAGGGGCTTGCATTCATCAAACCTACATTAAATGCTGATGATAATGAAAATTTCTGAGAGCCTGCTATTTGTAAGGCACGGGTTAGATTCTTTTCTTCTCTGTTTCCCCTGAATATTCATTAAATGCTGCTAGCCAGAATCAGGAAATCAAGCCTGTCTGCTTGATTCTCTTTGTATTAACAGTAGTTCT
The DNA here is from genome assembly GCF_002263795.3 of Bos taurus. Lineage (NCBI taxonomy): Eukaryota > Metazoa > Chordata > Mammalia > Artiodactyla > Bovidae > Bos > Bos taurus. The sequence goes on from NC_037350.1 coordinate 13,351,832, forward strand.
AGAGAAGGTTTGTAGGTGAAGATGTTGAAACTATTGCCATTGGCTTGGTATTATCTGTGATATAGGATTATTTATGTCAGATGTTTTGTGTAGCACTTTATCACAGATAATTAGGAACTAAATACAGTGGCTATTTTCCAAACAGAATATATTTCATGCTCATATGGCCACCTTCAAATTGTATAAAATCTCATTCAAAATTTTACAGCAATCCTTCTTGCTAGTTGCTCTGGACTATCCCCTGGCCTTCCCCTAAACCCATCGCTGCTTCTCAGTAAATAGAGCTCAACCTGGAGCTCCTCTTCTGGCTTGAAAATCCTTATTTACTTCTTTATGGCTGTGCTGGGTCTTCGTTGTTGTGCATGGGCCTTCTCTAGTTGCGGTGAGCAGGGGCTATTCCCTAGCTTGGGTGTGCGGGCTTCTTGTTGCCGTGGCTTCTCTTGTTGTGGAGCATGGAGTCTAGGGGGAGTGGGCTCAATATCTGTGGCACCCAGGATTAGTTGCCCCGAGGCAGGTAGGATCTTCCCAGGCCAGGGATCGAACCCACGTCCCCTGTGTTGGCAGGCAGATTCTTAACCACTGGACCAAGGAAGTTCAAAGAACCTTCTTTTGGTCTCTTTCTACATATGTGTTGGTGAGGCCCTGGCATCTTTCATCAAAATCTTCCACTGCTCCCAGCAACAAATCTCTTGTTGCATAATTCCCTACATAAAGAATATTGTCTGCTCCCCAAACCATTAACAACATTCCTGATATTCTTGGGAAAACCTCACCAAAGAACCTACTTCCTTTTTAATCCCTCTAGGGACTGTAAGTGTGCAGTGTGGATTCTCCCTCCCGTTCTTACCAGTGTTTCTTTCTCATCTCGTGCTTATTACTGACTTGGTCCACAGCTTAGAAGGCAAGGGTGATATCTGGTAAATGACTCTGGACAGTCTCTGGGAATCCTCACGCATTCAAGAGAATTGAGCGTTACATTTTGAGTTTAAGATTGCACACTCACTCAACTTACTAAGTCCTAGGAACATTGCTCCATTTTATTCACTTGGATGTTTATATATTAAGAGGTAGATCTAAATTCTTCCCTAAGAAGTTTCTAAAAGGAAAGGTTTACAGTGAAATAAGTGATACATTGACAGAAATTCATACTAAATAAGATATTTTTTTAAAAAAGGTTAAATAATCATAGGCATTTTTGCAGCACTTAGAGAAGGATAGATTATACAATACTATTTAAAATACCTGAAAATAGTATTTTTGTAAAAAGGAATATGCATAACAACATCATTCAAATAAAGCATACGTTACATTTGATAACAAACAAATTGCTTTCAGAATTCTGAATTTTTGAAAGAAAGACTAATATTCAGATGCAAAATAATGGGATATTTTATTCACGGAGAGAAAAAATATTTTGACATTTGATTGTTTTCTGTTCTTCGTCCTTTCTGTAGGAAAGACAATCAAGAATGGATGGTGAGGTATATCAGTTCAGTTCAGTTCAGTCGCTCTCTGATGACAATAATTAAAATCAACTGTATTTTTTGTCTGCAAAGTTATCAGAAGTTCCTCTTATGACTTTATAGACAAAGAAAGATAAGGGAGTCTATAATAACATGGTGAATCCACAGAAACTTCCTAAATAGGCGGGGTAATTGCCAGGATCATCTTTCACCAGCGGACAAACATACTTTTTGCATCAAGAGCAGTTCTCAGAGCATGTGGAGATGTGGACATCAGAGGCCTCAGAACCACCACATTTATTTAGAGAAAGGAAATAAAGGTGGAAAAAATCTGTATCTGCAGCTCCCACACCCCACGTCCGCGGTGGCTCCAGAACGAACCAGTCACCAGCAGCATTTTCGGCCGATGAGATAACCGCATTCCCAAACAGCCACAACACAGACAAACTGCTGTAATTAAAACAGTTTCCACAGCGTCCTGGTTCTTTGAGGCACCAGGGAAGGGGAGCTCTGCTCTCCGTGTCTCTGCACGAAAGGGGAACTGGGCGGGGAAGGCACACACAGTGAGCTGTTTGCAGCAGCGAGAGAGAAACAGGTACAAACGGGGAAGTGGGCCTGGGCTCCCCGGGTGTAAGCCCTTCCCCAGGGGCGCTCTCTTCTCCAAGCCCTGCTTCCTGAGGGCAGGCAAGGGGCCACCACCTTTGGTCTTGGTGTCTCTTCCTCAGTAGCCATGGTGCTTCCTTACCCCAGCCACCATCCTACAAAAAGCACCCAGTGTCTGCTCTGTTAAAGAGCGTATAAAAGGGATGAACACTGCAGTGATCCAGCATGCCTGAACAATGGTTAAACAAAACAAACAGCTGTATGGGTGTGTGTGTGTGTGTGTGGATTTTCCAGATCTTTGGTAAATTAATACAGAGTGTGATTTTTTTTTAAGAGGGGGGCAGAGATGTAGAGAACACACATAATGGATACCAAGGTGAGAAGAGAAGGGTGGGATGAAGTGGGAGCCTGAGACTGACATAAATACACTGCTATGTATAAAACAGATAACTAATGAGAGCCGACTGTGCAGCACCAGAAACTCTGCTCAGTGCTCTGCGGTGGCCTAAATGGGAAGGAAACCCGAAACAGAGGGGATAGATGTACACGTATAGTTGACTCACTTTACTGTACAGCAGAAACTAACACAACACTGTAAAGCAACGATGATAAGTCGCTTCAGTCATGTCCGCCAGGCTCCTCTGTCCATGGGATTCTCTAGGCAAGAATACTGGAGTGGGTTGCCATGCCCTTCTCTACGGGAATCTTCCCAACCCAGGGATGGAACCCACGTCTCTTACGTCTCCTGCATTGGCAGGCAGTTTCTTTACCACTAGCGCCACCTGGTAAGCAACTATACTCCAATAAAATTAATATAAAAAAAAGGGGGGGAGGGCAGGGTGCTTAGCATACAGGAGAACTCCTCATTCGTAGACTTTCCCCCAGGACTGCTCTGGGGAATTCTGCCTTCCATGTGATAGATGCTCACATCTTTTGAATTGAATTGCTGTGGAATAAGTCTTCCTCTTTCACTTGTTATCCTTCTACATCTGTGTTCCTCAAGAATCACATATTTCTGCTTGGCTTTTCTTTACCACGTTAAACACTCTCCTTAGGCTTTCTTCCCCTGGAATGATTCTCATACTTTCTTTCTATTCATTACTTATGAAAGTCTGTCTGCCTTCCACACTATAAGAGCTGGGAGGGCAGGTTCACCACACATCCCCACGGGCTCCCCTTTCTGGGTATCATCACTGCTGCTGCTGCTAAGTCGCTTCAGTCGTGTCCAACTCTGTGTGACCCCATAGACGGCAGCCCACCAGGCTCCCCCATCCCTGGGATTCTCCAGGCAAGAACACTGGAGTAGGTTGCCATTTCCTTCTCCAATGCATGAAAGTGAAAAGTGAAAGGGAAGTTGCTCAGTCATGTCTGACTCTTCGTGACCCCGTGGACTGAAGCCCACCAGGCTCCTCTGTCCATGAGATTTTCCAGGCAAGAGTACTGGAGTGGGGTGCCATTGCCTTCTCCGGGGTATGATCACTAATAACCTTCAAAAACAAGGTGTCCAGAATGAATCTACCATTTCACAGGTGATCCCACCAACTAAGGCGATCTAACCATGAGCCTGTTACTCCAGCTGTGTTTTAGACACAGCCAGCCTCCATCTGCCCAGGATCACACCAGCTTTGCTGGCAGTGGCAGGCCTCCCACAAAGTTAGCAGTTAACCAACATCTCTGGCTCTCCTACACAGGGAGCTGCTTCTCCTGGGACTTTCCTTTTGCCATTTTCTTCTTGTTTGATGGTTGGTTTAAAATGGCTTCATTGAGATATAGTTCACATAGCATAGAATTCAACCACTTTAACTGTACCTTCCATATTTTTTTTGTATATTCACCAAGTCGTGCAACCATCGCCACAGTCAACTTCGGAACATTTCCATGATGCTGAACAGAAACCCTCTCCCCTTTAGTGATCACTCCATAGTCTCTTGTGTGTCCTCTGGCCCGAGGCAACCACTAATCCACTTTCTGTCTCTACAGACTTGTCTATTTTGTTCATGTCACTTAAACAGAATCATGTGTGGGTTTTTTGTGTGTGTGTGTGCGACTGGCGTCTTTCACTGAGCATATTTTCAAGGTTCATCCACGTATCAGTACTTCCTTTCTTTTTGAGGCTGAATTGCAAGTATATACCACATCTTGTTTATATAGTCATGAGTTGTTGGACATGTGGGGTTGTTTCCACCTTGCAGCTGTTGTGAAGAATGCTACTGTGAACGTTCTGTGTAAGTATCTGTGTGAACATGTTTTCAATTTCTCTGGGTACGTACCTAAGGATGGAATTGATGGGTCATCGGGTAACTCTAAGTTTAACTTTTTGAGGAACTGCCAGACTGTTTTCTGGGTGACTGTACCATTTTACATTTCCACCAGCAGTGTGTGAGTTCCAATACTTCTGTGTCCTCTCCAATACTTAAATTTTTGATCTAGCTCCCACAGTGGTTGGAGTGGTCATCTCACTGTGGTTTTGACTTACTTTTCTCCCAATGACTGATGTTGTTGAGTGTCTTTTCACCTTCTCACTGGTTATTTGTATATCTTCTTTGGAGAACTATCTGTTTGAATCTGTTGCCCATATTTTAACTGAGTTATTTGACTTTCTATAGTTGAGTTATTAGTATTCTTATATATCCTGCATGCTGCTGCTGCGGCTGCTAAGTCGCTTCAGTCGTGTCTGACTCTGTGCGACCCCGGAGATGGCAGCCCACCAGGCTCCACCGTCCCTGGGATTCTCCAGGCAAGAACACTGGAGTGGGTTGCCATTTCCTTCTCCAATGCATGAAAGTGAAAAGTGAAAGTGAAGTCCTCAGTCGTGCCTGACTCCCAGCGACCCCATGGACTGCAGCCTACCAGGCTCCTCCGTCCATGGGATTTTCCAGGCAAGAGTACTGGAGTGGGGTGCCATTGCCTTCTCCATATATCCTGCACACCAGACCCTTATCAGATATATCAATTGCTAATGTTTTCTCCCAACTCATAGGTTGTCTTTTCATTTTCTTGATGGTATCCCTTGAAGCACAAAGGTTAAGAATTCTGGTGAAATTCAATTTATGTATATTATCTTTGCTGCTTACATTTTAAGTGTGTCCAAAAAAAGCATTAACGAAACCAAGGTCAAGTTTTCTTCTAAGCATTTTATATAATCTTAGCTCTTTGATTCATTTTGAGCAATTTTTTGCCTGTGGTGTGAGATAGGGGTTCAACTTCATTTTTGTTTTGAATGTGGTATTCAGTTGTCCCAATGCCATTTGTTGAAAAGACCATTCTTTCTCCATTGAATGGTCTTGCCATTCTTTTGAAATTCAACTGACCATAGATATATGGATTTATTTCTGGACTCTCAATTCTATTCCATTTGTCTATATTTCTGTCTTTATCCCAGTATCATATTGTCTTGATTGCTGTTGTTTTGTAACAAGTTTTGAAATTGGGAAGTGCTGAGTCCTTTAACTTTGTTTTTCTTTTTCAAGAACATTTTTGCTATTCTGGGTCCCTTGCATTTCCAAATGAATTTGTCATTTTCACAAAGAAGCAAGCCAGGATTCTGATAGAGACTGGAATGCCTCTTTAGATCAATTTGGGGGGCATCACCATCTTAACAATATTAACTCTTCTGATTCATGAACATGGGCTACCTTTCCATTTATTCATATCGTCTTTAACGATATGAATAAAAGAATATGATTCTTTCAACAATGTTTTATAGTCTTCAAAGCATAACTCTGGCCTTACCTTTGTAATTTTTTCCTAAATATTTTATTCTCTTTGATATTGTTGTAAATGGAATTGTTTTCTTAATTTTATTTTCAAGTTGTTCATTACAATATGTACAGAAATACAATTTTCTACATATTAATCTTGTATCTTGTACTTTGTAACCTTGTTGAACTCTTTGATTAGTCCTAATAGTTTTTCTTATTTATATACAAGATCATTTCATCTATGAAGACAGACAATTTTAATTCTTCCTTTTCAGTTTGGATACCTTTTATGATGTTGACTTTTTAACACTAAGAGCAGAACTTTACATTTATTTCTACCCCATTTAATTTTATTTTAACCCATAGGTCATTTCTTTCCATTTTTTATTGTTTTCCAGTGTATTTTGTTTGCTTTTTATCTCCATCAGTTGGCATAGGGTCTGGTGTTTTGCATTCAATAAATGCTTGTAAAATTAAGAATGTGGTATGGATCTTCAATTTTGGAAGGAATGATGCTAAAGCTGAAACTCCAGTACTTTGGCCACCTCATGTGAAGAGTTGACTCATTGGAAAAGACTCTGATGCTGGGAGGGACTCGGGGCAGGAGGAAAAGGGGACGACAGAGGATGAGATGGCTGGATGGCATCACTGATTCGATGGACGTCAGTCTGAGTGAACTCCAGGAGTTGGTGATGGACAGGGAGGCCTGGCGTGCTGCGATTCATGGGTTCGCAAAGAGTCAGACACGACTGAGTGACTGAACTGAACTGAGTTATGTTCTATGTATTTAATTGATACGATTGTTAAAGAACATGGTTGCCAAAAAATTTTCTAGGGTCCCAGGATTTCAACAGTGACAGAAGTGGTGCTCAGAATCATCCCTTTCACAGGACCAAGGGGCCATATCAGAGGCAGGGAATGGCAGCCTCAAGAATCAATGGATGTACAACCATCATGAAAAAGAGTATGGAAGTTCTAGCAATCCCACTCTTGGGTATATATATATGCAAAGGAAATGAAATATTTCAAAGAGTTAACTACACTCCCACATTCATTGCAACATTATTCATGACAGCAACAATCCAAGCGTCCATCAATGGATGAATAGATAAAGTAAATGTGAGTATATAACAATGGAATATTATTCAGCCTTTTAAAAGAGGGAAACCTTATCACTTGCCACAGCATTGATGAACCTGGTGGGCATTATGCTAAGCGAAGGAATTCAGCATGGAAAGACAAATACATCATTATCTCACTCATACGAGGAATCTGAAAAATGAATTCACGGGAGCAGAGAGTAGAACAGTGATTGCCAGGGGCTCTAGAGTGGGGGAGATGTTTGTCAACAGGTTCAAAATTTCAATTTTGAAATTGAATGAATGACTAAATCCTGGAGATCTAATGTATACACGGTGACTATAGGTAATAATACTGTATTACGTTCTTCAAATACAAGTAAACCCTAAATGTTCTCACCACACACAGGTACACACACAGGCAAAACACATACAGTAACTGTGTAAGGCAAGTGAGTGAGTGAGAGTCACTCAGCCCAACTCTTTGCGACCCCATGGACTGTAGCCCGCCAGGATCCTTTGTCCATGGAATTCTCCTGGCAAGAACACTGGAGTGGGCTGCCATTTCCTTCTCCGATGTAGGGTGATGGATAGTTAATTAGTCTTTCACAAGATATACATATACTCAACATTATATTGTATACCTCAAACATACACATTTTTACTTGTTGATTATACTTCAACAAAGCTTGGGAAAGAATAAAGTTTAAAAAAAGAAGCAATGGAGACACGACTGGCACAAACTGGCACTGGCCTTGTACTGACAACAGAGGGAGGTGGCGAGGCATCCTTGCCTTGGGCAGCAGGTGGCGCCACAGAGGCCTAGTGAGAGAGGAGGGGCACAGCTGCCTGATATTGGGGGTGGGGAGGGGAGACCTTGGTCACGTGCACGTGAAACGCTCTCTGTGGACAATTAACAGACAGGGAGGTACTCTCAGGGACCTGGGGGTACCAGAAGACTAGGTAGGAGTGAGAGTTAGACGTGAGAGCTGACTTACCCAGGCTGCAGTGGTCTGGAGAAACTTAAGCCAGATGTGCTAAAGTCTCTCCATCGCAAACTAGTTCTTCAATTCTACCTTCTCCTCAAGATGCCAGTCCATTTTTCTTCTTTCGCTTAATTTTACACCCCTAAGCTGCTTGCTCTGCTTCTTCAAATCCCATACAACCCATGACACTTTGGCTTCTATATCCGCCATCTACTGAAGGAAATCTACCTAAAGTCCCTCAAATGGTGTGGTCACATCATATTTCATTTGCCACGTGACCCAGGATCGGTGGAAGTCAAAGGGGAGGCAGAGCCTTCTGTGTCTACACACTGTGCTCAAAGGGCTAAACTGCCTCCCACAATAACATTGATACTGATGTACTGCTAACAGTTCTCGAGTACTTAGTCTGCTCAGCCAAAATTTTATGCATGTGTGTATATATATGTGTATATGTAAACATATTTTAGATTTTAGACTCATAGTAACCCACTGAGGGTTCAGAAACTTCCTCTTTCCTCATTAAGTGACAGAATCCAGCCCCCCACACCATTTTCCTTCCTGCTCACAGTCATTTGAGGGAATGAAGTTTAGAAAAAAGTGAGCACTCCCCTTTTTCAAGCCTGAGATGTTTACAGAGTAAGTTAACCAATTTTTATAAGGAAATTTTGTTTATGAAGAAACTACACATTATGTTCAACGTCTATAGAGTCAACAGAAGCCACTTACCAATGGTAAATTATTAACATGTTCACACTGAGCCCAGAATGATGAGTATACATTTAGTTAAATTATTACATGGCTAGAATGAGTCAAAGCCTGGGTTAATACTGCCTTATGCTTCAGGGACCCTACTTTTGTGAGATATTTCTGAAAATTAGCAAATTTAGGAATTCTATTTTGATTTATAGTGCTTAATCAAATTATTTAAAAAGTGTAACTTTTGTACCAGATTTACAAACCTGTCACCACACTGAAATAACTGCTAGGGTCACAAAGTAAAGATTGCAAACTGGAGTTCTCAGTGCTTTGCGTGCTTAACAGGGGCAAGCTTGGCTGCAGAGGCCACGTGTCCGTGTCCAGCTCCTCCTTGGGGGCAGCAGCTGGACTACACTAAAAATGGAAAACTGCTCATTCTGCACTGACTCCCTTTTGCAATCTCAGTAAGTTCCTCAGTGACAGGAGCCAGCCTGCCAAATGTCAGCATCAGGATCCGGTCCAACGTAAACACCGGCATCATGTGGCCAATACACGGAACTGGAGCTACACTGCTTACCCGCCACTCCTAACTCGAAGACGACGTGCCACATCCAAGAAAAACAGATCAGTCAGCACGAAAATTGGTACAGCTGTCAAGGAGAGAAGTCAATGCTAGTCGAATCCATTGTCGTTAGTCAAGTCTGAGGAAGACCTTAAGAACTGTGGGCTCCTTACTTGACCGACTCCTTACTTGGGCTTGCCACACTATCTGTAACCTTCCACATCCAGGCAGGCTTCCCAGCTAGTGCAGTGGTAAAGAATCTGCTTGCCAATGCAGGAGATGTGGGTTCCATGTTTGGGCTGAGAAGATCCCCTGGAAGAGGGCATGGCAACCCTCTCCAGTATTCTTGCTTGGAAAATGCCATGGGCAAAGGAGCCTGATGGGTTATAGTCCATGGGTTTGAAGAGTCAGACAAGACTAACTGAGCACATGTGCATGTGCGCGCACACACACACACACACACACGCACACGCACACACTATCCTAGGCAGATGGATTTGTTTGGAGAGAAAGGGCTTATTTGCTCTGATGACTCACTCAATTCTAGCACAAAGCACAGTGTTCAGGGTTCCTGACAACCAGTCTAAGGCAGGCTCAGAACCAAATTTATCCTGTATATTAAACAGTAAGAAATTTCAACCATAGTGACAGCTTCTATGTGGTTGCATGGGGTCAGGCCTCCAGATAAAGCCACGCTGAAGTCACTTTTGACAACCCTTTGCTTTCCTATCATTCCCCTACCCCTGCTCCAAACCCACGTTTCCTAACACTTCTTAATGTTCTTACACATTCCCTTTCCCTGTCCTCTTTACCATACGGTCACCCCCCTGTGCTGTTCCCCGCCACATTTCTGTAAGTGAACATCTAACAGATTATAAATGATCGGAGCTGGAGAGGTAACTTCCTTATTTTGGAAACTTATTCTTGGTTGTGTTAGTAGCTCAGTCATGTCTGACTCTTTGCAACCCCATGGACTGTAGCCCACCAGGCTCCTCTGTCCATTGAATTCTCCAGGCAAGAATTCTGGAGTGTGTTGCCATTCCCTTCTCCAGGGGATCTTCCTGACACAGGGATCAAACCCAGGTCTCCTGCACTGAAAGGTGGACTCCTTATCATCTGAGCCACCAAGAAAGCCCTATATTCCTGATTGCTCATCTTTAAAGGAAAATTCTATCCTATTAACTAGGAATCCAGGATGTCTTAAGGAGAGGAGAATTCTGTGACTTTAGGGTACATCAGAATCATATACAGAACTTGGAAAACTAGTTTGCATGAAGTGGGGCCCATATGCACCAATTGCCCCCATGGAGCTTAGGATTTGGTATTTTGAGAAATGCTGTTTCAGACTCAGACCAAGACCTTCCCTTCTTCCTAATTCCTGGGCTGTGCATGGTTTATATTTTCAAAAGCTTCTCAGTTGAATCTGATGCACCTGAGCCATAGACCTCATTAAAAAACCTGAGAGATGGGGTGATGTGCGGATTCATGTTTGGCCTGGAGCGTGCCATCTGGGGTGGCTGCAGTCAGGGAAATGCAGACAGAGGGGATGCTCAGGGGAGGTGGGCAGGGCTGTGCTCCAAGGACACTAATGTGTCAGGGATGGGAAGACCATGCAGGTAGCTGAGCAGGTGAGAGAGATCCAGACAGTCCCGGGGACAACCCACCTGGTGGTGGCATGGAAGTGACTGGAGAGAAAGAGTGCAGAAAAACTAACCAGCTTTAAGAATCCAGGAGAGAGAGGATTAAATGCAAAACAAAGGGCAGTATCCCGAGTTTGGGGCAGAATTGGTCAGAATGAATAACCAATTCAATTGTGGGGAACTAGGGGAAGAAAGAATGATTTGTGGATTCATTACAAGCAGATCCTGAGGGTCTTGACCCTCACCTGGGGCCTTTGGTGTGATGTTCTTTTGTCAGTTCAGGAGTGTGCAACCAAGGGGCTGGCGATAAATATTTTTAACAATAAAAATGCATTTATAATATATATATTTTCCCCATGGAACCACATTTACAACTCCCATTTCTTTGTAAAACATTTTCTTTCTTGCTGTGCAGCCAGCTGCCATGAAAGTCATCCTGTTTTTACTTTTAGTGTCTAGCAGCCTGGACTTGGAGATGATCAGAAACAGAACCCTGAAGAAAGGTGAGGATTGGGGTTGGGAAGGTTCCAGTATAATCTGAAGCAGACTTTTGCGAAGTGTGGGCTCTGTGTCAGCAATGCAGGTTCCCAGGCCCACCCACAGGATCCTAACATGGGATTCCTACGTCCACTAAAGTTTGATGACCACTGGACTAGAGGGGTGGGTTCTAGAGGCTATGACTATTAACGAAGAGGCCAGCAGGAAGAATCAGAAATAAAGAGAACTTTCGTCTCTACAGAGAGACTAAAGTGGTGTTGATGGTTAGAAACATTATTTTTTCTCAACTATTTTCTTTCCTTTTTCCTATGATTTTTGTTTGTTGTCCACCGTAGGATTTTGTGTGTGTTTCCATTGTCATCCTTTGTTCATCTGCTTGTGATGCTGGTGGACCACAAAGAAGAGGGGCATTTCCAGGTTTGCTGGAGGGTGCTGGCTCACTCTTTCCCAGCCTGTCTATGGGACCTGGGGTCTCTATGGCCTCCCACCCACAGCCTGTACCAGTCTTGGCTGTGGCAGGCTGCACGCAAGCAGCCTCAGCCACTGAGCTCTGGGGTGAGTGTCGCCACCTCATGCCAGGGTTCTAGGGCTCCTGGTGAAGCACCTAGGCGCCCTTGTGTCTGTCCATCACTGTCTTTCTCTTCCTTCCTCCACCTAAGCACAGGTTATGAGAAAGCATTTTGCCCCAGCTTCTTTCCCTACACTTCACCCACTGAACCGCAGGCCCATCCCAGGCTTCATTCACATTTGCCACAATGCTGACATCCAACTGGGCCCCTAGAGTCCTTTCAGCCAATGGACAAGCTTCTCTTTCCTGTGCCTCTAACCACAGGCTATGTTCTTAATATAAATCAACAATGAAGAGCTTCCCTTGTGGCTCAGCTGGTAAAGAATTCGCCTGTAATGTGGGAGACCTGTTCGATCCCTGGGTTGGGAAGATCCCCTGGAGAAAGGAAAGGCTACCCACTCCAGTATTCTGGGCTAGAGAATTCCATGGACAGTATCCATGGGGTTGCAAAGAGTCGGACATGACTGAGCGACTTTCACTTTCACATGAAGAGCCACAGGAATGTTTCTGTCCTGACTTTGTGTTTAGTCTGCCTCCTGAAAGGAAGTCTACTATAATTCCATCCTATGAGCCAGGGACATTTATATGTTTTTGGTTTTGTTTCCCAATTAGGTCTTTGACAACCCAGAGACGTAGGTATCATCTTCAGGTTTATATAGATTAAAAAAAAAAGAGGCTTAGAGAAGTTAAGCAACTTGCTGAAAGCCACTTGGCTACTGAAGGCATATGAATGAAGATTCTAGTTCAGATCTTCATGACCTCAGAACTCATATTTTTTCTTTTATGAAGTAGTGGCTGGCTTCCTGCTGGTGTTCCTATCAGAGTTTACCACGATGTTTGAAATCCTATGGCAAGTGATCCAGCTGCCTTTTGAGGGGTCAGTCAACCCGATGGGAGGTTTGCTTCCCCAAGTACCTGTTGCATCAGCATCAGGCTTTTCCTTTTCCACCCTGCAAGATTCCCATGAGCCTGAAACTGCCCAAGCCCCACAAGTCACAGGCACTGGCAGGCTGGTGATTTCTACACTCTTGATCCCTACTCATCATCATCCACAATACACTGAGGCATTGTTGCTGTTGTTCATTGTTCAGTCGCTCAATCATGTCCAACTCTTCGAGACCCCATGGCCTGCAGCACACCAGGCTTCCCTGTCCTTCACTATCTCCCAGAGTTTGCTCAGATTCATGTCCACTGAGTTGGTGATGCCATCCAGCAATCTCATCCTCTGTTGCTGCCTTTTTCTGCCCTCAACCTTTCCCAGCATCAGTCTCTTCCAATGAATTGGCTGTTTGCATCAGGTGGTCAACATTGGAGCTTCAGCTTTAGCATCAGTCCTTCCAGTGAATAGTCAGGGTTGATTTCGTTTAGGATTGACTGATTTGACTGCCTTGCTGTCCAAGGGACTCTCAAGAGTCTTCTCCAGCACCACAGATCAAAAACCAATTCTTCCGCATTCAGCCTTCTTTATGGTCAAACTCTCACATCTGTTGGATCTATACCAAAAAAGATCTTAATGGCTCGATAACCATGAGGTGTGATCACTCACCTAGAGCCAGATATCCTGGAATATGAAGTCACGTGGGCCTTAGGAAGCATCACTACGAACAAAGCTAGTGGAGGTGATGGAATTTCAGCTAAGCTATTTCAAGTCTAAAAGATGATCCTGTGAAAGTGCTGCACTCAATATGCCAGCAACTTTGGAAAACTCAGCAGTGGCCATAGGGCTGGAAAAGGTCAGTTTTCATTCCAATCCCAAAGAAAAGCAATGCCAAAGAATGTTCAAACACAATTGCACTCATCTCACATGCTAGCAAAGCAATGCTCAAGATTCTCCAAGCAAGACTTCAACAGTACGTGACCCAAGAACTTCCAGATGTTTAAGCTGGATTTAGAAAAGGCAGAGGAACCAGAGATCAAATTACCAACACCCATTGGATCATAGAAAAAGCAAGAGAGTTTCAGCAAAACATCCACTTCTGCTTTATTGACTACGCCAAAGCCTTTGTCTATGTGGATCACAACAAACTGTGGAAAATTCTTAAAGAAATAGGAATACCAGACCACCTTACCTGCCTCCTGAGAAATCTGTATGAAGGTCAAAAAGCAACAGTTAGAACCAGACATAGAACAACGGGCTGATTCCAAATTAGGAAAGGAGTACATCAAAGCTGTATATTGTCACCCTGCTTATTTAACATATATGCAGAGTATATTATGAGAAATGCCAGGTTGGATGAAGCACAAACTGGAATCAAGATTGCTGGGAGAAATATAAACAACCTCAGATATATAGATGACACCACCCTTAACACAGAAAGTGAAGAGGAACTAAAGAGCCTCTTGATGAGGGTAACAGAGGAGAGTGAAAAACCTGGTTTAAAATTCAACATTCAAACAGGAAAGATCGTGGCATCTGGTCCCATCACTTCATGGCAAATAGATGGGGAAACAATGGAAACAGTGACAGACTTTATTTTCTTGGGCTCCAAAATCACTGCAGATGGTGACTGCAGTCAGGAAATTAAAAGATGTTAGCTCCTTGGAAGAAAAGCTATGGCCAACCTAGACAGTATATTAAAAAGCAGAAACATTACTTTGCCAACAAAGGTTTGTCTAGTCAAAGCTATGGTTTTCCAGTAGTCAAGTATGGATGTGAGAGTTGGACCATTAAGAAAGCTGAGTGCTGAAGAATTGATGCTTTTTAACTGTGTTATTGGAGAAGACTCTTGAGATTCCCTTGGACTGCAAAGAGATCCAACCAGTCCATCCTAAGGGAAATCAGTCCTGAATAGTCATTGGAAGGACTGATACAGAAGCTGAAACTCCAATACTTTGGCCACCTAAGATGAAGAACTGAGTCATTAGAAAAGACCTTAATTCTTGGAAAGATCCAAGGCAGGAGGAGAAGGGGACGACAGAGGATGAGATGGTTGGATGGCATCACTGATTCAATGGACATGAGTTTGAGCAAGCTCCAGGAATTGGTGATGGATAGGAATGCTTGGCGTGCTGCAGTCCATGTGGTTGCAAAGAGTGGGACATGACTGAGAGACTGAACTGAACTGAACTGGAAAAACTATAGCTTTGACTATATGGGCCTTTGTCAGCAAAGTGATATCTCTGCTTTTTAATAAACTGTGAAATTAATGAGGCTCTATTTTCACAGCCCCTCTTGCAGGAGCCCCTGAGAGTATCTTAGTAGTATAGGGACATGGTCATGAGGTATAATAAAATTTTCAAAAGCAAGGCACTCTAATTACTATCGGTCAAGACCCCTGGATCAACCCACTTGAATTGCCCCTCCATCCCACTTCCCGTCTAGTCAGGACATGTGGAGTGCTGGCATGACCACAGGTGGTTTAGGATCTGACTAAGGAACACATTTAACCTGGCTTTATTTTTTCATTGGAGTGTAGTTGCTGTACTGATCTTGCTTTGGAATAGAAGAGCTGCATAGTGTTCAGCTGTTGCTGTCTGTGCTTTAACTATTGCCAGTGGTCCTGATGCCAGCATAGCGCCCCCTGCAATGCATTCTCCACTCACTGCCCTCTCACGGGCACTGGCAGGAAGGTACAGGCTTGAGTCTACACTGTGACATGCTCCGTGGCACCCAGCGCTAGACTCTGGTATGGGAATAGAAAAAAGGTTTGAATGTATGAATGTGGAGACAGGTCTGTGGAGGTAGAAACATTCCTTCAAATCCGAGAGCGCACATAAAAAGAAACACGATGGAGTTTTTCCAAATTCGACAACAATTCTAACAATTTACATGACATAAGCAATAAGTTGAAAAGCTGAAAGTCTTTCCTCAACTACCAATAAGATAAACAAGCTTAGGGAACCCTCTTACACTGATGGTGGGAATGCAAACTAGTACAGCCACTATGGAGAACAGTGTGGAGATTCCTTAAAAAACTGGAAATAGAACTACCTTATGATCCAGCAATCCCACTGCTGGGCATACACACCGAGGAAAGCAGAAGGGAAAGAGACACGTGTACCCCAATGTTCATCGCAGCACTGTTTATAATAGCCAGGACATGGAAGCAACCTAGATGTCCATCAGCAGATGAATGGCTAAGAAAGGTGTGGTACATATACACAATGGAGTATTACTCAGCCATTAAAAAGAATTCATTTGAATCAGTTCTAATGAAATGGATGAAACTGGAGCCTATTATACAGAATGAAGTAAGCCAGAAAGAAAAACACCAATACAGTATACTAACACATATATATGGAATTTAGAAAGATGGTAACAATAACCCTGTATACGAGACAGCAAAAGAGACACCGATGTATAGAACAGTCTTTTGGACTCTGTGGGAGAGGGAGAGGGTGGGACAATTTGGGAGAATGGAATTGAAACATGTATAATATCATATATGAAATGAGTCACCAGTCCAGGTTCGATGCACGATACTCGATGCTTGGGGCTGGTGCACTGGGACGACCCAGAGGGATGGTATGGGGAGGGAGGAGGGAGGAGGGTTCAGGATGGGGAACACATGTATACCTGTGGCGGATTCATTTTGATATATGGCAAAACCAATACAATATTGTAAAGTAAAAAAATAAAATAAAAATTTAAAAAAAGAAGAAAAATTGAGTAATCTTTCTAATCTCTCTATGGAAAATAATATTATCAAATGGCCTGATGAAGTGGTGGTCAGAGATTATGCAGCAAAAATGTAGAGAAAAAGTATTACAGAGGTGTGTCAAGCAGTTAACTAATTGAAATACTGCATTATTCTGGACTTTGTTAGCTTTTTAAGATTTGTAGTGTGCTGCGATTAAGTTCTCTCATTATTTCATAAATATTAAACTTCATATCTACTTCTGACTTAGTAATTTTTTATTCTTTTCCTTAAGGAGGACCCCACAAATTGTATAAGCTTCAGGCCCCACAAACCTGGATTCTCTTCTAATAGTGGCATTTATGAAAGAGCTGTCTAGATCTAGGCATGAAACATGAAAATGTTGGTAGGTTTCAGACAGTGAAAGAGAAATATCTATGATATTCCTTACAAGCAGAATCTAAAAAGAAATGATGCAAATGAACTTTTTTGAAAGACAGAAACAGACTCACAGACTTGGAGAACAAATTTGTGGTTACCAGGAAGGAGGGGTGGGGAAAAACTCCTATCAGGAGTTAGGGAGTTTGGAATCGATATGTATATAATACTATATTTAAAACAGATAATCAGTAAGGACCCACTGTGTATCACTGGGGAATTCTGCTCAGTGTTATGTGGCAACCTGGATGGGAGGGGAGTTTGGGGGAGAATAGATACATACATACATGTGGATGGCTGGGTCACTCTGCTGTCCACTTGAAATGATCACAATATTGCTAACTGGCTATATGACCAACCTAGACAGCACATTGAAAAGCAGAGACATTACTTTGCCAACAAAGGTCCGTCTAGTCAAGGCTATGGTTTTTCCAGTGGTCATGTATGGATGCGAGAGTTGGACTGTGAAGAAAGCTGAGTACCGAAGAATTGATGCTTTTGAACTGTGGTGTTGGAGAAGACTCTTGAGCATCCCTTGGACTGCAAGGAGATCCAACCAGTCCATTCTGAAGGAGATCAGCCCTGAGTGTTCTTTGGAAGGACTGATGCTAAAGCTGAAACTCCAGTACTTTGGCCACCTCATGTGAAGAGTTGACTCATTAGAAAAGACTCTGATGCTGGGAGGGATTGGGGGCAGGAGGAGAAGGGGACGACAGAGGATGAGATGGCTGGATGGCATCATCGACTCGATGGACATGAGTTTGAGTGAGCTCCGGGAGATGGTGATGGACAGGGAGGCCTGGTGTGCTGCGATTCATGGGGTCGCAAAGAGTCGGACACAACTGAACTGAACTGAACTGATACTCCAATAAAAAGTTAAAAAAAAATTTGTTGTTTTTCTCTTTCCTTTGGGAAGTCAAAATGCTCAAATGAGGAGCAAATCCCTGCCTTTACCTTGCTGCCCCACCCTGTACACCGGCATCTTCATCTACGTACTAGCATTTAAGCAGAGAGCATGGCGTGAGAGACTGAGAGTCAGAAAACCTCTTCCATGTAGGGCACACAGTTGAAAAAGAAGGCAAGTGTGTTTTCTAAATATCTATTACATACATACATAAACACAAAATGAATAAGATATAATTTTTGCATCCTTAAGACTAGCCCAGAAACACAAAGAAGTGAAATCATTCAAATTTCAATGAAGTCCCCTAATATTTTCATTGCTAGTCAACACACAGAGAGGCCATATGTATTCACACAGAAATATTCACATAGGAAAAAAAAAGGTGTGATGAAACATATTTAATTACTACATTTAATGAAACTATTTGGATGACGATTCCAAAAATAGTCATTTAAACTCAAGACTTCTTTTTTTTTTTTCTGGAGATGATTTCCCCTACTACATGATTTAGTCATTTTCAGGTTAAGTAAATGGATGGACAAATGGAAAATAACATAGCATTAATTTGAACATCAAAACCCAATTAATGATAGAAAAACCAGCATTGTTTTCACTGATGATTAAAGTGAACAAACCAAAGAAATGCTTAAATGATGATGTTTTTATGTTAAGTTTTGATGAAGCTGATCTAAGATTAAAAAATGCTCTGAAACCTCAACTGCAAATAGAAAACTATAAAACCTACTACTTTTTAAACTATATGAAAAATTTCTGCATGTAATGCACATTAAATTCATGTGGATTGGAGTGAGGTAAGGGAAATATTTCAATTACAAGGACAGGATTTCATTCTATGTATACTTAAGGTTCGTCTTATAACCCTCATTCTGTTTTTCCAGACAGAAGGGCTTTTCCACGTCTTTATCAAACCCAAATGTCTAGAAAAAAGGAATGCAGCCTTTCACGGTTCAGGAAGATTTAAAAAGAGAGCTAGGTGGTGTCATGGGGCTTCCCTTGTGGCTCAGATGGTAAAGAATGCCCCTGCAAGGCAGGAGACCCAGGTTCGATCCCTGCTTTGAGAAAATCCTCTGGGAAAGGGAATGGCTACCAACTCCAGTATTCTTGCCTGGAGAATTCCATGGACAGAGGAGTCTGGCAGGAGACAGTCTACGGGGTTACAAAGAGTTGGACACGACTAAGTGACTAAGTATACACAGACGGTGTCATGAAAACGAGCCATACTGTAAGATTAAACATAGAATATTAACACCAAAGTAGACCTTCCTCCAGTGTTTGATCTGGGCTCAGATAAAGCTACCCCAACCCCTCGGTCTATTGTGACCCTGTCACTTGCTGCTGTGGTCCACGCCTGTTCCTCCCGGCTCCCTCCCACCTGCTCTCCTTTCACAAGGCTGCTGCCCGTGGTTCTCTTCCATTTCTACTCTCCTGGTCTGACTGTGATTCTTACCATTAAACCTTTGATACATTATCCTAAGTAGGAAAAGAGATTTCTCCTTACTGCTAAGTCGCATCAGTCGTGTCCGACTCTGTGCGAACCCATAGACGGCAGCCCACCAGGCTCCCCCATCCCTGGGATCCTCCAGGCAAGAACACTGGAGTGGGTTGCCATTTACTTCTCCATTCTCCTTACTAGCTCTCTCAAATACTCCTCTTGCTTTGCACTCTGGTTTGACAGCCCAGAATGCATCTGACAAAATCATCACGAAGTGATGTAGGAGATGCAGTTACATCATCTCTGCCACCCCAGCAACGGAAGCAAAAGCTGCAAGGAGTCCCTTTCCACCGCCGGCTGGCTGCAAAGAAATATCCAGCACACCAGATTGCTAGGTCCACATTTCAGGACACTAATTCCATCAATGTGGGATGTCTGCATCACCTGTGGTACAACCGCATTTATGCATCATTTAAAATGACTGAAGTGGATCTATGTATGAAAGTGGATAAACCTGCAAGACATACTGCTGAGTGAAAAAAGATGTTTCTGAATGATAGCATTTACTACAATGTAAGTTTCATGTGGGCAAAGATCTTTGTTTTATTCAGAGTTCAGTGGCCAGCACCTAGAACAGTTCAAGTGCAGAGTACGTATTTGACATCTACTGAATGCATGAATTTAAGGAGAAATATACAACTATATATATGTTAAATAATGCTACACATTTTCTATGAATTTATCGTATAAAGATACGTATTATGTATTAAATGAATATATTAAAAATACAATTTATATTATATATTACAAAAATAGATATGTTATTTATATATTTTGAATTATATGTTATTTATATATAATTATGCATGTGCTCAGTCATGTCTGACTCTTTGTGACCCCATGGACTGTAGCCCACCAGGCTCCTCTGTCCATAGAATCTTCCAGGCAAGAATACTGAAGTGGGTTGCCATTTCCTACTGCAACAAATATACAGACATATACGTATATGTAAGTATATGTATATATATGTATGTATTTAAAGAAAAAGTAAAGTTAACATACATACAGTTTTAACAGTTTTAACTGGGGAGGTGGGGATTGGGAGATTGGCATGGCTTGTCAAAGGAAACAGTGTTCTTTGTAAGGTTTCAATTTTTTAAAAGGAAAATATGCACAAGTATTACTTATAAAATGAAAAGTTTTATGGCATCATTCTTGCTAAGCCATGAGGATGTGTGGTCACTGGACACAGAATAAGCATACAAAATCTTTCTACAGGCTGCACACAAATGTCGGGTCTGTCTTGACAATACAGTCTCCTGACTTCTGCATCAGCTACCAGGAGGCCAGCTGACTGTGGCCGACTGGTTCCCTGACCACTTTTCTTCTCTTTCCTGACCTCTGTAACCCTAGCTAACTCCAGTGGAAGGACAGCTGTACCTGATGTGGAGTGAGGCCTGGCAGGACAGAAAGGCCAGAGCAGTGATGTTTCCCAGCAGCACACTTCATTCTTGCTCCCTCCCAGTGCCCTGTCCTTCTCCCTGTGGCCGGCTCTCCAGGCCTCTAGGAAACAGGCCCACATCACAGTGGTATCCCACCCACATGTGTCATTTCCTCAGATTACCGGTGTTTATCTTAGCTAAGAAAGGGGTTGACTAAATGAAATGCACTGAATTAGAATAATGGATGCTTCAAGCTTAACTGTTTTAAACTTGTTATTTCATTCGCCTAAATGAAAGTGAGACTGAGGCAGTTTCAAGCTTTGGGGAGAAGGCTATTCTGGGCAGAGCATCCCTAACCCCCACCAGAGGCTCTTGCTGTTAGGGATCAGGAGGGATGCAGAGGAGAGAGTCATGCTGAGATTCCAGCTGCAGTGGTGCTCAGCTGGGCCATCTTCCATCTTCACCTTGGGCAGACTGGCGAGGGACAGTGAAGGATGTGGACTGAAGAGAGGCCCCCCTGGACACATTTAGGGACCATCTGCTGCACCGCCACCTGCCACAAAGGGGACTTTAAAACCCCAGGGCCAACGTTCTGTCAAACAAAACTATTCCACAAAAATGGAACACTGAACACCAAAGCAGTGCGTCTGGGGGTGATGAGGTTTTGTGGGCTCTGTTTGCTAAAGGCAAGAATTGATTTTTTTCACACAGAGTAAGCATCACAAAAATGGAAGGGGTGGTGAGTCATGATGTTATGAAACGATGTGATAACCAATTAAGTTTTCACTTATGCTTACATTTTTTAAACAAGAGCCTATCTGTTATACATCCGAGCTAACGTAATTCGTTTAACAGACCTTGATGAGTTTGGAGAGCAGAAGAGACCACTAAATCCTGTCTGTCTCCCCAGAGGACTTTATCAAAAAACTATCTTGGGCCTTGGTGAGAAAAATCACCCCAAACCCCACATTAGGCAGAACATCACTTTTCCATTATCTCATACATACGAAATGCTGTTCTGGTCCTGCTTGTGTTTACAGAATAAAATGGGTCAAAGGAATTCATTGAGATTATAAAGGGCAAGAGAAATGCTAGCAGATAGAGACCCAGTAGCTGCAAGACTTAATGGAATGGAAAAAAATGGAAATTTAACCTATGAGTCAGTAAATCAACCATTTAGATAGTTCTGGGCCAGCAAGTATGGCAGGACGTTTGTTTAATTTAGTAAAGACAAAGAGAACTAAAACAGGATAGACTAGAAAAGCCCCAAAGAGGAGAGTCAGCATGCACGCACGTGTGCAGTGTGCTCGCACACTGCATGTTGCGTGTGTACTGTCCATTCTGTGTGAATGTCTTCTGTGTGTGTGCATGAAAGTATGTGTGCACACATACATTTGCACAGCTGGGACTGATGGACGTGATTTACAGTCACTCCTCAGTGTCATCTGATTTAAGTGATGAGCATTGCAGACTAACGGATAAAAAAAATCCTCAATTTTTCTTTCTCATGTCATACCCATGGATTATAAAATACTGAGGTTACATATCTCACTGAGTTTTACAGTAATATAGGAGAATGATTAAGCAACATAGTTCTTGAAATATGAAATATTATGCTACAGCCTTATAAAAGGAATATTCCAGGCATTACCTTGTGATCACTAACATGAATTTCTACTGAAAGAAAAAGATACCAGAAAAAGCCTGGGTGGTGCTCACACCTCAGTTAGACTGCTGTTTGGAGATGAGGCCTGAAGGGTGAGCTAGTGGCTACATGGTACTTCTTGGAAGTACCACTGTCTAAACCCATTAAACTCTTGTGAGTGAAGTCACTCATATGCTGCAAAATGTCACTCAAACCATCCAAATGGTAAATGTTGAGCTTCTAAAGAAATTAAAGTCCTAAGCAGAAGGATCTTTTAATACATCTCAATAGCACAGTTGGAGAAAACTCAGGGTGGCCTTGAGTATTCTCATCATGCAGTGAAGACGGGAACACTACAGAGTTACGTGTTATTATCTTTTTGTTGTTATCTGTCAACTTGGCAAAGGCATATGACGTTATGAACAAGCTCTGGAATCTTTTAAGTCTGGATAGAGAAGTTCTTCTGATTGTACGGTTGGTGAAGTAAGAGTGTCTCAGGGGAAGAGAGCAGCATATATAATAGTTCTGTCTCGGCTTGTCAGCTTGAGGAAACTAGGTTCAGGGTCTTTCTGGGCACCTGAAAAACTTCCAGTGGAGCAGGTCACATTATTCATGAATGTAGTGGTTACACAACGCATTTCTGAAAATAACCACATACAGATGGCTGGGCTCTAGAAACTCAGTCAAAACAAGATATGGCCACGGTGCCGTGAGAGCAGCCATGCCATGAGCTAGTTGTGGCCACTGACCACAGATCTGAAGAATAAATAGCTGAATACACTACTATCAGATGAAGTCAACAGGCAGCAAAAGATGTTCATGGGTAATAATACTCCAAACAATGTTCTACGGAGCACGAACATCCGGTGAGATGTGGATAAGCATTTGAGGCAAAAGTTTGAGAAATACTATGTACTATAGCACATCTGTCCTCCTCCTAGATTCAGAAGCTGGGAATTCCACCAGCCTGGGAGGAAGTAGATGAGGAAGAAGTACAGAAAGCTGCAGTATATGGTGCTCATATGACATGAAGATCAGCTCCATCTCCTCCCGCACTGCCCCCACCGCCCCCACCACCCCCCCCACCGCCAGTATAAAACCAGCCCTGCAGCCGTCCTAATGAGCCCACAGAGACCTCCCTATTCCCCTCCTGGAGCAGTTCTTTTAAGGCTACCTGTGATTCCTGACACCAAGGAAACATCACGACAAAGGAAAGGGCCACGGGTAATATTGTCAGATAAAATGCAGGATTTCCCTGTTAAACCTGAATTCAGATAAATAATGCATAACTTTTAGTATAAGTATGTCCCAAATATTGAATGGGACCTACTTATACTGAAAACAAAAGCTGTTGTTTATATAAAACTCAAATGTAACCGATCATCCTCTATTTTACTTCTGTCATCCCAGCCAGAAGGTACACAACCTTCTTCTATCATTTGTAGAAGGTGCTGAACACAATACACCTCTTTACGAGGCTCAAGACATATAGGAAAGAGATGGCTATAGGAGCACCAGGAAATTTCTGTTCACCAAAATGAAGGAGAAAACCAAAAGCACAGAATTTAACAGATTCATGGAGGCACAGCATTAACCAGTGCAGCATAATAAGAGGATGGGGAGACAGATCAGCCTGAAATGCAGCAAGAAGGGGTGAAGAAGTGCTGCTGAACTAAGATTTCTGGAGGACGGATGATAAGAGGCAGAGGAACAGGTGACAGGTGTGAAAAAGTGTTAAGTTGCTGAGCTGTGTCCCACTCTGTGCAACCCATGGACGGTAGCCTACCAGGCTCCTCTGTCCATGGAATTCTCCAGGCAAGAATACTGGAGTGGGTTGCCATTCCCTTCTCCACGGGATCTTCCCAACCAGGGATTGAACCCAGGGCTCCTGCATTGCAGGCAGATTCTTTACCGTCTGAACCACCAGGGAAGCCCAGAAGGTGACGAAGCGCTTTTCAAACAATGTCTAGGATTCTAGTCAAAAAACAAACATCACACGTGTGCAGTGCAGAAAGGTTGTTGCTTCCGAGGTGGCCTTTCTGTCACACCCACATCCGACTCAACATCCACTGAATACAGTAAATATGAGGGACATAATCATACACGGGAAACCTAGCTGAGCCTCACTGTAGTAGTAGCAGCAGAGTGCTAAATTCTGGCCCGGCTGTCAGAGCAACTGAGGGATGTTTTATAAAGATCACGTCGTATGCACCAAACAAATTCAGGGTTCATCTATCATGTTTGCAAAAATACATTCCCTACCAAACGCACTGACAGAAACCATTTTTATCTTTGTTGGTATAAATCCCGGAACATCAGTTTTGAGAAAGGAAGTGCTGATGGAGTTCTTGAGCTCCGGGGTGAAGCAGACATTGCAGCTTCGTGTGATTATTGTTTCTCATCGCGAGGAAGTCTGATCCTGTTATGGCCACGGGGAACTAACAGAGTTAAAACTGTCAGACTGGAGGACTTAAGGATTCTCAGTGCTGAGCCTGGCCCAAGTCACACAGACCAGAAAAAGAAGCTCCTTGAGTCCCTTCTGTTTCTCTTGCGTTTGTGTTTCTGTGTTACCTCCAGAGGGGGCTCTCCAGAGGCCTCTGAACAGTGAAGACATAGGAGCTTACACTTCAGGAAATACAACAGCAAATGTATCAATATCTGACTTAGGAAAAACCAGTATCTATAAACCCACAAAACCACTACCACTGATGCAAGAGCAGCCTCTAGGCCGGTGCCCTCTCCCTAGGAGGGTTGCTGCTGCTAGAACCCAGCAGGATTCTACCCAGAGATGAACCTGTAGGGCCATACCTACTGCTTCCCTCAAGGTGGGGGCAACTCCTCCCCCATGTTTTTCCATGCTGTATCTGTGTCCCAGCCTCCGCAGAGGCTGGGGTTTCCCTGGGGGTGGAACATTCTAGAAGCCAGCTGATCTTTCTCCCCACCCTCATTCCAACACATTCATCCAAGGAGAGTTTGTTTCAAAGAGAATTCTCAGAAGAACCGATAAGAGACTGAATCTGCTACCCGTGGCCTCAAGGATAATCGATCTGACCACGACTTTTATCCCTGCCATCTTCGCTTGCCCACAAAATGCAAGGCACTCCAGGCAGTTGTCACCTCACTCATGATCCCTGACTCCCTCGCTCTACCTCTGCTCACCCGCCCACCCCTCATTCCACCGTGGGGGTCCCGGAGAATCTGTCCTAAGCTGCTCTCCAGACCCCACGTTCCACTGTTAACTAAACTCTCTCTCACCCTTGACATCTTCACGAAGCACCCCTGTGGCTCTTTCTAATCACTGAAATCGGACTCTCCTCACAAGGACACTGCCTGCTCTGGAGCTCTCTCCAGTGGAGGACTTTCATTCTCTTGCAGTGTGGACACCAGAAGGGCCAGAGGCAGAGCTGGCCTTCTTCTGACTCCTCGATACCATTTCAAAATTAGTGGTTTAAAAAAAATTTTTTTAAACACCAAAGCCAAATATTTTCCTCCTTTGAAATCTGTATTATTTGGTTCTGCTACCCACTGTCTATGATGCTGTAACTTAAGGCTAGTCAGTATATATATATATATGTGTATATATCTATATATATATACACACACACACACATATATATATAGGTAGATAGATAGATAGATAGATAGGACGAATAGTAGACAAACCAGCCAGCTAACCCAAGCTGACTTAAACTCCTGGCTCACAGTTTTCCTTTCTGCCCCATTTCCTGCCAATATCCGGAATGACTTCAACACCCACAGAGAAACTCCACTTAACAACCCTAGCCTCAAAATTCCTTAACCTGCAATGACCTGTGTGACCGCTTCCATCTCACTTCCTCACCTCCTGCTCTTCAATCTGGTGCTGAGAGCTTTCTGCCTCCTCATTCTTTGAAATGGCTTTGGCAAAGGTCACTGCTCACTGTGCATCCACTCCAGTGGACTCTGTAGTTCTCATCTCACTTGACCACACTGTAATATCCAGTACAGTCAGTCACATCCATTCCCCTTAGAACTCTGTCTCCAGCCTGGCTTTTGAGGTCTCCCTCTCTCCTGACTGTCTTGCCTGCCAAGTTCGCCCTTTCTGGCTCTTCTGCCTCCGTCTATGCCACCAATACTGGGGCTCCTAAGTTTTATACTTTTGGTCCTTTACGACCCGTCTCATTGTGTGACCTTCTCCACTTCCATGGCTAAAGGTCAACCACAGATCCATATCTCTAATTAACCCCTCACCTTGAGCACTAGCGGGGTATGTGCTGGCTTAGACATTTCCATCTTGGACCCAATCTCAATATTCCTTAATTTGACTCAGAAACTTTCCCTACAAACCTGTTTCTCTTCATGTGTTCACTGCCTTGGTTAAATGACACCGTATCTACTCAGAAACCAGGGAGAAATCCTAGACTTTTCATCTCACCCCCACACTGATCAGTCACAAATCCATTCTCCTTCTAGATACTGCAAACACTTTTCTCATCTTTTTAGTCTCCACTGTGGCTGGTTTGATTCAAACCCTTTTAATTTCCTACCTCGATGGCTACTACCACATCCTATCTACTTTCCCCTCAGTTTCCAACTTACCTAGCACACTGCTATCAGTGATCTTTCTTTAATAGAAATCTGGCCACATTACTCTCATATTAAAAAGCCATTATGGCTCCCCATTGCCAACACAATAAAGTTCTGAATTTGGAAGCAAGGCTTTTAAGCTTCTCATGAGCTGATCTCTCTCCAGCTTTATTTCTTGCTTAATACTTCCTATCCACACAAATATTAAAACCCACCCAAATCAAATGCTTGCAATGTCACAAACATACCACGTGTTCCACACGTCTATGCACTTGCTTGAGAAACTTCCTGGTCCTCAATGCTCTGTCCTTCTTCCCCTGCACCCCGCCCCCGGCCCCCATTCATTCTTCCAGATGTAAATGTGATTACTCTTTGAACACCTTGTTCAAGTCCCGCCTGTTCCACATCAGTTTCCTAAACCAGCCCAGGAAGAGCTGACCTTCCTCTTCCATGTCCCAGGACAGTGTATGTGCATATCTACTGTGAGCCCTCTTCTGTTAGACTGCACACCCTCTAACAGGCGCTGTGTCTCACTCACCTTCTAATCTCTCACACTGAGCACTGTCTGGCTCACTGCTTCAATTCAATGAGCATGTATTGTTGCTGCTGGTCAGTCACTAAATCATATCCAACTGTTTGTGACCCCATGGACTGCAGCACACCAGGCTTCCCTGTTCTTCACCATCTCCTAGAGTTTGTGCAAACTCATGCCCATTGAGTTTGTGATGCTATTTAACCATCTCATCCTCTGCTGCCCCCTCTCCCTTTGCTTTCCAATCTTTCCCAGCATCAGGGTCTTTTCCACTGAGTCAGCTTTTCACATCAAGTGGCCAAAGTACTGGAGCTTCACCTTCAGCATCAGTCCTTCCATTGAATATTCAGGGTTGAATTCCTTTAGGATTGACTGGTTTGATCTCTTTGCAGTCCCAGGGACTCTCAAGAGTCTTCTCCAGCACCAAAATTTGAAAGCATCAGCTCTTTGGTGCTCAGCCTTCTTTATGGTCCAACTCTCATATCTGTACATGACTACTGTAAAAACCATAGCTTTGATTATATGGACCTTTGTCAGCAAAGTGATATCTCTGCTTTTAATGTGCTGTCTAGGTTTGTCATAGCTTTCCTTCCAAGAAACAAGCATCTTTTAAATTTCATGGCTGCAGTCACCATCCACAGTGATTTTGGAGCCCAAGAAAATAAAATCTGTCACTGCTTCCACTTTTTGCCCTTCCATTTGCCATGAAGTGATGAAGCCACATGCCATGATCTTAGTTTTTTGAATGTTGAGTTTCAAGCCAGCTTTTTCACATGTATTTAATAAATTTAATGAACACGTACTTAATGAATGAAGCCACTACTCCTGGAGCTAAGGATAATCTTTCATACTTCCTGTGAGCTCTGTAGTAGAATGTCTCATATTCTCCACATTATCTCAAACAGCACACTATTTCATGTGTTCTAGGGAGTAAATAAATATATAATTGGTGGAAGATTAATGTTTTATTGCCAAGGTCTGGGCAAGACTCTGCATGTGTGTGCACGTGTGCTGGTGTGTGTGAGAGAGGGAGAGACAGAAAGACAGACAAAGAGACAGAGCAGACCTCTATTCCCCGGCTGGCAGAGTGAAGGGCCTGTGTTCTTAGCGTCCCAAGCAGAATACATTGTGTCATGGAAACAATGCTAAAAATAGTGATTAGATTATATGATTCCTTTATTTTCAGCTTTACGGGTCATATTGCTGTTGAGTTACATCATGGGCTATAAAGTTATATAATTCAGCTAAATGAAGGACTATATTTCAGATATCCTATAAAACTTACGACTTGTGGTGGATACTGTGACATCCCACCCAGTTACTCCTTCAAGAACAAAGGACTTATTCCTCCAGTTGTCAGGAGTACCTCAGTGGAAAGCCCTCACATTTCAACCCTATTTGGGGATTTTTCTCAGCTGAAAATAAACTGCCTCATTTAAAGGCACACCTCCTTTCAGGGGCAACCCATATCCAATGATCACCTCGAGGGTAGAAAGGCCCTGCCCCTCTGCCTCAGCTTGGGGATGACTCTGAAAGGCCCACTCAGCAACAGAGCCCCTCCTCAGGCAGCTGAGGCCTTTGCTGGGGTTGCATCAAAGCCCAGCGTCTCCCCCTATCAATCCTGGACATCCTTCCTCCAACTTCCAAGGCTGGTGGGCCCAGGGACCCTTCCTAATGCGTCTAGCTTTGTTTCCCAGGAAACTCAACCTACCTGTACTTGGGAAAACAAAATCTGAACTCAGAATAATCAAGTGAAAAATTAAGTTTTGAATGCAATGTTTAATAAGATGAAAATTACTTGTGTTCTGACACAACCCTCATATTTATCCTTTACCCTAGAGCCAAAAGACAGAGTTCCTGTGTCCAGGACACTCTCTAACTTTTCTGTTGCACACGAGTGAGTCCCTGTGGGCAGCTGGTCTCCCATAGGTGTCTGGTTAGGGCAGTGGAGTACCTTCTCCCAGAAACTTTTGAAAGGCGGCTTGAGGATATCCCTCCTACTTGAAGAGATTATTTGCTTCGGCAGGCAGTACCCAACCTACTTACGGACATAACTGAAGAGAAATACAGTCTTTCACCCTAAAAGCTTCAGGGCAAGTTGAGGAAAATAGCTTTATCCCAGAAAATGATGTCTCCTGTGACCAGATGGGAAAGGGGGGAGGGTGTTGGCCTGCACTTTATCTGCTTTATCTTGGTGATTCTAGAATAATAGTCATTTATACTGATGAAAGCCAACACACAAACAATGCAGTACTCTGCCTGGCTGTATCTTCCTCCACCCTCTCCTCACTGTCATCCGCAGACCTCTCTCCCAGTCATTTCATGGAGCACTTGAGTAGCACATTCATTGTCTTCCCCTGCATATTCGACCCATCAATATTTATAGGTCATTTTGATGTCCACAGGAATAAATATCCATTTTACCAAACTACTTTCTGACTCTTCGATGCCTCTAGTGTTTGAACTCTTCTTGATTTTGGAACCTGTGTTCCCCCTCCTGACCACACTGTCTTTCCCAGAGTCAGGAACTGATGATGGCTGGTTGAAAGTCCAATGATCTGGACCCTCTTCTAGAGCATTAACCATCTTGAAAGACATCTCTATCTACCTATGTGTCTCTTCCACTGGATTAAAAATGACTAAAGCGCTCATAGAAGGTGACTTTTAGGGCTTCCCTGGTAGCTCAGATGGTAAAGTGTCCGCCTACAATGCGGGAGACCTGGGTTCAGTCCCTGGGTTGGGAAGATCCCCTGGAGAAGGAAATAGCAACCCACTCCAGTATTCTTGCCTGGAAAATCCCATGGACTGAAGAGCCTGGTAGGCTACAGTCCATGGGGTTGCAAAGAGTCGGACATGACTGAGCTACTTCACTTTCACTTTCTAAGACAGGTAGATAGATAGATAGATGGATAAACGACAGATAGATAAAGCACATGGGTGCTCTGAGGTGTCTGCTGAATCCAACCAAATGTCAGAAGCTCAGTTCCATCTAGGGCCCTGCTGCTTTCCTTTAGAAAACACCTAGCCTTTTTTTTCTTAACCAACATTTGGGGAAAAAAGTATCCCTTATTTAAAATAGAAAGGTAAGGACTTCTCTAGTGGCCCAGTACTCAAGACTCCACACACCCAATGCAATGGGCCTGGGCCTGATCCCTGGTCAGGGAACCAGATCTGCAGGTCATGACTAAAAGATCCTGCATGGCTCAACTAAGATTCAGCGCAGTCAAATAAATATTAAAAAAAACTAGAAATGTAAATTATGATAATGAGGGATACCACTTTTCACATATGATGTTGACAAAAAATTAAAATGTCTATTTCCCAATGCTGGAGAGGGTATGGCGAAATAAGCACTTCATAGCACAGTAATTTTGCAAGTTGTATCGAGATCCAATTCCTCTGAGCCAGGGAATTTTCTGTGGATCTTCCCTAATGAAATAATCTTAACTATAGGAAAATCTATGTGTATAAACTTGTTCATTATAGCATTATATAATTTTTAAAAAACGGAACCAATGTAGATATCCAATAGAAAACACTTAGACTTTTGTTTGTTCACTTTTTAAGTTTTAAGATCTTATTGGGATTGCAAAGACTATCAGATTAAACAGACATTTGAAAATGGTTGTGAGCATCGATTTTGGAGCTAAAGCAAGTGATTTGTTCTCTCTCTCATGACTGTCATTTATTCATATAATCTATAGACCCTTCAAATATGAAGGATGCAAAGGTTAATTCCTCAGAAACAGTGAAAAGTGAAAGTGAGTCAAAGTGTTAGTCGCTCAGACTCCTTGTGGCCCCATGGATTGTAGCCCACCAGGCTCCTCTGTCCATAGGATTCTCCAGGCAAGAATACTGGAGTGGGTAGCCAATCCCATCTCCAGGGGATATTCCTGACCCAGGGAATGAACCCAGGTCTCCTGCATTGCCAGGCAGATTATTTACCACTGAGCTACCTAGGAAGCCCTTGGAGTAAACCTGGTCAGTAATGCTTCCTGCAGAAATGAGATTGACCACAAAGCTACAGAGAAGGCAATGATCATTAACTCAC
This sequence comes from Bos taurus, assembly GCF_002263795.3. Lineage (NCBI taxonomy): Eukaryota > Metazoa > Chordata > Mammalia > Artiodactyla > Bovidae > Bos > Bos taurus. The sequence goes on from NC_037350.1 coordinate 13,383,236, forward strand.
TCTTTCTTTGATTGCATTTATGGGGAAGTGCAAAGATGAGTGTGGTCAGTTCCAAGAGAGGGTGAGATGGATCATGAGAGATTTGAAAAGCCAGGGGTCAGTATTTGTGCCTGAGGTCTACAACAAAGCAAGCTGGAAAGGATCTTAGAAAATCTAATTGCGATTCTTCTCTGGAATAGGAAGAATCGTTTTGTGGATGAATTTTGCCTCCATAAATTTCTCTTTGAACATTTCTTTTCAACTTCGTGGACTGGGTATATGAAGCCTTCGTAACAGTAGCTTTTGTTCTGGAGGGCAACCCTTTGAGCCAGAAGAGAGCAAATTCAAGGAACTGCCTCAAGGTTTGCATCAGCCCCCGGAGGCACCAACTCCCCATCCTCCTGCACGTGCCTCTTGCTGCAACCTCAGTGCCAGGAGAACTCTGGAAGCTGAGGAGAGGGAGGACAGAGCTGTCCTTTATGCCGTGAAGGGCTGTTGTGGCAAGTTCTTCAGCTCCTCTCTGTTGCCTTCATCAGACTATGATGCTAGCTTCCAAACCGTTTACTCAAGTCTCCCGGTGCCTCATTTCCAATACATCCTAAAGATTTCTTCCAGAAAAACCACCCAGAGCACAATGCCCCCCTCTGCTTTGGTGGTTCCCTTGCAACTGAAAGCAGGAAACTCCCTGGTGAGGTTTTATGTGTTTTCATAACATGGGCCTACTTGTTCAAGAAATAAAAGTAAGAAATTAAAATAATATGAAAACATATAATATTAACAGAAGTTCCCATCTATTCCTCTGCCCCTCCCAGAAGCAATCATCCTAACAATTTCCCAATCATTTTTCTACCCGATTTATTCTGACTTCCTGTATCTCTTGCTAAAAACAAGACAACAGGTCCCAAATGGAATCATTTATACTAAACCCCATGTCACCAAAGGAAGATTTAACTGAATTACAGTTTTGGCTCCTCCAGAAGTGGAGTCTTAAACCAGTCAATCAAGAATCTACCTGACACAAACTTCCCTGGTAGTCCAGTGGCTAAGACTCTGCACCCCCAATGCAGGAGGCCTGAGTCTGATCCCTGGTTAGGGAACTAGATCCCACATGCCGCAACCAAGAGTTTGCACGCCGTAACTAAAGATCCCACGTGCTGCAACTAAGACCTGGAGCAGTCAAGTAAATAAATAAACAAAAAAATTGCCCGACAGACCCCTGTTGCGCCCGAAAGGAAGGTGACCTTGCTATAACCAACCTGCCTTTGGCCAGTATTTTCACTTGCTTGTTCCCATTCCTGTCTGCCTGCAAAAGTCTTTCATTTTGTACAGCTCCTCAGAGCTCCTTACTGTCTGCTAGACTGGGGATGCTGCTTGATTCACAAATTGTTGAATAAAGACAGTAAGATTTTTTAAATATGCTCAGTTGAATTTTTTTTTAAAAAACAAACTCCAAGAGAGCAGTTAAACAGATATTCCTGCAACTTTACTTGCTTTCGTTTTCAAGCCTTTGTTTACATTAATTTTGAAACCTGGAATGTTGACAAAGTTCTTCCCTCCATCATTGAATGTCCAAACTCTAAAGGCCTAATTTCCAAGTCACTTGCTCCATAATGTTTTTGCCGATTTACTTATTGAAACGTTTCCCTTCTCTTTCAAATTCCTGCAGTAGCATTTCTTGTATTTCCTGCTTATAGCACTTGTTAACTTTATTCTCTGCTCTTTCCCTGTTGCCCAAAAGCATTTCTTAGTCCTCCCCCCAACCACCGCAGCCTCCCTCAACAGGTACCTTGGGGCCTTCCTGTGTATATGAAGGACTACCCTGGGGCCTTCCTGTGTATATGAAGGACTCATTCTCCCTGAGTAAGAGAAAAAGAGTCTGGAGTCTCCAGAGCTTCCCTGGTGGCTCAGATGGTAAAGAACCCACCTGTAGTGCAGGAGACTTTTGTTTGATCCCTGGGTCAGGAAGATCCCTTGGAGAAGGGAATGGCTAACCACTCCAAGATTCTTGTTTGGAGAATTCATGGACAGAGGAGCCTGGCAGGCTACAGTTCATGGGGTCTCAAAGAGTTGGACATGACTAAGCAACTTTTTTTTTTTTTTTAGATGCCAATGACATCACCTGTGATGAGTGGATTTTGTTAGCATTTCAGACCATTAAAGGAAGTGGTGAGTCCTGAGGGGCTTCTGGGATGTTGACTGGTTCCAGGTGACTATTTGGAAGAACAGTTGGAGAACCAAATCAGAAAGATACCCCACAACAAAACAACAACAAAAACTCCCAAACTATAATATTCCTTCTATTTTAAAGAGAACAGTACGGATGGCTCTTTGTAAACCGTGGAGTTGAACAACCCCTCTCGTTATTCCAGTGAAAGTGAAACAGACATTTAACCTCCAAAACAACAACAAAAGACTCTGTAAGCCCCAACCTCCCTCTGTCTTGGTGGGCGGCTCATGCAAGGATGGGGGTGCTCTCTGGTGAACCATGAATTTGGTTTCATTTTCTTTTCACACAAGGGATTTGAAAGAAGTTGTTTTCAGCATAAAGTAGCAGATGAATGGGAAAAGGGGGAGGGTTTCCAAAGGGGAAACAGTTGCACAAGAGCCTCAGAGTGGAAGATGGTCAAATTTACTTGCTTTCTGCATTAAGACAGGGATGGCTAATAGAATCTGACAACACCTACAGAAGGCAGTAATACTTTCCATCTAAACAACATGCTTATTAATTTTTTGTATTTGTTTCAGTTTATACAAGCCTCTCGTATATAAACTAGTGCATGAATAAAAGCCCAATCAGGGCCCAGGATTTTAAATATCGCAACAAACTACCCCGTTACCTGTTGCTTTGCGGCATCTGATTCATCAAGCAGTTTTCAACCTAATTGTAGTTTTGCCAAAAAATAAAACCATTAGTCTCTCCTTCAAATGGTTAGATTATTATCAACCCATTTGTGAGCCTAGTCCTATTTAAAGTCATTGTGAGAACTATATCCGACAGTTACAACAACTTGAAAACGCTTTCAACTCTCAGGCTTTTCTCCAAAACTGCTTTACCTCCTTTGTACTTGGACTTTGCAAACAATTCCCATTATTTTTTCAGTGCTTTTATGTTCAGGTGAACTAAATTCATCCTCCAAACAAAACTACAGTCTGTCTTGATAGCAATATCAAGGGATAAAAGAGTTACTGAAAAAAACTGGCTATAATTATGAGTTGGGAGAGAGATTATGGGATGCGCGGGGAAGAAGAATTATGAGAAGGGAGATGGTGTGGGCGAGAAAAAATAGAAACAGAGAAGGTCTGGCACATGGCGAGGGGCAGGGTAGCGATACTGGAGGCCACTAGTGCACAGGCGCGACGGTGTGTGTCTTCGGAAAAGGCCACGGAAGAGAGTTCCTTCCATCAGGAGCAAGCGATTCTAACTCAGGAACTGATGCTGACCTTTCATTTCATGGCCAGTGCCACGTTCTTGCAGCCAACAATGCCAGCTGTTGCCAGGCCAGGGGAGGCACTGCTCTCCACCTCTGTGAAGAGCCTCACCAGCCACCCAGAGACCCGGGGACCAATCATCACCCCCCGTAACCACCCTTACAACAACAAGCCCTGCTCCTCCTGGAGTGTTTCTGATACGCCACCTCTCTCCCCCTCCCCATCCTCTGGCTGGGACTCCTGGACTACAACAGCCTCCTAAAGGGTGGTCTGGTCCTGTGTCCTCTGCTGCCAGTCCGTCTGCCCAGCATGCTGCTGAACCTGTCCTCCCAGCCTCTCACTCCCCAGAGCCCACCACTCCTGGCCTTTCTGCTTCATAAAATGCTCCTTTCCACCACAGAGGCAGTGGAAGCCGTTCAAGTGATTCCTTCTGCTTGCAGAGTTCCTCCCAGCCACACCCCACCCTCATGACCACTTTGGGTCCTCCGGTCTTAACTTGCAGGAGAGTCTCCCTGCTGTGTGCTCTCTCAGCCATACAGAGTGTACTTTGAAATGAACTGCTCGAGACTCTCTTCTCTGTCAGTCTGTAAGTGCTCTGAGGTCAGGGGCTGCTGGGCCATGCATGTCCTTGTCTGTAATATGGGGGTAAAACAACAACTTAACGGAATAAGGATTAGATGAGTTCACTCAGGTAGCGAACCAAGTATAGTACCTGATACATGTAAAGACTATGTAAGCTTGGTATCTGAGTCATTCAGTGGTGTCCAACTCTTTGCGATCCCATGAACTGTAGCCCACCAGGCTCTTCTGTCCATGGAGTTCTCCAAGGCAAGAATACTGGAATGGGTTGCCATTCCCTTCCCCAGGGGATCTTCCCAACCCAGGGACTGAACATGGGTCTCCTGCATTGCAGGCAGATTCTTTACCCTCTGAGCCATCAGGGAAGCCCATGTAAGCTTTAGCCATATGACAATAATTGACACAGTAACTAGAACAAAGCATGTACTCAATAAATGTATGTTGAATAAAGAAATGAAAAAAAATGACAGCGGAACTAATGAATTCACCAGTCCAGAGGGCCTCCTTTTTTCCAGCTAGCTGTTACCCATAAGACAGTACAGAAATGCTGTATGGAGAAGAATCACAGAGAAGAACGATTGCTTGTTCCTGTCTGCTGACACCATGATCAATGGTGAAAAATAGCATCTTTGTTTCCTGGGATTTGAACTTATCCTACTCTGTTGCTTAAGAAATATTCACAGCAAGGAAATTTGGAACGAATAAAGAGATAAAGGGATATAACATCACCAAATACACTTCCAGGCTTCTCAGTCTTGTCTCTATTAACTAAAAAGTGTGCTCTTTAATGAGCACCATACTCTTTATTTATTTCCAAGCTAGATGCATAAGAAAACCACACATGGCAGGTTGTTCATCCCAACAAATGTTTACACAGAAAATTTCAACCTAAGTTGCAAAAGGGAAGCTCTTTATCCCTTTGTTCTAGAACATTCCATACTTGGAGTCTGAAGTATGTCAGATGTCTTCACAAGAAAGGCATTGGTCAACTATACACATGGGCTGCCAGTCTAATAGAAAGAGAAACATATAAAACCAACCTGGACTTCCAGCATGGTTCTGTGGCTGCTGTAGTGATGGGGCTTGCATGCTCGGTCGCTTCAGTGGTGTCTGACTCTTTGCGACCCTGTGGACTGTAGCCTGCTAGGTTCCTCAGTCCATGGGGATTCTTCAAGCAAGAATACTGGGATGGGTTGCCATTTCCTACTCCAGGGGCTCTTTCTCTCCCAGGGATAGAACCTGCATCTCCTACGTCTCCTGCATTGGCAGGCAGGTTCTTTACCGCGAGCGCCACCTGGGGAGTCCGCTGTGGTGGTGGTACCAACACACTCACCAAAAACCACACCCGGGGCAGGTGCCTCGGAGTCGGCCCAACCCTGACAAACCCTATTATCCGACAAAGCTGTGTGTGCTCATTGTCCTTTAAGGCAGACTGTGATCATATCCTAAAATAAGTCTGCTGCAGAGAGCTCATGTGGATTTATAAATAAACACTGTTTCATCACATTAGTGGTGATTCTTCTCTCCCTCCTGTATTGGAGGAAGTTTTCTGTTCTCTCCTCTACAGTTGGCTTTTCTGCTGTTGCCCTGAACCCTCTATTTCAGCCTCTGGGACAGTCCACACTTTGTGTTTTCAGTTTAGTCATCAGTTTTAGAAACTGGCATTTAAGAGATTTGGTCATTATAAAAATGAATTCTGACAGATAAGTTGTTAGAGCCTTCATCCTCGCACATTTAAAACTAAAGGATGCTACACTGAAATCCATTATGGAGAATGAATTTTTTTTTTCCAGAGTGGAAATAATGGCGACAGAATCCACATGCCAATGCAAGAGATGCAGATTCAATCTCTGGGTTAAGAAGATGCTCTGGAGAAGGAAATAGCAACTCACTTCAGTGCTCTTGCCTGGAAAATTCCATGGACAGGGGAGCCTGGCGGGCTACAGTCCATGGGGTTGCAAAGAGTCGGACACAACTGAACAACTGAGCACATACTTTACTTGGGGTTTCCTGTTATTGCTGCTGCAGCTGCTTCTACTACAACTTCAAGACTTCAAGAAATGTTGGTAACATTAAAAACGGTAATATTTAGGATGCTTAGTATAATAATAAAGATTATAATCATTTACATGTTTGTTTATTTTTTATATGGAGGTATAATTTGACAGCCTCTATTTTTGATTTATAATTATAGAGTTTGTGTGTATAAATAAGTATAACTGACCTGTTTTTCTGTGGAGCAAACTGGATCTGTATGGAGAGGTGCTGGAGTCCAGGGCCTGAGTGGAAGCTGAGAATGGCAATGTCTTCGGACCGTCCGGGTTCCCAGGTGGGAAGGGGGAGCTCTGGCCATGACTCAGTTGACTTCTGTCCACGCTGGAGAGGTGGAGAGCGTCCTGAGCTTTCTTCTTCTCCTTCTTTAACATATTTACCAAAATATCTAAAACTTGACTTAAGGATTTAGTCACTCGTGATGGATTAGAATGATCAAAACACTTATTTTCAAGTGAGATTGATAGTTTCAACAACACTTGCTATGGTCATGTGACAAAGACAGACAAAAGAAAGACTTCATGTTTCTGAGGTCCTTGATAAAGCGATGGACAGGGTAGGAGGCTGCTGGCCTTTCAATAGGGCACCATTATCATTACATGAAAAATGAGCAAGCCAAAAGGCCTTTAAAATCTTTGAGTTCAAACTAATTTGGGCTTAAAGCTTTCATGAAAGCATTTGTAAAAAGGAAAACGAACCCTGGGTAGTGGTTGACAATGGAGCTGTCTCCGTAAACAAGACTTGAATGCAGGAAGCAGCTCTGGAATCGGCAGGACGAGAAGCAGGGAGAACGCAGAGCCTGCCCAGCAGGCAGCTCAGCAGAGTCAGCTCTGGGGCCAGACCACCTCCATATCCAACTCATGCTCATTCCGCATACCTTTGAACGGGGCTTTAAGTCACCTTTTTAAAAGTCTCTAATTTTTGGTCTCTCTAATTTCACTAAAAGAGGTGAATTATTAGTAAAGATGTGCATGCTAAGCAACTTCAGTCATGTCCAACTGTTTGCGACCCTGCGAACTATAGCCTGGCAGGCTCCTCTGTCCATGGGATTCTCCAGGCAAGGATACCAAAGTGGGTTGCCATGCCCTCCTCCAGGGGATCTTCCTGACCCAGGGATCGAACCTGCATCTCTTATTGTCTCCTGCACTGGGGGGCAAGTTCTTTACCACTAGCACCACCTGGGAAGCCCCATTAGTAAAGATTTATCATTTTAAATTAGAACTTCTGTGGGCCATATGGATCTATTAGGAGCACTGATAATGAGTGATAAAGTCACTCCATTCTACCCTCCTTCACTGTTCTTTCAAGTTCAAGTTGTCGAGACCTCTAGGAGATTCTGCCATCATGAGGAGAAAAGATGACACTCTTTGGAGAACCTCATAACTCTCCCTGCATTGCACTGAGATGAATCCAAGGCCTCACCAGCCCTGCAGATGGCTTCATTCAAACAGGAGTCTGAGGAAACTCGAAGATGGTGTAGGACAAGACGGCTACACGAAGCCGGGGGAGGCATCCAGGCATGTTCATTCTTGGGCAGGGAACATGGAGAGCACTTGACCTCCATTTTCCTCTTCAGCTTTGACCTCAGCTTTTTTGTGATTTCTGGAAGCATGGTTTTTCTCTTACAAGCCCTGACACAGCCTCTGTTCTTCACCTCAAACAAGCTTGTATTTACTAAAGGTGTTCACAACTTTGGTGGTGTCTAGGAATTCCCCATTCCTCTGTGCGGGGGTGATTATCGAGACCACCACGCACTTTCACTGATTCCTGCTTGGCCATGGCCATGTCCTTCCTTCACTCAGTCAGCGACATTCCTTGGAGCTTGCACTGGGTGCCAGGCAATGCTGTGTTCTAGGCACAGAGATAGAAAGATGCAGGGGCACACTGGCTTTTTGCTCTCATGAAGCAGATGTCTACTGGAGAAAGCTGGATCTCTCTCACACACACAGGCACACACATACGAGGGCAGAAATGCCAGATTGCTTAGTTTTTTAAAAAGGTCGAGAGTGACTGAGTGGCTGCTTTCTACTGGGTGCTCAAGAAAGGTTCAGGCCTCAAGACAGGCTTTTTAGAAAATGACATTGAAGCTGAGACCTGAATGACAAGAAGAACCAGACATAGGGAGGGTGTCTAAGCAGAGGAAGTGGCGAGTGCTGAAACCCGAAGGAGAAACGGGCTGGGCAGTGGTTTACAACAGAGGCTATTTCACCACCCACGGGACACTTGGCCACGTCTGGAGATATTTTGGGTTGTTTTTGGGCTTTCCTTCTGCAGAGGGGTTGGGGATGCTCCTGGTGGCCAGTGGGTAGAGGACTGCTCAGGATAGCTCTGACGGCGGCACTGCTGAGGTTAGGAAGCCGGGTGTTATAAGTCAGGGCAGAGAGGCACCGTGCCCACAGCCTAACGTGCACCGGGTGGGGGCAGAAGACACGAAGCAGGGGCTGGGTGGGCGCAAGATCACGTGGGGCCTCTTCACCTGGAGGAAGAAGCGTGATTGCTACTCTGAGTGTAACGGGAACCTGCCGGAAAGACTGAACCAGAGAAACGCGGCGTTCTGATGGACGTTCACAAAGGCCACAGCAGAGACTCCTCTCGCTGCCCGCCTTCTCTCCGGTTCCCTTTGTCTGGCCCTGCTTCCAGCTCCCATCTCATTCGCACCTCTGTTCCTGCCAAGGGCAGCCCTGGGGACCAAGTGTCACCCCGTTAAGTGTTTTGTGAAGACATGTCCGAACTTTATGCAAGCTGATAATGCCACTGAAGTGACACCGTTTTCACTCCCTTTCCACGGAGAGCATTCCAGGCCGCACACTGTCTTTCTGTTTGCAGGACAATCTTCTGCTGAGCTCTAGTTGGATCAATTTTCCTCCTATTTTAAGCCATATCTTTCTCACTCCTGTCAGTATCCTGGCCTTCTTGGTTCTACCCAAAAAAGATAATGAAAATCGTCTCCAACCTGACTGTGAGACATATGAAACGTCAGGAGCCTTTCTTGGTCATTAGCCCTTGATAAATGTCAGCTTTGTGATGAGTATGTCTTAGCTGCTCTCCCTCCTTCTTCTGAGTCTGCCCATTGTCTGTGGGGTCACACCCTCCACGGTGCAGCACTCTACAGAGCCCGGAGCACAAGCCAGGCGGCATCTTACCAGCTCTGCTCAGCTCTGAGATGCTGGCGAGAGGCAGTGTTGTGGGAGATGACGGATGAAGAGCTAGGGCATCCATCTGGGTGTGAACTTCCAAGTTCAGTGCTCTTTTCACCATGCCTCCTATACATTCTCCTTGCAAATATGAGTCTCAGAAGGCGAGGACCCCGCTGGAGTTGTTCACGGTCGGGAAAGAATCTAGCACAGCCCTGTGTGGACAGCGGTACCTGGATTTACCAGTGAAGAAATGATGTATGTCTCTCTCTCACTCCCTTTGTAAAGTAAACATATACGAACAAGCCTAGACTGTTCCCTCTCTGTCATATCTCATTTCATCCCTCCCATATGCACAGACATTCATAAGCCCAGAAGGGGATTAAGGAGTTGGTAGGAGTATTTAGGGGAGATGATCCTGAACTAGGATCAAGGCCAGGAAAAGAAGCAGAGCTCAGACTGGGGCTGGGGCCAGGACTGAGGCCTCGGCTGGGACCATCTCTGGGGATGATGGGGCAGGAGAGAGGAAAAGGAATGCAAGGCGACAACACTGCAGCAGCTCTCAGAGACTCGGGCTTGCGTGGGAGTTCAGCTCACAGTCAGATTCACTGTTACTGGCCTGATAATAAAGCGGCTCGAGCCCACTTGAATCAGACACATGGGGTCTGCTAACACTCAACCAAAATTAGAGGCTGAAGTTAATCAGGCAGAGTGCCTACCTCCTATTTGGTTTGGTTTTACCTCTTTATTACTGGATTTCCTTCATGTAAGCTATTTTTTATGAATTTTGCACAATAGCTAAAGCTAAAATACCTTTTAGCAATTTTTGAGAAGTGAACAAAAATATTTGTTCATAAAGAACTGACCGAAATAATTTCTCATGCATTTTTAAAGCCTGCAAATGTAATGAAAATGCCAAATCTTTTGCAAGAAGCTTGGAAGATAAAATAAGAAACAATACTGAAGAAATACTGGGGATACCTGAGATCTAACCATCCATGAGGGGCTCTTTAGTGATGGACAGGGAGGCCTGGCGTGCTGCGATTCACGGGGTCGCAAAGAGTCGGACATGACTGAGCGACTGAACTGAACGGAACTGAGAGGTAACCATCTCATCTGTGGGCTGTCCAGGTGGCGCTAGTGGTAAAGAACCCCATTGCCAATGCAGGAGATGTAAGAGACACAGGTTTGATCCCTGGGTCAGGAAGATCCCCTGGAGGGGACAATGGCAACCCACTCCAGTATTTTTGCCTGGAGAATTCCAGGGACAGCAGAGCCTGGCGGGCTATAGTCCATGGGGTCACAGAGAGTCGACTTAGCATGCACGCATGCACGTCGTCTGGAAGAGAGGCAGTTCCCATGTGCTGTTACAATTTTCAGTCCCCAATGTACGCTGTCTCCTAGAGACGTAAGAATTCTATCCTTAACGCTCATCTACACTCACTTCCAAATTTGGGAACATTTGTAAGTGGAACTCAAAGCGGTAGATCTGGCTTTTAAATAAAAAAGTTACATTTAAATCAATCTCTGCTCTTTATAAGCTAAATACCATTTGTCATTTCTCAGCCATCATTCGAGTTTCACCCACACACAGAGGCCACAAATTCTGGGCCATGGTGAGGCTGTGGTCAGCCCGGTGTCCGGCCAGCTAGCTAAAGATAACCAGCTAGCTCACTGGGTCAGGACTAAAACAGGAAGAGCACTGTAGAGTAGTCAAAAATATATTAAAAATTTTTTAATGTGGAGAGAAAGAAAACCCATGCTTTTCAATAAACTGAAATGTCTCCCATAATGGTGAGATATCTAGCTAAAAGCAAGGTAGTTTTTTTTTTTTTTTTTTTTTAATGGCAACTCTGGCTTTACTAGTGGCGACAACATGTTTGGTGAAGGGACATTTTACTTCTAAATGGAAAGAAACAACGTGAGCTAGAAGCTGGGTGGGGAGCTGGGTGATGTGGCTAGGGGAAGATAGCTAAGGGTTTCCTGGTCCAACCCCATAGAAGAAGAGTCTCTAATCTCTGCAGAAAGGATACTGATTTCATTGTCCCTCTGCTGTAGAATATCACGTAGCTTTTTATACTCTTCCTCTTTTAATGGTTCTTGGCAGTTTTGATCTTTGTTTTCGGAGGGGGCTGTGCTCTGTCTGTGGATCTTCTTGTCATTCAGCAGTTTCTGTAAGATGAAACAAGAGCTTAGCACCCACACGTCTACTCCCAGTGTCTTGTGTCTCTGATTCTTTTCGCCTTTACCAATGCCTTGCACACATTAGGTGTTCTCCTCTGACGCCTCGCCTTGCAATGAGGTTGCCTTTGCTGCAACGTGTCTTCCTCCTCCTACCTCCTTCATCATACCCCTCCCCCTTAACTTGTCTTTCCTTCCCTAACATGGGAAAATCCTGCTCAAACACTGTCTTCTCTTGAACATCTTTTGCTTTCTCTATAACCTCATACCACTAACTCACACTTAAAAAAAAAAAAAAAAAACAGTTGTCATGTCTTATAATTATTCTTTACATATCTGTCTCCTCCATGACTTACTTATTCAACTTTGCCTTCTCTATGCCTAGTCCAGAACAGACTCACACAAATGTCTATTATCTTCATGAAGTATGCTAAATTACAAGCCAGGCAGACATAGAGGCTAATGATATTCACACTGTGTCATCATGAAAGTAAAACCTAAGACCGAAGCTGCTGGAGAAAAATGAAGGACACAATTCTTTTGACATAGCTCAAAAATAAGTGGATTTTGAACACGAAACGATTTTGTGTAGAAGGTAGAGAGATTCCCGGCCAAAGCTTTAGAAGTCTAAGGTCTGAGCTTATCCATTGGAAAGTAAGATACAACCTCTGAAGAAATTCAGTGATCATCTGTTTGAACCATCTCAATGGTTCAAAGATCATACTGTTCTGGAAATGGGAAGCTGGCTCCTCAACCTTTCAAGAGCAGGTCAACTAGAAAAGCTTTATTGCAGTTCAAACACAGCAGACAATGGCTTCTACTAGTGGAAATGTTTAAATTTACCTTTAAATAATGGAAACAGTGATGAATTTTACGCATATCAGTGCCAACCTCTAGTTTACTCTCTGGATCCTGGTCTTCCAAAAAGGATGTTATTAGTTTTTCCAGCCTAAAAATACATAATGTATGAGAATCAACTACAAGCTTGAAACTTTAGAAATACTTTGTTAGTTAACATTTGAATTACAGGATATTGTTCTCACTTCCTTATGAAAATACAGGTATCCGATTTGACTATAAACATTATTGAGGAAGAAACAAATTGGCAAAGTGAAATCTGGAAATGATCCAATTATTTGACTAGTTTCCAGTGGACTTTCACATGCAGATTTCAATTCAAGAATCATTTGATTTCTACAAGACATGCATTCTAGCCTGCAACACTGCTAAAGTAATGAAAAAAATTTTTTATTAGTTTCATTAAAAATTCATGCTGCTCAGTCTGACCTGGGACCTGAGTGGTGCCCCAAACCCTTTGAATTACTCCTGGTTAACATACCGTATTCACAGTGGCTCTTCCAAATCCTTCCACAGCCCCCAGCCTCCATCAATAATGCAGCTTCTCACTAGACTGAGAAGTCAAAGTTGTTTCAAGTGGGCTCCTTCAGCTACCTTTTCCTCCACCTGCCAGTGTCTCTGTCTCACCTCTCAGCCCTCTTCCTTCTGATTTTGGATAATATCCTTCCTCCTTCTCATGGCCAACCTCTCCCCAGGCTCCTCACAGGGTTACCTGATTAGTTACCTCCTTAGCACCTCTTCATGCTGATCTTTCCCTTCTCCTTACAAGGATTTTTCATGTTAGTCCTATTCTAAACCAAATAAAAAATAGAAAACAAACATCTGCCTTTGGAGGGAACATCCAGGCCATGCCAGGAAGCTTAGTTTTCGGCTTATAGTGTCCACACTGCATTCTAGGGTCTGCATGGCATCTTCACCCCCCCGTTAGTTTATGAGCATCATGGGGCAATTCTTGACTCTTAATCTTCCTTGAGTTCCCTCTCCATGTCCCTGTATCTACAGCCTCAGTATAGGATCAATGGAATGATTCCTTCTGTATTGAGATAAGACTCTTGATAAGGAAGGTGTAAGAATGGCAATCACTATCTGTGATGCTATCATTATACTGCGGCAGTCTATCTTTCTCACATTGTTTTGAAAATATCTGCACACTTTCAGGATCATTTTGAACAGAACACATCTCCTTTCCACTAGTACTACCAGCCTGCTCAAATAAGATGTAATGATTTCCTTCAGATAGCAGAGGATGAGGTGGTTAGATAGCATCACTGACTCCATGGACATGAGTCTGAGCAAACTCTGGGGGACAGTGAAGGACAGCAAGTTCTGGTGTGCCACAGTCCATGGGGTCAACAAAGAGTCGGACACAACTCTGCAGCTGAACGAAAACAAGCAGCTTTGGATGTTGCTCTTACTTCTTCCTACAGTCTGCGACACATGACAGCTGTTGCTTCCCAATCTGCACTGTCATTTTTAAGGAGCATCTTTGGGTGGAGGGGTACTTATTTGTACCATTTGCTGACTGACATAATCTTACCTTGTAGCAGGCTTCAAACTGTCAGAGACATAGAGACATTAGTTTCTGATACAAAATGTGTTAATGTTTTTATGTGAAATATTATAAAAATAGATATTTATGGAAAGAATTCCGAACAACACAGGTGTGAATATATTAAAAAATAAACACTCCACTCTTCTCCATCCCTTGCCACCATTCTCATCTTTATTGACTCTCAATGTTTTGGGGAATCCATGGTTAGTAGCTGAAATACATTCTTCTAGTTCTTAATGAAGCAGCTACCTATAGCCTTATGTGCATTTGTAGATTTCATTTGTTTATACAAAAATGAGATCACACTCTGAATGGAGTTCTATATCATTATTTTTCTAAAAAATTTATCAGAAATAATATTCCATGCCAGTACATATATAATAGAACTATTTCATTTTTAATGGCTATATAATATTGCATAGTGTGTGTCCTGAGCCTCTCATGATAGACACTGAGGCAACATATTCATAATTGCTACTTTCTTCTGTCACTCATGAGGAGGCCTGAATGCACAACTGCCAATTAATGAAGTTTCAAAAAATAGTAATGCGTATCCATTTGTATTGACCCTGAATACTTAGCAAAAATTCTGGAACTTTGAAAACTATCATTAGTTCTAGAATTTACCACAATAGTAAATAGAATTTACTATCCTCTGGAGTAGAAGTGTTTTTTGGTTTCCACTGTCTCTAAAATTTCAGACAGCCAATATTAGACTATGGCACCCCACTCCAGTGTTCTTGCCTGGAGAATCCCAGGGACGGAGGAGCCTGGTGGGCTGCAGTCCATGGGGTCGCTAGGAGTCGGGCACGACTGAGCAACTTCACTTTCACTTTTCCCTTTCATGCACTGGAGAAGGAAATGGCAACCCACTCCAGTGTTCTTGCCTGGAGAATCCCAGGGACGGGGGAGCCTGGTGGGCTGCCGTCTATGGGGTCGCACAGAGTTGGACACGACTGAAGCGACTTAGCAGCAGTGGCTAGTCAATTCTTCTGCCTTGCTTTTTCTTTCGAAAATAATTTCTCCTGTATAGTCTGATTGTGAAGTAAATATTCTAGGAAACACTCCATTAAGCAGGGCTGAAGTGGGTTCCAAGCTCACAAGAAAGCACTGTAAAACTGTACAGACCTGCTCATTAGCTGAGTTAACGCACAGATCACTCTGTCTCACTGGACTTTGGTGTTACATCAAGACTCTTGTCTTGCACAATAAGAGTTTAGGATACAAGGAAGACCAGGAATCCAAAGAAATGGTGAAGAACTTCTGCTGACATGAAAGAACTGGATTGCTTCACCCCCCTGAGACTTGATTAGTTGGATATAAAAGTAAGAATGAAGATCAGGCCTTTTGACGTGCAATTTTTTTTTCCTTAGTACTTGACACAACAGAGCCTCTTCAGATAAGAAAAACATGCCCGGTCTTCCCTTCATCCATTAAATGATTCATTGTTGAATTAATTTTCTTATCAGCCAAGGACTTGGCCTAACAATTAAAATGCAGAAAAATGCCTATTCAGAAGTTTCTGATGTACTCCTCTCATAGTTAAGAGTGAACGATTGACCCTAAATTCCCTGCATTTTCCTATCTCCCAAAATAGTTCCTAAGTTCATACCTAGTCACTGGTCCCAGTGGGGGTCTCCCAGCTGCCAGAACCCTGTTGGCCAGTGAAGAACTGTCTGCAGGAAAGCTCTCCCAAGAGGTCAAGTGAGCATGATAAGTCTGTTCTTTAGGATAAGCTTTTGTAAACAAGAAATTTTACTTGTTCTCTGTCGCTAGGACAAAAAGAAGTAAAAGAATCCCATTGGAGAAGTAAAACTAAATGCATGCCATTCAGTTCTAGTTCATATAGACAAGAAAGATGGTAGATAATCTACGTGCCTGAACACTAAGCCTGGCTGGTAGGTGACTGGAGGATGTTGGTGATGACACTTGTTTCCACCAAACTGACTGTTGATGAGACAGCGCTGACAGCCTGTAGCTTAGATCAGCAGTTCTGTTGTGCTATAAGTTTTGATTCCTGGCCACATCACAAGCTGTCATTGCTTAGTTGCTAAGTCATGTCTGTCACTTTTGTGACCAGATTGACTGTAGCCCACCCGGCTCCTCTGTCCATGGGACTTCCCAGGCAAGAATATTGGAGCGGATTGCCATTTCCTTCTCCAGGGGATCTTCCAGACCCAGGAATCGAATTCAGGTCTCCTGCATTGGCAGTATGGTTCTTTACCACTGAGCCACCCAGGAAGCCCATGGCCACACCAAAGAATTGACCATAATTTCTAATCCATGCTTTATCCCCTCAAGACCACTGGACTATTTCTGTTTTTGCTCCCAACATTTCTTGCCAAAAATAAAGTTTTATCTGCAGCCATATTTTTGTGGAAATTTAGGTTTAGTAGTGTGAATAGAAAGGGAAAGCCAGCTAATTATCGTCAACAATAGCTGGTATTACTTGGGCAAGCACTAAATGCTAGCTACTGGTCTGTGCCCTTTGAATACAACATTTCCTTAATCTGCACAACAACTAGATGGGCTGAGTACTATTATTGTCCTCATATCATAAGTAAAAGACCTGAAGGACAGAGAAGTTGTATGTCTTGCCCAAGGTCATACAGCCAGCAGACCACAGAGCTGGAATTCAAACTCGGGGAGGCTGACTTCAGAATTCAAGTTTTAAACACTGCGCTTACCATACTATGGCAAAGTTACTACATTTATTTAAACATCATGCTGGGCAGTGTATTTCTAAAGGGCAATGCCATACCAACTAGAATTTTTTGAAAAGGTAAATAGTCGAATAGACAAGAGGGAAATAACTGAGCTGCACTTGCTTAGATCTTAATAAGGTCACTGACTGGCATGCTTTATAACAGCAAAGGGAAAGAATCGGAATGCCCCATATTAGGAAATTAAATAAATTATGGCATAATTGTTTACACTGTTAGGCAAGTATTTATTTATTTTTAAATTTTTAAATTTTAATTGTTAGGCAAGTATTTAAAATGATGGTGAAGAGGTATTACTGGCATTAAAATAGTCATGATATACTATGATAGGTTAATAATGAATCCCTTTACAGGGATTCTGCAAGTAGCCTGAAATACACCCACCAAGAAGATAAGAGACAAGAAGGAAGGAAGGAAAGACAGAAGGAAGAAAAAAAACCTGAGGCTTTTGCCCAGTTGCCTTTGGCTCAACAGCATTTATTATCTCCTTGTGAAAAGAGAGACTAGCGATCCAAGAGAAACTTGCTCTTCTGCAGTGTTTTTATCATTATGTTACATTCAACTGTTTATTAAATGAAGTTCATTGTTTATCCATGTGCACGATTATGATGTTCTCATTATTCTAAAATAATCTTTGTTAAAAAAAATTCAGCATGTTCCTTTCAGCATTAGCATCTCAAAATGAATTACAAACCATGTCCATATGGTACTGGCTGTGGGAAAGTTGGGGGAAAAGAGGAATGGGTATAAGCAAGGAGCACACCTAAACTGGAAACCCCGGCTGGTTCTAAACCCCAGGACAGCTATGGGAAGTGCGGCCCAGAGAGTAACTGGGGGACAAGGATGGCAGAAGTGTCCTATGACACAGTCTTATTCCAGGGAATTAATGGGGAAAAACAAGGTTAGGGAGTGCAAGGCATTGGGACCTTATCCTCGGATACTGAGCTGGAAAGAGTGAGTGGGATACAAAATACCCCAGCTTGTGGGTTAGGGCTGTTCTGTGGCAGAATTATGGAGATGACTGGTGCCCCTGAGCTGACGGCCCTGCTGGCTTCTCACTGGTTCTGAGAGAATAGGCAGTTCATTCTCGGGGGCTATTAAGGAGTTCTGATTGCAGAAGCTAACTGGGACTAATTATGCCCAAATGTATCAGAATCTGCCTGACCCCCATCAGTCATTCGGCCACTAAAGATGGTGCTGTTGAGCACAGGTTGTGTCCGACAGGGTTAAGCACTGGGGTTGCTGACAAACTATAGTCACGTTTCAACGTGAGCAAAGATCTTTCTTAAAAAGCTGAAAATAATGACAAAGATAAAAGGCAACTGGAGAACTCAACTTCTAGGAACATAAATACATAGGAAGAATGGAAGAATAGTTACAAAATTAAAAATACTGCTCACTGTATATAAAGAATGTGGCTGAACAATTATGCTGAATTATCTGAACCATGAACTAATTCATCAGCTTCTGTGGGTCACAAATTTCTCAGCTGCGAAATGTGCAAAACAACATCATCTCTAGACTGTTTGAGCTCTACGAAACAATGCAATTCAAGGAACAAAGACAGGGTATTTATTGTCTGGCCCACGGACGCCTTGCTCTTCAGTGTGAACAGTAGGCCAACTTCTTAGGCATCACCTGGGAGACTTAAAGAAATGTAGACTCCAAGGCCCTGTGCCACACTCGCTGAATCAACATTTAAACAACACTCCCTGGGATTCCTGTGTGCATCGATGCTTAGGAGGCCATACAACACAGCAACTCGTTGAATTTTGAGTTATGAATATAAACACATCTTTTTGGCTCTGGAACCCAAAGAAATAACTTGAGATATTAAATGAAAGATATTAATGAAAGATATTAAATTAAATTAACAGCATCCCTTGATGGTCAGCCACGTCCTGGCTGCTGTGCTAGTGACCTTACATGATTTCTTACTTAAGAGGGAAAAGAATTAAAGAGATTATCATAGTCTGGTTCTCTTTATAACTGCCTTCCCCTAATTACTTTATTAGTACTTTTATTGAACATCCATTACGTTTCAGCCACTCTTACATGTATTTTGTTATCTATCTGTACCATAAAGCTAAAAATTATTTTCCCTCCTTCACAGGTGAAGACAGGAGCACTCTTAGAGATTAAGTAACTTGCATACTATTAGTAGCATATTATATGCAACGTACTGCATATAAGCTATAATCTATAATCTATACAACAGCCTGGTTCCAAATAGGAAAAAGAGTACGTCAAGGCTGTGTATTGTCACCCTGCTTATTTAACTTATATGCAGAGTACATCATGTGAAACGCTGGGCTGGAAGAAACACAAGCTGGAATCAAGATTGCCGGGAGAAATATCAATAACCTCAGTATGCAGATGACACCACCCTTATGGCAGAAAGTGAAGAAGAACTAAAAAGCCTCATGATGAAAGTGAAAGAGAAGGGTGAAAAAGTTGGCTTAAACCTCAACATTCAGAAAACTAAGATCATGGCATCTGGTCCCATCACTTCATGGGAAATAATGGGAAACAGTGGAAACAGTGTCAGAGTTTATTTTTGGGGGCTTCAAAATCACTGCAGATGGTGACTGCAGCCATGAAATTAAAAGACGCTTACTTCTTGGAAGGAAAGTTATGACCAACCTAGATAGCATATTCAAAAGCAGAGACATTACTTTGCCAACAAAGGTCTGTCTAGTCAAGGCTATGGTTTTTCCTGTGGTCATGTATGGATGTGAGAGTTGGACTGTGAAGAAGGCTGAGAGCCGAAGCATTGATGCTTTTGAACTGTGGTGTTGGAGAAGACTCTTGAGAGTCCCTTGGACTGCAAGGAGATCCAACCAGTCCATTCTGAAGGAGATCAGCCCTGGGTGTTCATTGGAAGGAAGATGCTAAAGCTGAAACTCCAGTATTTTGGGCACCTCATGCAAAGAGTTGACTCATTGGAAAAGACTGATGCTGGGAGGGATTGGGGGCAGGAGGAGAAGGGGACGACAGAGGATGAGATGGCTGGATGGCATCACCGACTCGATGGACATGAGTTTGAGTGAACTCCGGGAGTTGGTGATTGACAGGGAGGCCTGGTGTGCTGCAATTCATGGGGTCGCAAAGAGTTGGACACGACTGAGCGACTGAACTGAACTGATAATGTACTAAATTCGTATTTTCATTTCAGAACTTTCCTTCCTACAGACTTTTGAAAAACAAGCAAAATGCAAAGAACAAGGGCAATGTGATCAGATAAACTTGGTGTCTTGCATTTCAAAGAAAATAATTTTGAACAAGATGCTGCAGAGGGGGTCCTTGAGACCCAGTGGTGGAAGGTGAAGGAAAGCCTTATTTTGACTTTGCTACCATGACAAGCTTCTTTTATGGGTATGACCCTTTAAAACATACAGTGTTGGGAAAGCACATAATTTATAAAAGGAAAGTTCAGATAAGAACAATAAATTCACAATTTATGATTAACTACAATCCACGGGACATGAAAAACTGAAGGCTGAGATTGTGCCAACAGGACTACAACCAAAGGAAACTACACAAATATTTTTTGGGGTCATTAGTTTCACATTTGCTTTTTGTTAGAGTCTGCTGAATGAACTATTCCCAATTGGCTTAAAGGTGGTTACTTCAAGATTTTTTTCTTTTAGACTTCTCTGGTCTATGACAAGTATTATATACATTTATACACTTACCAAGCCCTCACCAGTAAGTGAAAGACATGGACCCTCATGCGCAAGGAATTGAGTTCCGTGTCAGCCACTTTGTTGGAATGAGCTCTTTTTAATAACACTAGGGAGCCAGATAAGGACTTCCCGGGTGGCTCAGATGGTAAAGAATCTGCCTGCAATGCAGCAGACCCAAGTTCAACCCCTGGTTGGGACAATACCCTGGAAAAGGGAATGGTAACCCACTCCAGTATTCTTGCCCAAAGAATCCCATGGACAGAAGAGCCTGGTGGGTGACAGTCCATGGGTCTCAAAGAGTCAGAGACAACTGAGCGACTAACACTTTCCCTTTCTTTCAGGGGGCCAGAAAGTTCCTAGTTTGGGTGATACAGAGGAAATTCCTATGCAGAGTTTACCAACAAGATTTCTCTTAGTAACACACATTTCCTTTACCTCCACAAAAGCAGTTATATAGCCCCTCAAATGCAGAGCTGCTTAACCTCTGGATACTTTCAGTGTTTCAAAATAGCAAAGGCAAAACATCCAGATCAGAATCCAGACTCACCTGCCTCTAACACTGAAGAGTGAAAGTTGATCAGTCGTGTCCGACTCTTTGCAACCCCATGGACTATACAGTCCATGGAATTCTCCAGGCCAGAATACTGGAGTGGGTAGCCTTTCCCTTCTCCAGGGGATCTTTCCAACCTAGGGATTGAACCCAGGTCTCCTGCATTGCAGGCAGATTCTTTACCAGCTGAGCCATCCTGCATTGTTGGCAGATTCTTTACCAACTGAGCTATGAGGGAAGCCCTCTAACACTGAAGATAAAGCCTATTTATAGGAAAATACATTCACAGACATGTACTTCAATTTATAGAATTTTAAAAATTATTTTAAAATAATTTTTAAAGAAACTAGAAAAACTTTAAAGGCCCTAAAAATTCTTAAAATGCAACGATGAAGGCTTCTGATAAGTTATAAAAATTAATTTTTTTAACTTACATTTTCATGTATCCAATTCATTAAAGGCATACACATATGTTGATATGACCAAACATTTTAACTTCAGTAGACATATAAAGTTTCATTGGTTTAGAACAAACATAAGAAATTAAACTAATACAAATTAATCAATCCCTACCTATTAATAACTGCCTCTTTAAATTCTACATCTTTTGAACCCTTTGCTCGCTGTAGGCAAATGCTCCATTATTTCTGTGAAAGGGTGAAAGTGTTAGTTGCTCAGCCACGTCCGACTCTTTGTGACCCCACGGCCTGTAGCCCACCAGGCTCCTCTGTCTGTGGGAGTCTCCAGGCAAGAATATTGGAGTGGGTTGTCCATTCCCTTCTCCAGGGGATTTTCCTGACTCAGGTATTGAACACAGGATCTCCTGCATTGCAGGCAGATTCTTTACTGTCTGAGCCATCAGGGAAGCATTTGTGTTTAATGTAAACATGAACACCTGTCTCCACAAATCCATCATAACTAAGAAACTGACCTACAGGAAAGAGAAGAGTGGGGTGGTAGAATGGGGCAGAGATGCCAGTTAGGGAGCAGGACAGCTGGCAGCAGAAAAAGGTGAAGAAAGTTACTGTTCAGGAAGTGGGTAATGACAGGAGAAACAGGCAGGAAAGGTTTCATTACGGTGGAGATGGAAAGAGCTAGCAGAGAGAAGCTAAACTGGGTTGAAGCTTTGAGAAGAGTGTAGTAGAGAGACAGACATTGAAGGCAAGGACAGGGGAAAGACCAGGGACAAGGACGGACTGTGTTAAAATGGAGGAGCTGCCGGGACAGCCCCTCTGAGAAGCATACTGGGGGCAGCGTGGAGCAAGAGGGAGGAGAAGAGGCTAGAGACGGGGAGGGGAAGGGGCTGAGAGTGGGGTGGGGTGGGGCTGGGAAGCAAGGACAGGAAAGGCAGGCAAAGGAGAGGATGAGGTGGAGAGAGAGGGAGGGGAGAGAGAGACAGATCTCAGATAGTTAAGACCAGAATGCACCCATGGAAGAAGGTGAGTGAGGAATTTGCAGGACCAGGGCCAGTTGGAGGGGACTGGGCTCTACGAGCTATACAGACAGCTATATAGCTCATTTCCTCGCTGGTAGCTCAGATGGTAAAGAACCTGCCTGCAATGCAGGAGACCTGGCTTGGGAAGGTCCCCTGGAGAAGGGAGAATGGCTACCCACTCCAGTATTCTTGCCTGGAGAATTCCATGGGCAGAAGAGCCTGGTGGGCTGCAGTCCACTGGGTCACAAAGAGTCAGACACGACTGAGCAACTAACACTTTCACATAGCTCGTCTCCATGGTTATAGACTTCCCTGACAGTTCATTAACTTGAAGGAGCAGTGAAAGCTTTATCTATCCTTTGCTCCAATTCTTTGAACTCTTTTTCAATAATTCTGTCTTTTATGAAATTATGTTTGTAGACAACATTAATGTGTAGAAATAAAGATTTCTCAGTTGGTTCTTTTAGCAAAAATTTATAGTAGTCTTGGTTTACATGTAAAAATGCAGAACATAAATATATATATATACAGTTTGTTTTTTAATATTTATTTTTTATTTATTTACTTTATTTTAATTGGAGGTTAATTACTTTACAATTTTTTAAATTAGAAAACTTGCAAAAGTTTTAAAAGAGGTTGAAAAAGATTTTGTTATGTAAAAATACAAAGTCAATCCTTGTGAGTACGTCCCCATTTGATGACAAATCTGATTTATCCTATCATATGGAAAATAGCTTATTGCTGTTTGGAAACATGTGTTCATGTAATAGGAAATCGAGGACAAATTTATGTAAATTGAATCAAACTCAAGTTCTATATTTACATTGAAGATAGGTTTTTAAGACAAAGATGGAGATTCTAGATGCAAACAAAAAAAATCACAATAAGGAATACTGAAACCTTAAAAATTAAATACTTGAAAGGAAATGGACTTCCCTGGTGGCTCAGACAGAAAAGAATCTGCCTGCAATCTGGAAGACCTAGGTTCGATCCATGGGTCAGGAAGATGCCCTGGAGGAGGGCATGGCTCCCCAGCCCAGTATTCTTGCCTGGAGACTCCCATGGACAGAGGAGCCTGGCAGGTTATAGTCCATGGGTTGCAACAAACACAACAAAGAGTTGGACACAACCGAGTGACTAACACTTCACCTCAAAAGGAAATGACCATTAAACTTAAAACAATGATGCAGGACCATATAAAGAAAAATACAAATTAACAGAGGGATCAGAGGAAAAGAACACGCTGGGAGTCATTATGATCCTGAGTGAGAAGATGCAGAACTGTCATCTCTCTCTAAACTATCACTAAAAGTTAAAGCAAATCCAATGAAAATTTCAATGCACTATTTTTTCCAAAAAAAAACAAAAAACCACAACATATACACCCAAACCCTACAAAGTTTTATTCATATTTTTTGGGGTGAAGGGTCTATCAGTTCAGTTCAGTTCAGTTGCTCAGTCGTGTCCGACTCTTTGCCACCCCATGAATCACAGCACGCCAGGCCTCCCTGTCCATCACCAACTCCTGGAGTTCACTCAGACTCAGGTCCATCAAGTCAGTGATGCCATCCAGCCATCTCATCCTCTGTCGTCCCCTTCTCCTCCTGCCCCCAATCCCTCCCAGCATCAGAGTCTTTTCCAATAAATCAACTCTTCACATGAGGTGGCCAAAGTACTGGAGTTTCAGCTTTAGCATCAGTCCTTCCAAAGAAATCCCAGGGCTGATCTCCTTCAGAATGGACTGGTTGGATCTCCTTGCAGTCCAAGGGACTCTCAAGAGTCTTCTCCAACACCACAGTTCAAAAGCATCAATGCTTCGGCGCTCAGCCTTCTTCACAGTCCAACTCTCACATCCATACATGACCACAGGAAAAACCATAGCCTTGACTAGACAGACCTTTGTTGGCAAAGTAATGTCTCTGCTTTTTAATATGCTATCTAGGTTGGACATAACTTTCATCCCCCTAAATCTATACATGAGCCTGACAGCACCTTTGCTGAAGATGAGCATATATACTGATATGAGGAGATACTACAAGTGAATGAAAAACATAGGTTAAAAAGCAGTTTTAAAAGCATGAGCTCATTTTTATTGGAATACATATGTATTCATTGAAAAATTTGGAGGATTACAACCAAATAATAAACAGTTGTTATATTTTTTTATTATCTGAATTATACCATTTAATGATAACAGCTGTTATCTTTGAATAGAGGAATTACAAATGACCCCATTTTTATCTTTGTCCATTATCACTTTTCCCCAATGAATATGAATTGTCGTAAAATGAAAAATTATAAAACTCCTACAATTCTCAAAGTAAAATTTTTAAAAAATAGATAAAATTACAAACAGTTTCTAACATTTCAAGTTACTTTCCTTGAGGATAATGCTATGGGAGAGAGACATACATTATTTGTTATTAGGTCCTTGAAAAGAAGTGAAGTCAAAGTCTCTCAGTCGTGTCTGACTCTTTGTGACCCCATGGATTATGCAGTCCATGGAATTCTCCAGGCCAGAATACTGGAGTGGGTAGCCTACCCCTTCTCCAGCAGATCTTCCTGATCCAGGAATCGAACTGGGGTCTCCAGCATTGTAGGTGGATTCTTTACCAACTGAGCTATCAGGAAAGCCCCCTTGAAGTGAAATCCACAGTTAAATCCTAAAGCTGTTCCTCCATTGCTTCCAGACGGGTTTGATTTGTTGATATGATCTAATTACTTATTTTATGGTGCTGATTATAGTAGTTGGTGGCTATTCCTGCATTTGTTTATCCATTCTTTGAGCTAAGCTATCAGGGACCAGGTGTTAGACGTCATGTAATTTATTATTTCCATAAGTGCACATTTTCACACTGTGGGTTTTCTGTAAGTGGCATAAACCATATAAAACTGTAATTAGAACAAACATTTGTTTCAGGAAGTCTTTAAAAATATCCAGCTCCATGTATACGCAAACCTCTCCTGTGGAAAGGTTACAGGGGAAGGCAGGAGAGAAATACAAATATTCCTGTGTGATGTGATGAAGGGTCTCATTCCTTCTTTTAAAAGAATTCCCCGGAGCTCACAGAATCCAACTCACAAAAAGCCTTCACATTGAGAAAGCATTAAATAATGGGAAGAATGAAATGGTATGTTCATACTTTCACACTCCAGACGTCCTAATTTAGAATCAAGTACTTGGACTGCCGAGGAAAGAGCCGTCTAGGCCAGAAGAATCCAATGTGTCAACTGTAGTCCGATAAATGGAATGGCCATTCATGCCTTGCCCGTTTTTTGTTATCTGGTTTTGATATTCATTCATTTGGTCTATTAGGACCCAAAGCACTTAAACTCGAGGAGAATAAAATAATCACTAAAGTACAGAAACAGCCCTGAGATGGAGTCAGGCCTTTTTAATCATATTAGATAACTATGTCTGAAGAACTCAAATGCTTCCATAAACTACCCAAGGATAATTAACACAAGCTGTAGACCATGCTTTTAGTTTTCATTTTAATATCTTCAAAATGTGGTGTCAGGACCAGAAACACTTTGTACTGAAGTGGAGGAACATCATCTGCAGTGAATTATATCTCATGAGTGATTTCAGAGATCTGATTTCTTATAAAATAAGAAGAGAGAGCATTAGCTATTAATGACCCTCTGGGATATTTAATCTGCAAAGCTTAGATTATTTCTCCTCAGCCAGCCATTATTAGAAGTTGGGATAAGGATGCCTAGGATCCAAGAGTTGTGAATTCAGGATCATGTTGATAGATAATCTTGGTTTTTTTTTTTCAAACATTATATAATTACTTGGGCCTTTCCTATTCAGGTGGTGTGAATGAACTGTTTGGAAAATACTGACCATGTATAAGATGTTTCTCAATTCTTTACCAAGTGAGCCATACTAGGAGGAAACTATATTGAAGGCTTAAATATACATGTTGCTGCTTAAGGACAGATTCTAAGACGATGAAGAATAAAAACTGAGAATGTGCTAACATCTTATTCTTACACTGATTCAGAGAGCAGAGCATTTACTAACTGCCTACTGTGATCCCGGTAGATAATTCAAGACAATAAGATCCACCCAAGACTATTCTTTATAAATCCTCCTGGATCTGGATCTTTAAAAATCCTTGAGGTGGTGGGTTTAATGGTAATTTTTAAAAAAGATATAAACGGAAACATCAGTTAGTTGTTTTCAAGGCAAAAGTATTCATGGAAATTATGCAGATGAAAATAAGAATCCTGATCATACAAAACTGAAATAGGGTTACAAATATTGCATCAGACACATACTGAAAGGTTATTTGCGGTTTACATGAAATTCACATTTAACTGGACTCCCTGTGTTTTTTTTATTTGTTAAACCTGGCCACCCTGAGCTGTAAGCCAGAGAGCCAGCAGCTACTCCAGCGTGGAGCTGGCCTGTGGGTGCCGCTGCGGGAGCGTGTGGTCCCAGGCATGAGGGAGGGTGCTTACAACTGCTGTTAGTTAATAACCTGCTCCCTAGAAATAAAGACAGGAGAGGCCCGACGCCACTGTCCTTTTCTGAGAGGATGAAAAGTGCTGGAAGCACTGACCACAGCATCTAAATGTTTCCCCACTACTAATATTCTACATTTTCAATTGATTTTAAATCTAAAAATTCAGAGAATTATAAAGCTATTTAGAGCCTACAGGGAGCCAGAATTGGTGAAGGCCAGTTCTCTTAGGGTTTAAAAAAAAAAAAAAATCTGACTTGGTAGAAATCTTTTGTTAAGTCACATCACTTCTCTTGGACTAAACAGATGAATCTATAAAACAATAAACCCAGACTGTGGCTTTGCTTGTATCGATCCCTACTCTATCTGAAATAGTCTCCCTGGCCAACTTCGCTTTTCTAAATCTTGCCTTAATTCACGGGTCTGCTAAAAGTTGTCCCTGAGCTTCCCACTCAAAAGTAATTTCTGCTCCTCCAGTTACCTCAGCACTTCTCTTGTGTCAGGTACCACTTTTTATCTTATAGATATTCATGTGCTGGTCTTGACTGCCTTCCATGACTGAAGCCCTCTAAAGCCAGAACCTGTCACTCACTCATCTTTGTAATCCCCGCCCTGCCATCCGGGCACCAAGTGCTTCGTTCTGATTAATGTCCCTGCTGTGGGCTGAGGACTCAGCCTTTTCTATGTGCTTCTAAGGAAGCCAGACTTTTTATGGTCATTTTGCAGAAGTCATTGCCTGAGCATTTTCTGATTTAAGTCAGACCCTCAAAAATGCCTTTGTATAGAACTGAGCAATAGCAAACAGGAATAGAAATAGCAAAAGCAATGAAAATCCTATTGCAGGCACTCCTGAGGTTGTGTAACTACGGTCAGAAGTCCCTGCATTTTAAAAAGGGCTGATTGGGGGCACTTATGGACTGAGCAGATAAGTTGCCTTTACAACAAACATATGGATCAGCATCAGGATTCTGACCAGAAAGCATGGCCAGAGTCGGTGCAGAGGGGAAGTTCCCCTGACCCAGAAGACAATCAGAACCAGGGCAGTGAAAGAAGGCACCCAAGCCAGAACCAGAAGGAACCCTCCCCTGGAACAGGATGGACAGATAAAACAGGACCTATGTAATAAGTTATTACTAACCTATATACTATTACCTGCACAGAATATTTTTGAAAGTGAGTTTAAGTCATAAAGTTCTTTTCAGTAAAAAAACAAAAAACACTAAGAAAGCAAACACATAAGTAGTAAAGTCAAACATTTTAGAAACAGTGTGTAGTCTTCGCTTTCCTAATTCACTGAGGAAACGTGATGCTCTGGAGGTTCAAAGCCCAGCTTAGCCGCAGAACAAGGCTCAGCAAATGTGGAGGTGCCTGGGGAAGCCATGAGCATGATGGCATCATCCAGGGAGACCCTGAGGAGTGAGTTTACGAGATCAGGCATGAGGGGGCCCCAGGCCTTCTCCCCAGCCATCTGAGCTTCTAGTCATGTGACACAGTCAACAGAAGCCATGTGAGAACATGTGTCTGTGAAATCAGTGATACTGACTGAATCAAACAAAAAAAATAAAATCCCATACATTTCCGCTTTTCCTCTTTAGCTGATAACAATGAAGAATAAGAAATGACCTTTGGAAAAGCTAGTCGTTTGACCTGAATGGTGGCTAATAAGGATAATTAGGATCTGTCCCTGTGTTTCTTAGTAAATACCTCATAGGTTAGTGGCCCTATGATTACTTGAACTGTGAGGAATTTAATTATTGGCATGAACTCTTGAGTTTTATCAGCTGTGGTCACTTCTACATAAACTGTCTCATATGAAAACAAGCACTGGTTAATATACTTCTAACACACCAAAAATGAGCCAACAGCAGTGGGTGGATGTTAACTTCACTGTTCTCTGTCTTACTCCAGAAGCCAGTTCCTTAGGATGGAAAGGAAGACACATTTCCTACCAGGGGAAACACTTACGTCTTTTCCTTGTCTCTCGGCACATCTTCCAGATAAGACTAGATGGCATAGCTAGAGTGAATGAACAACAGTGAAGAAAATCCAGTGTTCCAGACAGACCTTAGTTTCTGAGACAAACAATATAGAAAAACCTAGCTAATTCTAGAATACTGCATGCGTTTTGGCCTGTAAACTCCTAGAAGCAGGATTTAAGTTTAAGTCATCACTGTACACCTTACATCTTTGTAGCTCAAGGTCACAAAAGCTCTGGAGACAGACACAACAGGGTTCAAATTCCAATCCTGCTTCTCGCCTTGTTAGCTGAATGCAATCTGCCTCATGAAGTTGTTGCAGAATTTTTATTAGACTATGTACATAAGAAGTGCAAGGCAATGCTCAAGGCAAGATAAATGCTCAATAGTGGCATTTATCTTTACAATTACATGTTTGCTGAGTGATTTGATGATAACTTACGGAAAATGTTAGGTGTTAGAGAACCTTTCCTAAGAACCTTTTATTTTACCATGTATATTTTTAAATACCCTTTTAAATATTTTGTCTGATCATAGATTGATACATGTCTGTCTAAGGCAAAAAGTTTAGGAAATATAGTATAAAAAAGATTACTCCAATGTTAGAACCCAGAGATAACACTGTGAAACTTCAGTGTTTATCCTTCCAGAGTTGTTTGTAAGCAACTATATATATATATGCATATAAATGTATACATGTAAATGTATGTTTTGGTTACAAAAAATAAGATATAGAGTTTGGAAGTGTTCCTAGGTCAATATAATATATGGTTCTTCATTAATATAAAAAATCGCCACATTATATTTCATTAAATGAATGTATCATAACCCAATTCACTATTACAAATGATACTGATAAATATCTTTATACATACTCTTTGTACATTTGTCCTTAAGGACAGATTACTAGAAGTTAAACTGCTGGGTCTAAAAGCACACCCATTTTAAGTTTGTACAAATGCTCTACAGGGCTGTCCAACAAGGGGTGTGTGTGTGTGTGTGCTCACTTTTTCAGTTGTGCCCGATTCCCTGCAACCCTGCAGACTGTAGCCTGCCAGGCTCCTCTGTCCATGGGATTTTCCTGAAAAGAATACTGGAGAAGGTTGCCATTTCCTCCTCCAGGGGATCCTCCCAGCCTAGGGATTGAACCTGCATCTCCTGTGTCTCCTCCATTGCAGGCAGATTCATTACCACTAGGCCACCCAAGAGGAACAAGCTAAAAACTTGCCCAGGCCTCAGAACCGGCCTTCCTGTCTGCCACCCCTCACTGGCACTGTCTACTCTGCCTGCAGAGTAAGAGCTCATCCATGCCCTCACTGACATGGTATCATCATCTTTTCATTATTACCAACATGACTGGCAAAAAATTACATCTCATTGTAATCTGCATTTCTTTGCTAATTAGCAACTCTTTGTTTCTTGATGGTTGCTCTCTTCTTCCAAACTCAGAGGAAAATTCATGGCTATCAGACAGGGAACATAACAAAAAGTGAGATGCGGAAAGAAGAGGAAACACGTGGCTGCCAATTTCAACAAGGGATTTCAGATTAAACAGAAAAGTAAATAGTCAGTACTATACTCTGCCCAGCACATGCTATTTGACTGATCAGAAAGCAAATTGATGAGGGAAGCAGTTGAAAAGCATGAATAGTGGGAGGTGAGCTTATGAACAGGAAGAGGGAATCTGATTTCTCCAGGAAACTGAAGAAAGCACACAGGCAGCACTAGTTACCTTGACATTGCTGCTGCTACTGCTCCTAAGTCGCTTCAGTCGTGTCCGACTCTGTGCGACCCCATAGACGGCAGCCCACCAGGCTCCCCCGTCCCTGGGATTCTCCAGGCAAGAACACTGGAGTGGGTTGCCATTTCCTTCTCCAATGCATGAAAGTGAAAAGTGAAAGGGAAGTCGCTTAGTCATGTCTGACTCTAGCGACCCCATGGACTGCAGTCCTCCGTCCATGGGATTTGCCAGGCAAAAGTACTGGAGTGGCATGCCATTGCCTTCTCCGTGTCTTGACATTACCGATGACATATTTTCGAGGCTGTGGCAAAAGTCATGAGCCTGCTCGGTTAATGATAAACCCAGAGGGAACCACTAGGGAACTGGGTTGGGAGGAGGGGAGTGGGAATGAAGAATATTCTGAGGAATACAGCACAAAAACAAAACAACAAACAAAACAGTCCTGGGTCGTCACCGAGCTTAGCCCCTTGGAGTTAGGTGGCTAGGACACGTTGCTTGCCAGGACAACCAGAACAGGCTAAGAGCCTGTCCTCACATTGTCTGGAGGGATGTTTGTCTTCTGAGAGCCTTGACAGGACAGCCCGTGAACCCCAAGCAAAAAGGGCTCTGGGTGCTTGGGATGGGGTTGGCTGGAGAAGGAACAGGGATTGACATTTTACTTTGGTGCCTTCGTAGGGAGTTGGATGTACATTGTGGACTCAGATTTACATGTTATTTTGGAGATAATTCTTCATTGTATTCTGCCAAACTAGAACAGTCTGTCAAACTACCATTTTTTTTTTTTTTTTGATAGGTGTCAAAGTAAAAAGCGGTAAGATTTATCCCAATGTTCAGCTGAATACAAAATAACTGTCACTGCATAGCCCAGTGAATGACACAAATTATCCCTGTTCCACTCTGCAGTGCTGTTAACTCTACCCGCACTATGATGTCAGACATTGGGGTTCTTCAATACAAAAAAAAACCAAAAAACAAAAAAACACTTTGAATTTTCTCACAAGTTCTCAGATCTTTACTTGGATGTCCGGGGGTGGGGATAGGGTGGTGGGTATCCATACTTTACAGAGAAGCCAGCTGAAAAATAAAAGCAAAGTGTCTATTTTCTGGATCCTAGCCACTTGGGAGCAGTGCTAAGAGTCCTCAAGTTTGCTTTGATATCTCATATGGATAGTTCCTGAAGCAGGCCACTTTGCGGCATTTTATTTAGAAAGCTTGATCTATTACAATTACCTGGGTGATTAACGAACCTTTCTTTCATTTAGTCCCTCACATTCCTGGTCTTTATTGCCCACTTTGTACATGATTATTTACTTGTCCTTATTTTTTGGACAAGCAGGTGTCCATCACTGGGTTCCCTCTGGCCAGGCACCACGATTCTGCTGCTTCTTGCTTTGGCTGCTTCGACAGCTCCTAGCACAGGGCTCCAGTGTGCCAATAATAATCCTCGGGGACTGGGAAGTAAGACCTCAGGATGGATCAGAATCCCCAGATTACAGCAGCTGCAAGGCCAAGGAATGAAATAGAAGGAGGAATCTTAACACCTCCTCTCGCAAGCCTCAGGGGATGAAGCTAAGACAAACTGTTCTCTCTGAACTCTCTTTAGCCCACAGATTTGTAAGCAAATGAATATAAATCAGAAGATATACCCAAAGGTTAGACTCCTAAAATTATACAAAAAGTGAGCTCCCCCTTCTCCCCACCAAAACAAGTAATCAAAACAAAATCCTTCTCAGTAACTGCAAAAAAAAAAAAAAACCCACAAAACTTCAACTCAATTAATCTTACCAATTTATAAGATTTTAGGATGTTCCCTGACCATTTTATCTCTGTGTATTTTTAGTACAACTATTATACACATGTTGAAATGCGAAATTCAGAAAATGGAAAACAGAAGGCTTTGCTGACACATCCAGCATTTGAAAGAAAGAATGGAGAGTACAAAACAAAGATCCTGGGAAGCACCTGAAAGAAGTACTAAGGGATAAAAATAAAGTATGTATGTCGAACTTCCATAGAGAGGTGCAGAGAATTCCAATTGGCAATAGCCCTGAAGAATAGGGTGAAGAGAGAACCGGGGCTTGGAGTCCACATCTTGGTGTTGGACACAATATTTATAAGTCCCTTGCAAAGTCATCTAGGAGAAAAAGTCTACGCCAACATCATTCGAGCAAAAAGGATCTGCCTCTTACTGTTGGCATGTTTTCCTTGCGCTCAGATACGGGCACTATGTACAGGTTGTTTCGCTTTTTATGTCTGCCTGGATTTTATAGAGCTTCTATAAGTGGATATTATTTATACACTTACATATTTTATCAAGTCACTATACATACATATATTTATAAAGATTTTGTTCACATTTATAATTCTGTTTTAAATCCAAGTATAAATGTTATGCTTCAGTTATGTGACTCAGGCTGTTACTTTAAGTTTCCAAATATCTTAAAGGTCTCAGCACATGTTTCTCACTTGGAGGGTATGTGAAGCTTGTTATGGTTAAGGAAGTGGACAGTAAGATGCAAAGCAAACAAGTCCAATTTGGAAGCATTTTATGAACATTCCATTCTGGCAATTTACAGTTTTTGTTTTCTTTAGCCCTTTAGAAATACAATCTTAGATCAACTGTATTAGAAAAGCACCACTCTGAAATGACTGATTAATAATACACAATTTTACAGCCCAAATATGCAAAAAAGAATATAAATATTATAAGATATTTTAAAGTTAAAATGCCAGAAGCAGATGTAATTTAGATCTCAGAAACAACTATGTGTGTTATGCAATAATTTGTTATATGCCAAGAGAGAACATTTGTTTTTAATTCTGCTGTGAAATGTAGTGTAAAAATAGAGTTAATAAAGAAAGGCATTTTTTTTTTTTCCTGCTCTTCATTAATTAAGTGAAAAAAAATTTATTTTGCCACTTGGAGGTGAGAAGTCAGCAAGTGACGTGAATTTTATAAAAATAACTTTTAATTTTCTGTAGAAATCTTAGGAAATATGGCCAAAATAAAAGCAAGATAAAACAAAACAAAAACCACCACTAGTACTTCTAAAAACATCATTTTCCTGGTTTTTCCCTCTGGTACCACCTCTTTCTTTGTGCATGAATGTGCGAGTGTGTATATTCTTAAGATGTTAACATGTGGTTTCTTTATTTCCAATAGAGGAGCCTGACACAATACCTAATAGAAGTGAATAGATTCTTCAGCAGCAGCAAAAGTTGTATCAAAGAAGCACGGGGGGTAATATAATAATAATGTTGATAATAATCATCATAATTGTGTTTAGTGCAGAGGATGAAGTATTTCATCAGTCCTCATAATAGCACAGTGAGTGGGGACGGTTATCACACTCACGACAGATGAGTAACTGAGACACATGTATTGGGTTTACTAAAAAGTTCATTCAGCTTCCTCATAAGATGGCTGTTGTAGTGCTTAGCTTTCTTTAACTTCATTCAAAACAATTTTTTTTTAGATTGTATTGTGACAGCTGTCATGTCAGTGTGCATTAAAAAAATTATCAAAATTGGTGATTTTTGTGTAGCCATTTTAATATTGAAAATGGAAAAAAAAGGAAAATTTTCTGATATTATGCCCTATTATTTCAAGAAAAGTAAAAACACAATCTGAATCTGAATTAAACTTGGGAATGAGCAAATTTAATTCAAATGACCATTGTATCTACTACTGTGGGCAAGAATCCCTTAGAAGAAATGGAGTAGCCCTCATAGTCAACAAGAGTCTGAAATGCAGTACTTGGGTGCACCCTCAAAAATGACAGAATGATCTTGGTACATTTCCAAGGCAAACCATTCAACATCATAGTAATCCAAGTCTATGCCCCAATCACTAATGCTGAAGAGGCTGAAGCTGACCAGTTCTACGAAGACCTTCTAGAACTAATACCAAAAAAAGATGTCTTTTTCATCATAGGGGGCTGGAATGCAAAAGTAGGAAGTCAAGAGATGCCCGGAATAATAGACAAATTTAGCCTTGGAATACATAATGAAACAGGGAAAAGGCTAACAGAGTTTTGTCAAGTTTTTTCATTGGTCATAGCAAAGACCCTTTTCCAACAACACAAGAGATGACTCTACACATGGGCATCACCAGATGGTCAATACTGAAATCAGATTGATTATATTCTTTGCAGTTGAACTGGAGAAGCTCTATACAGTCAGCAAAAACAAGACCCGGAGCTGACTGTGGCTCACATCATGAACTCCTTATTGCAAAATTCAGGCTTAAATTGAAGAAAGTAAGGAGAACCACTAGGCCAATTAGGTATGACCTAAATCAAACCCCTTCTGATTATACTTTGGAGGTGATGAATAGATTCAAGGGATTCGATCTAGTAGACAGAGAGCTTGAAGAACTATGGACAGAGCTTCGTAACACTGTACAGAAGGCAGTGACCAAAACTACTTCCAAGAAAAAGAAATGCAAGAAGGCAAAGTGGTTGTCTGAAGAAGCTCTTTACAAATTGCTGAGGAAAGAAGAGACGTGAAAAGCAAGGAAGAAAGGGAGAGATACATCTAACTGAATGTAGAGTTTCAGAGAATAGCATGGAAAGATAAGAAGGCCTTCTTCAATGAACAAGGCAAAGAAGCAGAGGGAAACAATGGAATGGGAACTACTAGAGATCTCTTCAAGGAAATTGGAGATATAAAGGGAACATTTCATGCAAGAATGGTCATGATAAAGGACAGATATGGTAAGGACCTAACCGAAGCAGAAAAGATTAAGAAGTGGCAAGAATACAAAGAATTATACAAAAAAGGTCTAAAGACAGGGATAACCACGATGCTGTGGTCACTCACCTAGAGCCAGACATCCTGGAGTATGAAGTCAAGTGGGCCCTACGAAATATTACTACAAACAGAGCTAGTGGAGGTATTGAATTCCAGATGAGCTATTTAAAATCCTAAAAGATCCTGCTGCTAAAGTGCTGCACTCTACATGTCAACAAATTTGGAAAACTTAGTAGTGGCCATAGGACTGGAAATGGTCAGTTTTCATTCTAATCCCAAAGAAAGGCAATGCCAAAGAATGTTCAAACTATCAGACAATCATGCTCATTTCTCATACTAGTAAGATTATGCTCAAAATCCTTTAAGCTAGGCTTTAGCAGTGTGAACTGAGAATTTCCAGATGTACAGACTGGGTTTAGTAAAGGCAGAGGAATCAGAGATCAAATTGCCAACATCCAATGGTCACAGAGAAAGCCAGGGAATTCTAGAAAAACATCTATTTCTGCTTTATTGACTACATGAAAGGCTTTGACTGTGTGGATCACAACCAACTGTGGAAAATTCTTAAAGAACTGGGAATATCAGACCACCTTACCCTGTCTCTTGAGAAACCTATATGTGGGTTAAGAAGCAAAAGTTAGAATCATTCATGGAACAACTGACTGGTTCAAAATTGGGAAAGGAGTATGACAAAGCTATATATTGTCACCCTGCTTATTTAACTTTTATGCAGAGTACATCATGAGAAATGCTGGTCTGGATGAATCACAAACTGGAACCAAGATTGCTGGGAGAAATATCAACAATCTCAGATATGCAGATGATACCACTCTAACGGCAGAAAAGTGAAGAGGAACTAAACAGCCTGTTGATGAAGGTGAAAGAAGAGAATGAAAAAGCTGACTTAAAACTCAATATTAAAAAAATGAAGATCATGGCATGTGGCTTCATCACTTCATGGCAAATAGAAGGGGGAAAAGTGGAAGCAGTGACAGATTTTATCTTCTTGGGCTTCAAAATCACTGTGGATGGTGACTACAGCCATGAAATTAAAAGACCCTTGGTCCTTGGAAGGAAAGCTATGACAAATCTAGACAGCATATTAAAAAGCAAAGACATCACTTTACCAACAAAGGTCTGTAATGTCAAAGCTATGGTTTTTCCAGTAGTCATGTATGGATGTGAGAGTTGGATCATTAAAAGCTTGAATGCTGAAGAAGTGATGCTTTTGAATTGTTGTGCTGGAGAAGACTCTTGACTTTGGACTGCAAAGGAGATCAAACCAGTCAATCCTAAAGGAAATCAACCCTGAATATTCATTGGAAGGACTGATGCTGAAGCTGAAGCTCCAATACTTTGGCTACCTGATGTGAAGATCTGACTCGTTGGAAAAGACCTTGATGCTGGGAAAGATTGAAGGCCAAAGGAGAAGAGGATGGAAAAGGATGAGATGGTTAGATAGCATCACTGACTCAACAGACATGAGTTTGAACAAACTCTGGGAGATAGTGAAGGACAGGGAAGCCTGGCTTGCTGCATTCCATAGGGTTGCAAAGAGTCTAACACAACTTAGTGATTGAACAACAAAAAGCAACAACAACAAAAAGACACAATGAAATGCAAATAAAATAAAAGACTTCTGCAGTGTATGGAGAACATGTCAAAAGCTGTGGTGAAGTTTCCCACTGGAGATTTCTTGCTGGATGGTGCTCCATTGTCAGGTCAACCAGCTGAAGTTGATAGCAATCAAATCAAGACATTGAGAACAATCAATGTTAAATCATGCAGGCAATAGCTGACACACTCAAAAATCTCTAAATCAAGCGTTGAAAATTATTTGTACCAGCTTGGTTATGTTCATTGCTTTGATGCCTGGGTTCCACATAAGTGAAAAAAAACCTTTTGACTGTATTTCTGAATGTGATTCTCTACTGAAACATACTAAAGATGTCTGTTTTTAAAACAAATTGATGAGTGATGAAAAGTGGATACTGTACAATAACATGGAACAGAAAAGATAAAGGGGCAAGCGAATGAATCACCACCAACCACACCAATGGCTGGTCTTCATCCAGAGAAGGTGACATGGTATGTATGATGGGATTGGAAGGGGGTCCTGTATTATAAGCCCCTTCCAGAAAACCAAAGGATTCATTCCAACAAGTACTGCTTCAAATTAGATCAACTGAAAGCAGCACTTGATGAAAACTGCCCGGAATTAGTCAACAGAAAATGTATAAACTTCCCTTAGGATAACACAAGACTGCATGTTTTTGAAGACCAGGCAAAAACGGTTAGAGCTTGGCTGGGAAGTTCTGAACATCGACTGCTTTCACCAGACACTGTACCTTTGGATTTGCATTTATTTTGATCTTTACAAAATTCTCTTAATGGGAAAAAAAAAAAACAACTCAGTTCCCTGGAAGACTGTAAAAGGCAACTGCAATGGTTCTTTGCTTAAAAAGATATAAAGTTTTGGAAAGATGGAATTATAAAGTTGCCTGAAAAATGGTAGCAGGTAGGGGAACAAAACAGTGACTATATTGTTCAATAAAGTTCTTGGTGATAATGAAAAATGTGTCTTTTATTTTTACTCAAAAACCAAAGCAACTTTTTGGCCTACCCAATAGATGATATAATTTGCCCAAGGTCACACAGCAAAGATTAGAAAATTGAGGTAGGGGGGTCATTTAAGATAACACATCGATGTTATCTTATCTCCTTCAATGAAGAGGAGAGTCAAGATTAGAAATCAAGTCTCTTGACTCTCAGTCCTGTCAAATAAATTTTCTCTGCCTTATTTTGGTTGACAACTCTGGATAAAGTTCAGAAAATAGCTGTGAGCAAGATTCTGAATACTGCAGATAATTCCTGTGTCATTCATACTGACAAGATGAAACCCACTGGATACCAAACCAGTGTGTGTTGAATCTAAATGTCAGGAAGTGCTTACTGCCCACAGAGACTGGTTCTGAGGATCCTTGTTCATACCAAAAATCCAGGCACCTCTGAGTAGAGACCCTGAAGATGGAAAATTAATGGCTCAAGAAAAAAGTGTGAGAGGGAATCAAGGCCCTGATGGAATGTTCACCAAATCATTCAACAAATACTTATGAAGGATCTACCATGGGCCAGGTACATAGTAAAAAAACAACACAGATGAAGTCCCAGTCCTCATGAAGTAGAGACAGACAGACAAAGGAAAATGACACATTAAATGTGATGTTGCTGCTATGAAGAAAAATAACGCAGCATAAAGGAGGTAAAGCGTGGTAGGGGAAGATGTATTTTAGACACTGTGGCATGGGAAGGTCTTTCTGATAATGTAACATTTGAAGAGCGAAGTAAAGGAGGAAAACTATTTCAGGGGAGGGATGGTGACAAGCAGGGGCCTGGGAGGGTTTGAAGCTGTAGAGGTTGCCAGGGGCCAGGTCTGGTGGGGTCACTGGGCCCTGAAAAGAGGTTCTGGATAGTCACAGGTAGGCAGCATCACTCTCACTGGGACAGTTTCATCCATAATAATGAGAAATTAGGTACAAGCTTTCTTGAGATTTTTCATTTTTCAATGAGCAACCTGATATAGGACAGCATTCAGTCATATCTCTATTAAGTTTCAAGAGATCGCTCAGATTCCAGTATAAGCTTCTCACTCTGTCTCTCCAGCCTTCTCTCTATGTCTATCTCTGTCCCTCTCACTCTCCCTGTCTCAGTCCTTACCTCCCTCCCTTTCACCCTTGCACACATGCTCGGGTGCACGTGCTCAGTTGTGCCCGACTCTTTGAGATGCCCTGGACAGTGGCCTGCCAGGCTCCTCTGTCCATGGGATTCTCCAGGCAAGAATACTGGAGTGGGTTGCCATGCCCTCCTCCTTTAACCCTTAAGGAACACAGTTTCCTGAAATCTACCGTTTCCTCTCTCCACAGTGGAAGAACAATCAGGATAGCTCATCATGTTACAGAACTTTTATAGCATAAGTCATGATTTTGAAGCATATTTTTAATACTTGTTTGATAAATAAAATCACTTGGATTTCTAATTATACACAAATTTATAGTAGTCAAAACAGTATGGTACCGGCCCCAAAACAGTCACACAGATCAATGGAACAGAATCGGAAGTCACGCATATCTGGACAATGAATTTATGATAAAGGAACAAAGAACATATAATGGAGAAAATCTTCTCAGTAAATGATGTTGGGAAAATTGGACAGCCATATGCAAAAGAATGAAACTAGACCAATGTCTTACACTGGTACTCAGAAATTAACTCAAAATGGATTAAAGACTTAAGTGTAAGACCTGAAACCATAAAATTCCTATCAGGAAACATAGGCGGAAACCTCACTGATATCAGTTTTAGCCACATTTTTTTTTTTTGGATCTGACTCTAAAGGCAAGGGAAACAACAGCAAAAATAAACAAATGAGACTACACCAAACTAAAAAGCTTCTGCACAATGAAGGAAGCCAGCAAAATGAAAGGATAAACCACTGAATGGAGAAGATATTTGCGAATCACATATCCAGTAAGAAGTTAATATCCCAAATATATAGAGAAGCCATTCAACTCAACAACAACAAAACCTGATTAAAAAATGAGCAGAGGATCTGAATAGATATTTTTCCAAAACAGACACACAGATGGCCAACAAACATATGAAAAGATGTCCAACATCACGAATTGTTAGGGAAACACAAGTCAAAACCACAATAACATATCATCTTACACCTGTTACAATGACTATTATTGAAAAGACAAAGACTAACAAATGTTGGAAAGGATGTGGGGAAAAGGGAACCCTCATATACTGTTGGTGGGACTGCAAATTGGGACAGTCACTGTGAAAAACAGGATGCAGAGTCCTCAAAAAATTAAGAATAGAACTATCATATGACCCAGCTATTCCACTTCTGGATATTTATCTGAAGAAAATGAAAACACTAGTTGGAAAAGATACATGCACACCTATGTTCACTGCAGCCTTATTTACGACAGCTAAGATAATGGAAATAACCTAAGTGTCCATTGATGGATGAATAGATAAAGAAGACGTGCAACATATACATAATGGAATGCTATTCAGCCATAAAAAGGAATGGAATCCTGACATTTCTGACAACATGAATGGACCTTGACGGTATTATGCTAAGGACAATAAGTCAGACAGAGGAAGACAACTACCATATGCTTTTACTCATACACAGAATCTAAAAAACAAACAAACAAAACGAAACAAAGAAAACCTCACTGATACAGAGATCAGATTAGTGATTACCAGAGGAGGAAGGTGTTGCAGGGGATGAAATGGGGGAAGGGAGTCAACTCTATAGTGATGGATGGTAACTAGATGTGTGGTGGTGAGCACTTTATTGTCCATACAAATGTTGAATTATAATGCTTTACACCTGAAACTTACTTTTTTAATTAAAAAAATTCTTAACAGTGGTTTGACAAATAAAATCACTTTAGAGGCCAGTGACAACAAGCCAAACATTAAAGGGATAAAGTATTATTGATCCAGGGTTAAGTACTGACAAGAGATTCTCCCTAAAAGTCTAGTTTGGTATCTAACTCTCCCTAGGGGTGTATTAACTCAAATATTGGAGGCTATCATTTATTTTTTTCTTGCTTGCTTTTCACTTCATAAACAGTCTGAGGGTCACAGGACAAGATTTATTATGATGATGATGACATATTTCAAATTATATGGGATAATCTCGATTTTAATTATTCTGTCCCATGCCTTTGGGAACAAGTTACCAATTTTTAGGTTCAAGAGAGCCACTATACCTGTAGTTGAAATCTGTTTTATGGTTCTCATCCAGCTCAAACGTATTGAGAAACTGAACCCAATTAAACTTTCATTAGACTAGTCTAATAAAAAAAAGCTGACCTGCAAGTTAAACATGGTGGAAATGACTTCTCCTGAATCACCTTTAAATGCTTACTTTAAAAGGATGAAAGCACTGATGGATTTTCTGTAAGTCACTTCCTCTTTCAAGTTTTTCCTCCCTGGTCCTCTGCCCTTTCCAGAACACTCGCCCTCCCTGTCTTGGACCTGGATGTTTATTACAGCAGTTCGGCACCATCACGAAGCACGTATGTCTGGTCGTCTGTACCTCTCTCTCCAACAGCCGGCCTCTTGCAGGACTCTTTGGTTTGTCTGAGTGCCTGACATGGTATTAACCATATTCAATCAGTGTTTATTCACTAGAAAGAATGAATAAAGGTAAAAATCAATCTTATTTCAAAGTGAGATTTGTTTGGTGCGAGAATGGGACTTTAAGACTCTTCCTTTAGATGTATTTATTTGCACTGAAATAGAGGCTTGGACATCAATGAAGCTTTTATTAGTACAGATATACCCTTTTGAAACAAATTGTTTTGTTTGTGGGGAAGATAACACAATGTATTTGGTTTTAAATTATATTTATAGCACAGAGAGCTCAGCTCCATGCTCTGTAATGACCTAGAGGAGAGGGATGAGAGGGAGGGAGGTCCAAGAAGGAGGGGATATATGCATATATTTAGCTGATTTACTTCGTTGTACAGTAGAAACTAACACATCATTGTAGAACAATTATATTCCAATTTAAAAAAGTATTAGTCTTACTTAATTGTATTAAAAGAAATACTATCAGATAAAAATTTCCAAATATCAAGCAAAGCCCTAAGGAGGAAAGGTGAGATCCTTCCTTCCATCTTGCACATGGTTTAAGGGCCCAAGGGTCAATTCCAGCACAGCTGCCAGCTTTACAGAGTGTTTCAGCCTGGAAGGATGGGGTTATTCCCCAACAGGAGAGTGAGTAGAGCAAAGAGGAATCTGGGGACTTCTAAAGAGCAGGCAGGAAGACGGCCCTCACCAGGGACTCAAGTCATTTCCTGTTTGGTAAAATGTACCTCAAACTAGGGCACCACTTCCTTCGGGTAACACTTGCTTGCACAAGTGGATTTCCATTGCTCAATATCTTAAATTGTGTGATCGTGTGACCATGAGCCAGTCAAAGACCTCTCAAGTTTTCCCCTTGTGGATTTAATGTAGTTATGCATAATCTTTGCTATATTAATATTCACTGCATATTCTTTGATTGTGTGTCACAAAATGACACAAAGAAAGGTGCTGTGTACATTGATTTTTTTTTAAGTTTTTTTTCAAACTTTTAACTTTTTATTTTGTATTGGGGTATAGCCGATTAACAACGAATGCTGGGATAGTTTCAGGTGAACAGCAAAAGGACTCAGCCATACATACACATGAATCCATTCTCCCCCAAACCCCCTTCCCATCCAGGCTGGCACATAGCATTGATGTATTCATTCATTTAAAGCAGACATTGCTCCTGCCCTCAAAGGCCTTTCCACATGGAGGGAACACAGATAATACCCAAACAATACCACAAGTGCGTGATTATAAAGAGATAAGCACTCCGAAGGAAAAGCACTGCAAATATGAAAAGATGCAGCACAGTCATGCTGAGCTGGGACAGCAGGTCAGAGAAGATGCCCTTGAGGATGAACAATTTAAACTGAGGTTTGAAGGATAAGTTAAGGTTTGAAGGATAGAATTTGACCACTCCAGAGACTGGAAACGCTTAGGTTTTCAGAAACTTTATCAGATAAGTTAAGAAGGTTACATCACTAACAGGTACAGAAATCGCAAGGAATTTTTGAGACCTTGAGAAGGCAGGAATTCACCTACATCTGTTAGGTGAAATCTGTGATAAGTCTTTGGCATGACTTCCCTAGCCCTGGGACTTCCCTGTAGCTCATACAGTAAAGAATCTGCCTGCGATGCAGGAGACCCAGGTTTGATCCCTGGGTCAGGAAGATCCTCTGGAGAAGGAAATGGCAATCCACTCCAGTATTCTTGCCTGGAAGAGGAGCCTTGTAGGCTACAGTCTGTAGGGTCACAAAGAGTCGGACATGACTGAGCGACTAACGCTTGAAGGATAAGCAGAGCAAACTAAACGAGACACACGTGTGTTTGTGCACAAGCACGTGTGTACGTGCCCCCGTGCACACGTCACCCCAGGCAGAAGTCAGCACCAACTGCCTGTACAACGTCCCCAGGGTGGAAGACAGGATGGAATGAAACACTGGAAGGTCAGTGCTGTCAAAGTAAAGGGAGCAAAGGGGAGAGGAATGTGAAATGTGGTTGAAAACACAGAAAAGGGTCAGCCCAGGCAGACTCTTGTAGGCCACATGCAGGATTTTGGTGTTTTCCCAGGAACAACAGGAAGTCAGAAGTCACTGAGGAGTTTTAAGAAGAGTGAAATGGTAAGAATTGTCCTTTTAAAAAAGGGTATTCTGGCTTCACAGAACAAGATTTAGAGGGGAGCAAGAAAAACCTATTATGACACTATTTTAGTAGGAGAAAAAAGAAGACAGAGGTTTGCAAGGACAGCAACAGTCGGGGTGGGGTGAAGCGGTCCAATTCAAGACGTATTTTGAGGATAGAGTCAACAGGAGTTGCAAACTGATTGGATTTGGGAGGTGAGAAAATGAATAGAATCACAGGAAACCTCTAAGTTTCTGGCCTTGGCAATTTAGGGCTTGTAGAGACATTGACTGATGGGGATCTAGGGCCAAAGACCAGGTCTGGAGAAAGATGAAGAAGAATTCAGTTCAGGGGACTTCCCTGGTGGTTCAGCAGTTAAGTATCCACCAATGCAGGGGACATGGGATCGATCCCTGGTCCAGGAAGATTCCACATGTCACGGGGCAACCAAACCCATGTAGCGCAACTACCGATGCCGGCACACTCTAGAGCCTGTGTTCTGCAAAAAAAAGCCTCTTCAATGAGAAGTCTGTGCACTGCAATTAGAGGGTAGCCTCTGCTTGTTGCAACTAGAGAAAGACTGTGAGCAATGAAGACCCAATACGGCCAAAAACAGATACATAAATAAATTTTTTCCCCAGTTTTATGTATTTATTTACTTTACAATATTGTATTGGTTTTGCCATACATTGACATGAATCTGCCACGGGTGTACACATGTTCCTCATCCTGAACCCCCCTCCCACATCCCTCCCATCCTATCCCTCTGGGTCATCCCAGTGCACCAGCCCTGAGCACACTGTGTCATTCATTGAACCTGGACTGGTGATTTGTTTCACATATGATAATATACATGTTTCAACGCCATTCTCCCAAATCATCACCCCCCCAACAGAGTCCAAAAGAGTGTTCTATACATCTGTGTCTCTTTTGCTGTCTCGCATACAGGGTTATCATTATCATCTTTCTAAATTCCATATATATGCATTAGTATACTGTATTGGTGTTTTTCTTTCTGGCTTACTTCACTCTGTATAATAGGCTCCAGTTTCATCCACCTCATTAGAACTGATTCAAATGTATTCTTTTTAATGGCTGAGTTATACTCCATTGTGTATGTGTACCACAGCTTTCTTTCCATTCATCTGCTGATGGACATCTAGGTTGCTTCCATGTCCTGGCT
Organism: Bos taurus; assembly: GCF_002263795.3. Classification (NCBI taxonomy): domain Eukaryota; kingdom Metazoa; phylum Chordata; class Mammalia; order Artiodactyla; family Bovidae; genus Bos; species Bos taurus. The sequence goes on from NC_037350.1 coordinate 13,427,798, forward strand.
ATTGTAAACAGTGCTGCGATGAACACTGGGGTACACGTGTCTCTTTCCATCTGGTTTCCTCGGTGTGTATGCCCAGCAGTGGGATTGCTGGGTCGTAAGGCAGTTCTATTTCCAGTTTTTTAAGGAATCTCCACACTGTTCTCCATAGTGGCTGTACTAGTTTGCATTCCCACCACCAGTGTAAGAGGGTTCCCTTTTCTTCACATCCTCTCCAGCATTTATTACTTGTAGACTTCTGGATCGCAGCCATTCTGACTGGCGTGAAATGGTACCCCATAGTGGTTTTGATTTGCATTTCTCTGATAATGAGTGATGTTGAGCATCTTTTCATGTGTTTGTTAGCCATCTGTATGTCTTCTTTGGAGAAATGTCTGTTTCGTTCTTTGCAAATAAATGACCCAATCAAAAAGTGAGCCAAAGAAATAAATTTTTTAAAAAGAGAATTCAGTTTGGGGCATGCTGAGTTCAGGACCAGCTGTCAGAGGGGCAATGTGATCAATGAGTAGGGCATTCAGAGAAGAATGAATATGAATGAGTAAAATAAACATGAGTCATCAGGGTTGAATCATCTAGTTGCATCTAGATGGCAACTGAGGTGTGGGTGTTGAAGAAATCATCTAGGAAAAAGTACAAAGAAAAAGAGAAAAGGAGGTCCTAGGACAATGCTTGAGGAATGTCCACATGAAAGGAGGATAATCTGGCCCAAAAGGCCAAGGAGCAGTCAGGAGATAAGGAGAAGACAAGAGAAGAGAGTGGTCAATCATGCTGAATACAGGGACTTCCCTGGTAGTCCAGTGGTTAAGACTCCACCATCCAAATGTGAGCTGTGAGTTTGATCCCTGGTCAGAGAACCACAGGCCTCGCACTACACCCAAATAAATAAATAGAACTGTTTAAAAAATTGTTTAAAAAAATAATGTTGAACACTGCTGAGAGGTCAAGGAAGATAAAGACTTACACAGGCCTATCAAATTGATCTACACTGAGGTCCATCGGTAACCAGTGCAATGGGGCAAAGACCATACTGGAGTGTAGAGGAGTGAGTGGGATGGAAGGGAAAGGAGACTGGGAGTGAAGGCAACTTCCTGGGGTGGTTTAGCTTAAAGGAGATGAAAGCAACTGTAGATAGAGCGGGGGTTGGGGGTAAGGTCAAGGAGGAGCATTTCATTTCAAATATGGGAGACTTGAGCCTATTGTAATTGAACACTATTAAGAGTCTAGTAAAGAGTCCAATAAAAAGAGAGAGGTTGCAGATAAAGAAAAAAACAGAAGGCGAGTTGAGGTCCCTGAGATGGTAGAAGGGACTGGGGTTGCAAATATGCTTGGTGAGGTCGCCTCTGGAGGGGACACCTTCTCTACTGAACAGGAAGGAGGGAAAGGTGGGGAAAGGTATGGGCTGCTGTGCAGGTTTGGAGCAGAGCAGGCAAGTGAGGAAGCTGCCTCAACTTGTACACGTAGTAATCAACTGTAAAAATATATGTCTGTGTGCTTTGAGGGGCTTGTCATCAAAGATAAGTTGCTATTACTTAACCATGGCAAAATTTTACCAAAAAGAAAATATCTCACTGTACAGTTTTGTTTTATTTTGCTTTGGTTTGTTTAATGACTGGTCTTTTAATTTTATATTTTGTCATACAGAGGTCTCCAGTTTTTTAAAAGTCAGGTTAGTTGAGGTTAAATTTACAGACAGTAAAGTTTTAAGTTTACCCTTTTTAGATATATACTACTATGACTTTTCTGGAACTCTCTTGCTTTTTCGATGATCCAGCGGATGTTGGCAATTTGATCTCTGGTTCCTCTGCCTTTTCTAAAACCAGCTTGAACATCTGGAAGTTCACGGTTCACGTACTGCTGAAGCCTGGCTTGGAGAATTTTGAGCATTTCTTTACTAGCGTGTGAGATGAGTGCAATTGTGTGGTAGTTTTAGCATTCTTTGGCATTGCCTTTCTTTGGGATTGGAATAAAAACTGACCTTTTCCAGTCCTGTAGCCACTGCTGAGTTTTCCAAATTTGCTGGCATACTGAATGCAGCACTTTCACAGCATCATCTTTCAGGATTTGAAAGAGCTCAACTGGAATTCCATCACCTCCACTAGCTTTGTCCAACACTTTGGCCACCTCATGCGAAGAGTTGACTCATTGGAAAAGACTCTGATGCTGGGAGGGATTGGAGGCAGGAGGAGAAGGGGACGACAGAGGATGAGATGGCTGAATGGCATCACCGACTCGATGGATGTGAGTTTGAGTGAACTCTGGGAGTTGGTGATGGACAGGGAGGCCTAGCGTGCTGCAATTATTGGGGTCGCAAAGAGTTGGACACAACTGAGCGACTGAACTGAACTATGACTTTTGACAAATGTGTATACTTATATAACCACCACGACGACCATGATATAGACTATTTCAATCACTCTTAATACCTCCCTCTTATTCCTTTTCACAGGTTCCTCCCCTACTGGCGGCCTTGGCAACCCCTGCCACCCTGACCCCCAACACACACACAAACACACACACAAACACACTGTGCTCACTCCTTCCAGGCAACTTTGTGTACCCAGACCCCTTCATCTTAGGGTGGCACCTTCTTCCTCATGACATCCTTTCAGACTTAACTTGCTCAGGGAATGATATCTGCACCCCCACTTTTTAATTTCTATGTAACTATTTAGCTTTTCATTATCATAGGTTGTGAGCAAATAATATATTAAACCATGTATAATAAACTGATGTTAGATTTAAAAACATGGGGCTGAAAGTGTACATAAATAGCATTTAGTCATAAGACAGCATTTACATATAAAGGAGTCATTAAAAAACTAATATGAGTAGAATTAAAGTGTAATTAAGGCTTTACAATTCTCAGCGTTCATTTGTTCTTTCCACTAATACACCCTTGTATTCTCTGTTTTACATATACAAACGCTGTGCTCAGTCATTTCAGTGCTGTCCAACTCTGTGCGAGCCTATGGAATTTAGCCCGACAGGCTCCTCTGTCCGTGAGATTCTCCAGGCAAGAACACTGGAGTGGGTTGCCATGCCCTCCTCCAGGGATTGAACTGGTGTCTCCTGTGTCTCCTGCACTGCAGGCAGATTCTTTACCGTTAAGCCACTGGGGAAGCCCCATATATATATATATATATATAAAACGTGTGTATGTGTGCACATATTTTATTTCCCCAATAAAACTGTAACTCCTAGGAATTATTTTCTGTATCCTATATTCCTGAACCCCCTCAAACACCTATTAATATGACTAGCATCTAGTAGGTACTCACTACATTCAGGCAGTAGGATTAACTGATCTGCAAAAACTAGCTAAAGGAAGTAAGTCAGAGAAAGACAAATACTGTAAGAAGTTACTTATTTGTACAAAATAAAAAAGGTGAACTCAGAAAGTAGACCAGTGGTTGCCAGGGGCTGGAGGGCAGGGGAAGCAGGGAGACATTAGTCAAAGGGTACAAAATTCCAGTTATAAGGTGAATACGTTCTGAGGACCTGAGATACAGCATGGTGACTATACTCCACAATACCGCACCGTATACTTGCAAAATTGCCTACAGGGTAGATGTCAAAGGTACAAAAACAGAAAGATAACCATGTGAGGTGATGGGGATATTGACTAACCTTATCGTGGTCTTCGTTTCACAATATATATACCTATTCATATATTAAATCATCACAGTGTACTCTTTTAACTTACACAATGTTATATGTCAATTATACCTCAATAAAGTTGGGAGGAAGGAAGAAAAAAGAAAAGCATAGGATCAAGATGTTCGTAAATTTATTTTGAAAAACTTGAGCCTAAGAGACCCAATTCAGTTGCATCTCAGAAAGAAAATGTCGCTATGCAGAAAATATTCTACTCATTTAGATTTGGGCCAGGAAATGAGGCTTCCATCCTAGCCAGAGGCCTAAAGGCTTTAGGAAAAAACCCAAAGGAAGAAAGAGGTATGTGTTTAGAAAATCAATCAGAATCAAATCTTCACCCAAGAAGTTTTGCATAAACATTAACTTGGCTACACAGCCTTCATCCAGCTGTCTCTTTTCAAATTTACACAGGCAAAGAAAAAAAAGATGTAAACTAAAAATATCCCAATAACTGGAGGCTGACATCTGAAATCCTCTTCGGTTGGAGCATCCAAGTCAATGCAACAAATATTTACATTGAGAACTGAAATTCTGGGAAATAGTTCAAAAATTCGGTGGGGCTAGGAAATTAATAGACATCTCCAAACTGTCCAATGCATGCTACACCGAATATATTATCCAATACATATCTGGTTTCTGATGTCCTTCACAGAATCCCTGATAGGAATGTCCTCATGCCATGCCAGTCAACATAAGCCCAGGGATCAGCAGGACAGAGAAGCAGATGAGGCTAGCACATTCCTGCCACTCTGCCCTGCTGCTCCGTGGGTCCCTTCTTGTCCCCACACCACCATCCCCCTCCCACCGCCACCACCAGGGAGCCTGGGCACAATGAGAGGGCTGAAGCTGATTCACATTCCTGAGCAAGTGTCCAGGGTGGCAGAAGACACAGAAGCACCGATAATATTAAATAGCAGCACATTACAAGCAAATGTTAATTTCCTTCTTTTACTCTAACATAATAAAGAGCTCTGAAACCTGATGCATTTTAAGCTATACCAATATTGATCTAGCTAATCAGGCCAAAATGTAACTGCAACAGTATAGCAAAAACAGTAACACAAAGCCACATAATCTGAATAATCCTCACTGTCAGCACGAACAAGCACCAAAGTTACTGGATTGCTCTGAAACTGTGCTTTGGTTTTGGCAGGGTGGATTCAGTCTGCAACATGTGTTCTCCCCAACTGCTTATCAGAAATCATTGAAGAGACGCAATGCTATATATGGTATGCTTATCTTGACCCAGAGAAGCGACTTCATTGTGAATTGCCGACGTTTACTTACTTGCACATGAACTAATTTTACAATGATTCCCAGGTGGCGCTGTGGTAAAAGATTCTCCTGCCAATGCAGGAGATGCAAGAGACACGGGTTTGATCCCTGGGTGGGGAAGATCCCCTCGAGGAGGAAATGGCAACCTGCTCCAGTCTTCTTGCCCGGAGAATCCCATGGACGGAGGAGTCTGGTGGTCTACCATCCATGTAGTCACAAAGAGTCGAACACGAATGAGCACACACTATGCCTGAACTCAAAATTAATCATTAGTATCTCTGCAGTCTCACGGCTTATTCATATATCTCCACACAATGCTTATACATTGCACCATAATTACTTGTGTCTGTCGCTGCCACTAAATTGTGAACCTGTTGAGAGCGGGATCCAGGTTTTGTTCATCTTGGTGTTCCTTTCAGGGCCTACAGTAGATTTTTGTGAGTACTGGATGAATAAGAAATGTTGAATGGGTGAATGAGTGAATCAACTGCCCAGAAAAACTAACGGCAACCCTACATACTGTTTCTGTAGAAACCGTTCCAGCTGACATTTGTGTATTCATTATCCATGGATCAAAGAAAACCAATCCAAGATCTAACAGTCTGTCAGTATTTTAAACCTGTTGTCACAATTTTATTTCTCACGATTCTGCCCCCAAACTCTTGTGAGAGGAGAATCATGAGAATTTGCTTGTTGTCAATAACTTTTAAACAGAAACATCTGTTTATGTAATAAATAGCAAGTTAGCGAAAGATGTAATGTAAATATAATACGATATTAAATGTCATAGAGAAGGTATAACAAACTTTGCTTATTATTGTTTCTTGTCCTTTATAGAATTTTTCTTCTTGTGGAAGTATAGTCTGTAGTGGTCTATTTAAGAGAGGATGTACCATGGGAAATTTCTTGTCTGAAAGTTTTTATGTCTGAAAAATGGCCACCTTCACCTTTGAACTGTAGGCTAGATACAGAAATCTCCATTCACAGCCCTTTTTTGTTTTGTTTTGGGTTTCAGTACTAGAAGTCCCTATTCCCAGAGCTGTTGATGAGAAGTCTTCACTAAATTAGATTCTTAGTTGTTAATACTTTTCTTCTCTAACAACTTCTAGGATTATTTTCAATATGTTGAAGTTCTAAAATTTTTCTACAGTATTATTGCACTACTTAGCATATGATAACTCTTTTGTTCTGAAGTCTTATGTCCTTTTTTTTTTTTTTTTAGTTAAAAAAAATAGGTTTTATTTCTTTAACTGTCGGCACCCTTGCATTCTCTCTATTTCTTCTTTGGAAACTCATTGTTGATACCGGTAAATCTAGGGCTATCCTCTATGGTTCTTCTGTTTAAACTTTCTAAATCTTTACCTTTTAACCTATATTCTGGAATGAGCCCTTAGCTCCCACCTTCCTGGCTCACTGATTTGCCCCTCCGTGTTTTCATTCTGCTCTTCAGCTATCATCAAGTTCTTAATGGCAACAAGTACATTTTTTCATTTTCAAGATCTCTCGATCCTGCTGCTGCTTCATGGATGGAACGCCAGCAACCACTCCTCTTGCTTAGTTCTTGAGGCCTCCATGCCATAAACGCTTGTTCTTATCTTTCTCCTTGCTGGCTGTCCTGATATTCCTAGTCACTCCCAACTGTGAGCTCACATTTCCTAGACTCCGAGCTCTCCGCTTGGGCAGCCAGTCTTGGATAAGGGACTGAAGCAGTGGTGGGTACCTGTGCTCCTTGCTGCTTTCAGTGACAAAATGAGCAGAGCTGGAGGCAGGAGCTGTCTCCAGAGCTTATACCTCTTTGTCCTGGGCATCATTAGTTACCTGGGGCACTTCCCTATTTCCTGGGACTACTGACCTAAATACCAGGGGATAAAGGGAAGAAGGAGAACACTGGGGGTTCACAGGAACAAAGTCCTCCCATTCCAAGAGCTCTGCCAACCCTTACGGCTGTTTCCAGCCCTCTCCTGCTCCAGCGTGCCACCACTTCTAGCCATGGGGCCTTGGTGGTGCTGCACCATGACCTGGTTGATCCCTTCCTCCTGTCTAGACCCCTGTGAAACCTACTTCTTATTCTTGGGTATAGCTGGAGATTCTGATGTTTCTTATATCAGTTCTATCATCCACCCAATGTGGAGGGAACCTGCGGCACAGGCTTACTCATTCTGACATCTTGAACCATCACATTCAAAATCTTAGCTTAAACTGAGCCTTCTAAGCAACACAGAGCACACAGGAACTAGAGAAAACACTGCTACTTATTTGGCACGTGGGTCATTTCTCTGTTTGCTCTTAGATCCAATTTCCATTTTTCCTTTGTGTGACTACATCACACTGCTTGGCTCTTTTAACAACTGGCTCTGGGTAAGTTCAGCCAGTGGGAGGCACTGGTGGAAGCTAGAAGGGGAGATGAGGGAGAAGCCAGGGCTCCCTGTGGGATGATGCCTCCGTAGCACCCAGGGCTCTTCCGAGGCCTCAGCTTCCGTCCCGACAGGCAGCACTCAGCTTGTGCAGCTTCTGCTGGCCAGCACCAGGCTCCGGCTTCCGTAACCCAACCTTCTACTGATGTCCCTCCAGTCCCAGGCTGAAGGACCTTCTCCTGCTGCTCTGACCTTTGGGTTGCTGTGAAGGTGACTCCCCTGGTGGCTCAGATGGTAAAGCATCTGTCTACAATGTGGGAGACCTGGGTTTGATCCCTGGGTTGGGAAGTTCCCTGGAGAAGGATATGGCAACCTACTCCAGTACTCTTGCCTAGAAAATCCCATGGACGGAGGAGCCTGATGTAGCACCCCATAATACCGTCTCCTGTACGACAAATTTCCTATATTTAATTCCTGCTGTTGAGAGGCCTAGAATGCTTTTGTTTTCCTGACTGGATACTGATTTGAAGATCAAAACTCTGAAGAGGCACCTTCAAAAATAATATTGGGTAAGCCCTTTCTTTATGGCTTCCCAGGTGGCTCAGTGGTAAAGAATCCGCCTGCCAAGCAGGAGATGCAGGTTCAATCCCTGGGTTAGGAAGATCCCTACAGGAATAGAATGGCAACCCACTCCAGTGTTCTTGCCTGGAGAATCCCATGGACAGAGGAGCCTGGTGGGCTACAGTCCACGGGGTCGCAAAGAGTCGGACATGACTTAGCAACTAAACAACAGCAAGCCCTTTCTCTGCAGGGCTGGGAGCACCATAATGAAGGAATTTGAAACTTGGGTTTCTCAGTATCTAAGCTATCCCAGGTTATTTCAAGAAGTGACATGAAATTCTTTAAAATGTGAATTCTGGCAGTATATTTCATCTTAATCTCATATATGTCATGAAGCAGTTTTGTAAGGAAAGCCTTAGGGGCCTATCACATTATTAAACACAGTGTTTTAAAATGAGGAAATGCTATCCCAGAGGAGGAAGGCTTGGCGTATAACAGAAACCTTGCTTAAGGCTTCTCAAACTTTAGCCCTGCATTCAGGGGCAGCCATGAAGTTGTTTAAAGAAAATACTTGCACTGCCTGTTAGTTACCATTTTCTCTGTTGAGAAAGGGTCATGAGAAATGACAGTAAACCTTCCGAAAAAGCTTGTGTAGCTTGTTTCTCTGAAACAGAGAGTACCACTGCCTGCTGAGCCCAGTCCATTGTTATCACTTCACAAATGCTTAATAAACAGCACAGAAGCAACAAGAGAGCCTGCCGTGGTGGCTCGTGATCAGAGCAAGAACTCGAGCCATGCTGTGCCCTTGGCATGCCATATGGCTGCAAGTCTAAAGGCTCTGAGAAATGCCGCACTTGTATGAAGTCCTGAATACCTGCTTTCATTCCCATTTCGAGTGTTTGAACTGTAATATATGGGCCATCTATTTATTAAAGGAGAGAGCTTACTTTGGCATGGGATAAACTGGTGCTTGCAGCAAGATGCTGTTTAATACAAAGGACGTTTCTGGAATTCCTTTCAGATCTGAGATCCACAGCTTACAGAGTGTGTGGCGGATACATTTAAAAGTTGTGTGACTATTATACGATCCTTTTTCTTCAGCTGGCATGAGAAGGATACTCCCATCCTCTCCACGCTCTGTTCTTTTCTTCCTCAAAGCTGAGGCGGCAAAAACACTGCCAGCCTTATGCAGCTTTTCATGGAAAGCCGCCACTCTTCACTGGCGCCTACATGCAATTTCAGACTGTCCCAGGAGACCTTCGCGCTTTGAGGTGAATTCATAACATTAGGGCCAACACAGAAGTTAACACAAACTTGCACTGTTAAAGAAAAAGTCTACAGGCTTACTGAAGGAGCTCTGCTTCTGTGAGTGCCTCTGTCCTCTGCTCCCCAGTGACAATGGCCAGTTCATCCTTCAGTTCCTGGATTTCCTTTTGTAGGCGTATAATCATCTGAAATGGCAAGGCAGGAGCATAAATGTCAGCTCCTCATTGAGGGGACTATGTGACAGAGAACACACATCTTTTAAAATTATGAACAAAAATGTACAGAGAAGGATACCAAAGGCACTCTTGTACTTACCACCTCGCTTTGTTAAATCTTATCATTTGGTCAAAATAGTTCTAGAATTTTTCTTAACAAATAAAACATTACTCATGGAACCTGGAGGCCCTTACTCCTGTTTCCTTCTGTCCTTCCTTGGGTGACTGCGATCCTGCATTTAGTGGGTAGCATTTCCCTGCATGTTTTAAATATTTACTCCGTAGGTACAGGTATGACTGTAAATGATAGATATCATTTTGCATGCCTTACACTTAATGTAAATGCTATTACTGCATGTAAGTGCAACTTGGTCTTTCTTCCTCACACTACGTTTGGAGATTATTTATATTGTTTCGTGTGGTTCTAGTTCATGAATTTTCATGGATGTATAGTATTTCAATAAAGGACCACATCACAACGGATGTATTTACATCTCCGGGACATTATGGACATTGGAATTTTACCTTTGCTGTTACGAACAGTGTTGCGGTGAACACTATAGATCTCTGGGCACATCCAAGTTTCTCTGTAGAGTACCTGCAGAGTAAGTGCAGCTTCCCTTTATTATATGTTGCTAAACTGCTCTTCAAAATCGTTGTATAAATTTATATTCTCATCAATTATATATGTAAGTTCCTGCTTCCCCACATTTTTGTCACTACTAGGTAGTATTGCCAGACACTAATTTTGCCAATTTGGTAGGTGTAAAATGGTCTCTTTTCTAGTTCTAATCTGTGTTTTCATAATTATTGGTGAGGTTCATGATCATCGTTGTAAATGTAAGTTGACTGTTTGAGTTTCCTCTTCTGTGAATTTCTTATTCACCATCTTGCCCATGTTTCAGTTGAATTGTTTTTCTTTTCCTTACGGATTTTCAGGCTTCTTTATATATTCAGGATGTGAACCCTTTGTAAGTTTTATGCAATGCCTGTATTTTCTCCCAATCTATGTCATGCTTTCCACTTTGTGGTGTTCTTTCTGTGAAACAAAAGTTTTAAATTTCAAGGCAATTTCATTATCAACTTATTTTGTTATGAGTTGCATTTCTGTGTTTTCTTTGAGAACATCTATTTTACCTAAAGCCATAGCAATATTTTCCTACAGTGTATGCGCATGCTCAGCACATGTCTGACTCTTTGCAATTCTGTGGACTGTAGCCCTCCAGGCTCCTCTGTCCATGGAATTTTCCAGGCAATAATACTGGAGGAGGTTACTATTTCCTCCTCCAGGGAATCTTCCAGACCCAGGAATTGAACCCGAGTCTTTTGTGTCTCCTGCATTGAAGGTGGATTCTTCACCACTGTGCCACCTGGGAAGCCTGTATTTCTCTAGAAGTTCTTTAAAAAGTATTAAAGTTTTGCTTTTTACATTTAGGTTGATTTTACTTTATAGGAAGTATAAGATATGGATCTAATTTTAATTTTTTTATGGCCAACCATGCAAGATTTGCTATTACAATTCTGTTATGTATTTCCACATATAAGACTTGTCTTTTTCTAGGCTATTGGTTAAAAACATTTGTCTACTTGACTATACACACTTTTAATTCCTGTATCCTAAGAAATTTTGGCATCTAGATAGAACAAACCCTTTCCATGTTGTTCTCTTCTAAAATAGACTTGGCTATTCTTGATCATATGCTCTTTCATATAAATTTTAGACTTGGCTTGTAAAATTCTATCAAAGACTCTCCTCAAATTTCAACTGTAAATAAATTTGAGTAAAAGGTTAATTTGATAAGTAATTAAAGTAATCCTAATGAATCACTGGGCTTCCTGGTGGCTCAGTGGTAACAAATCTGCCTGTCGATGTAGGAGATGCAGGTTTGATCCCTGGATTGGGAAGATCTCCTGGAGAAGGAAATGACAATCCACTCTAGGATTTTTGCCCAGAAGATCCCATAGACAGAGGAGCCTGGTGGGCTACATGTCAGTGGGGTCGCAAGAGCTGGACACAACTTAGTGAGTAAGCAGCACAGCATAATGAATCATTACACCCACAAACATGGTATGGCTTTCCATTGATTCCTTTCAATACAGATTCATAGTTTTCTCTATAAATACCTTATACATCTTTAATTAGATTTTGTCCCTAGAATTTTAAAGTTTTTGTTGTTACTATAAATGAAATTTTTATAAAATTGCATTTTCTAATTAGTGGCTTTTGATGTATAGGAAGGCAATTCATTTTTATGAACTATATAACAAATACTTTTCTGAACATTATTTTGGTTATCATGTTTTTTGTTATCGAACACCTGGATGTCCTTTTTCTTCTTGGCTTCACTGGGTCTTCATTCCTGACTGTGGGCTTTTCTCTAGTTGTGGCAAGTGGTGGCTGCTCTCTTCTTGGAGTATGCAAGTAGAGAGTAGCCGCCTCTCCTTTTCATTGTGGTGACTTCTCACTGCAGAGCACGGGCTCTAGGGCACAGGGACAGAGGAGTTGTGGTGCACAGGCTTAACTGCCCCTCAACATGAGGAATCTTCCTTCCACAAGACCAGGGATTAGACCTGTGTCTCCTTCATTGGTAGGCAGATTCTTAACCACTGGACCACCAGGCAAGTCCCACTACTGGATGCTCTAGATGAGCAATCAAATAGTCCACCAGTAATGACCGATATTCTTTTCAAATCCTCCTAAATTTAAAAAAAAATTGTCTCTTTCCTAGCCAGAAACTCCAAGTACAGTGCTTAAGACATTCTTGTCATATTCCTTTTAACATTTCACTTTTAAAATGTTTGCTGTAGTTTTTGATTGATACCCTTAATCACTCTAAGGATGTTCGCTTATATTCATAGTTTGATGAGCCTTTTCAAACTATGGATGAATGTTTAATGTTATCAAATGTTTTTTTTTCTGTAGCTAATGATGTGATGATACAATTTTTTTCTTTTAAACTGTGAAAGTGATGAGTCACCTTAATTCATGTGATTTTACATTTTAGTAGGAACTACTTCAGATAAACAAAGAGCTATAAATATTACCTTGTCCCTACTTCTAAGCTTAAGTGAACATTCAGGTACTGACTACTTCAGTTCAGTTCAGTTGCTCAGTTGGGTCTGACTCTTGGTGACCCCATGAACCATAGCACGCCAGGCCTCCCTGTCCATCACCACCTTCTGGAGTCCACGCAAACCCATGTCTATTGTGTCGGTGATGCCATCCAACCATCTCATCCTCCATCATCCCTTTCTCCTCCTGCCCTCAATCTTTCCCAGCGTCAGGGTCTTTTCAAATGAGTCAGCTCTTCGCATCAGGTGGCCAAAGTATTGGAGTTGCAGCTTCAACATCAGTCCTTCCAATGAACACCCAGGACTGATCTTCTTTAGGATGGACTGGTTGGATCTCCTTACAGTCCAAGGGACTCTCAAGAGTCTTCTCCAACACCACAGTTCAAAAGCATCAATTCTTCTGTGCTCAGCTTTCTTTATAGTCCAACTCTCACATCCATACATGACCACAGGAAAAACCATAGCCTTGACTAGATGAACCTTTGTTGGCAAAGTAATGTCTTTGCTTTTGTATATGCTGTCTAGGTTGGTCATAACTTTCCTTCCAACGAGTAAGCGTCTTTTAATTTCATGGCTGCAGTCACCATCTGCAGTGATTTTGGAGCCCAGAAAAATAAAGTCTGACACTGTTTCCACTGTTTCCCCATCTATTTGCCATAAAGTGATGGGACCAGATGCCATGAGCTTAGTTTTCTGGGCTTTAAGCCAACTTTTTCACTCTCCTCTTTCACCTTCATCAAGAGGCTTTTTAGTTCCTCTTCACTTTCTGCCATAAGGGTGGTGTCATCTGCATATCTGAGGCTACTGATATTTCTCCCGGCAATCTTGATTCCAGCTTGTACTTCCTCAAGCCCAGCATTTCTTATGATGTACTCTGCATAGAAGTTAAATAAGCAGGGTGACAATATACAGCCTTGACGTACTCCTTTCCTATTTGGAACCAGTCTGTTGTTTCATGTCCAGTTCTAACTGTTGCTTCCTGACCTGCATACAGGTTTCTCAGGAGGCAGGTCAGGTGGTCTGGTATTCCCATCTCTTTTAGAATTTTCCACAGTTGATTGTGATCCACACAGTCAAAAGCTTTGGCATAGTCAATAAAGCAGAAATAGATGTTTTTCTGGAACTCTCTTGCTTTTTTGATGATCCAGCGGATGTTGGCAATTTGATCTCTGGTTCCTCTGCCTTTTCTAAAACCAGCTTGAACATCTGGAAGTTCACGATTCACGTGTTGCTGAAGCCTTAGCTTAAGAAATAAAACACTGCAGGCTCTTGGGAAGCCCTTACCCTTGTAGAGCTTTCCCTAAATGAATCTCCCACTACCACTACCCTAAATCTGGTGTTTATTTTTCCCATCCAGTTGTGTTCTGGGTGGTTTTGAGGACAATTTTTCAACTGTCACTTGTGTTTCAGAAAAGCTCTGTACATCAAATAAAGAACAGTAGTGTCAGTTTTTAGAAGCAATTATAAGAGATCAGGAAAAAACACTTGTCAATTACCAGATTATTCTGCTCCAGGAAGACCTCAACATTTGTTCAATTATCAGCTATTAGCTTTTGACTCCTGATTTCTCGTTTCATTAAATCTCTCACAGACCTACATCAAACACATGATAATGTTCATCTTCAAATTCCTCAAGTTCCTTCAAAGAAAAGTCTCTGCAGCCAAATTTGAAGGGAAAAACCTCAAATGTCTAATATGTTTATTTGTCTTTAGTTAGGAAGTAATTTTTGTCTTCAGGCTAATAAGCCCACTCCTGTCTTTCTCATTCTGCACAGTAATGTTACAGGGTGGCTGGCAGGGTCAGAACAGCAGAGGGATTCATCCTAGGCATTCAGTTCCACTTGTCTTAGGCCTTTGCACTGTGTCTCCTTTTTTCAGGGGGGTAGGGCGGTGCCCTGTGATGCTGGTATGTGAGCAGGGGCTGGCCTGGAAAAAGGGACGTTCCTCACTCATTGGTTTCTCCAGAAGAGAATTCCATCAGGTGAGTTCAGGCTCCCGGAGGCAAGAAGGACAAAATGGTCAGTCCTACTATTCTTCTCTCCTCCTTTTCCTCTACGCTTTGATGGAATGATTTCAGGGAAGGAAGGGCAAACGCTCAAGAGGAAGTAATAATATGGGTAATGGATGAATTCAAGATTTTCATTTTTTGGAATTTGAGAAATTTGTAAATTAAGCACCACTGAAAAGATTTCAGATGTTTTTCTTTTTTAAAAAGTAATGTATACTACCAAACTTTTGCACTCAGGCTTCTCTATGGTGGTCCAACTCTCACATCCATATATGACTACTGGAAAAACCATAGCTTTGAAAATATGGACTTTTGTCAGCAAAGTAATGTCTCTGCTTTTTAAGACGCTGTCAAGGCTTGTCTAGGCTTTTGAACTGTGGTGTTGGAGAAGACTCTTGAGAGTCCCTTGGACTGCAAGGAGATCCAACCAATCCATCCTAAAGGAAATCAGTCCTCCTGAATATTAATTGGATGGACTGATGCTGAAGCTGAAACTCCAATAATTTGGCCACCTGATGCGAAGAGCCCACTCATTAGAAAAGACCCTGATGCTGGGAAAGATTGATGGCAGGAGAAGAAGGGGACGACAGAGGATGAGATGGTTGGGTGGCATCACCGACTCAACTGACATGAGTTTGAGTAAACTCCGGGAGTTGGTGATGGACAGGGAGGCCTGGCGTGCTGCAGTCCATGGGGTCGCAATGAGTCGGACATGACTGAGTTACTGAACTGATCTGAACTGAGGCTTGTCATAGCTTTTCTTCCAAGGACCAAGCATCTTTTAATTTCATGGCTGCAGTCACCATCTGCAGAGATTTTTGAGCCCAAGAATATAAAGTCTGTCACTGTTTCCATTGTTTTCTCATCTATTTGCCATGAAGTGATGGGACCGGATGCCATGATCTTCACTTTTTGAATGTTGAGATTTAAGCCAGCTTTTTCACTCTCCTCTTTCACTTTCATCAAGAGGCTCTTTAGTTCCTCTTCGCTTTATACCTTAAGGGTGGTATCATCTGCATATCTGAGGTTATTGATATTTCTCCCGGCAATCTTGATTCCAGCTTGTGATTCATTTAGCCCTGCATTTTGCATGATGTACTCTGCATATAATTTAAATAAGCAGGGTGACAATATACAGACTTGACGTACTTCTTTTCCTATTTGGAACCAGTCCGTTGTTCCATGTCTGGTTCTAACTGTTGCTTTTTGACCTCCATACAGGTTTCTCAGGAGGCAGGTAAGGTGGTCTGGTATTCCCATCTCTTGAAGAATTTTTCAGTTTGACCTTTCCAGTTAAAGTTCAGTATAGTCAATGAAGCAGAAGTAGATGTTTTTCTGGAATTCTCTTATTTTTTCTGTGACTCAATGGATGTTGGTAATTTGATCTCTGGTTCCTCTACCTTTTCCAAATCCAACTTGAATATCTGGAAGTTCTTGGTTCACATACTGTTGAAGCCTAGCTTGGAGGATTCTGAGCATTACTTTGCTAGCACATGAAATGAGTGAAATTTGCTGTAGTTTGAACATTCTTTGGCACTGTGCTTCTTTGGGATTGGAATGAAAACTGAGCTTTTCCAGTCCTGTGGCCACTGCTGAGTTTTCCAAATTTGCTGGCATATTGAGTGCAGCACTTTCACAGCATCATCTTTCAGGATTTGAAATAGCTCATCTGGAATTCCATCACCTCCACTACCTTTGTTTGTAGTGATGCTTCCTAAGGCCCACTTGACTTCACACTCTAAGATGTCTGACTCTAGGTGAGTGATTATACCATCGTGATTATCTGAGTCATTAAGATCTTTTTTGTGTAGTTCTGTGTATTCTTGCCACCTCTTCTTAATATCTTCTGCTTCTGTTAAGTCTACACTGTTTCTGTCTTCTGTGCCCATCTTTCCATAAAGAAGGCTGAGCACTGAAGAACTGATGCTTTTGAACTGTGGTGCTGGGAAAGATTCTTGAGAATCCCTTGGACTGCAAGGAGATCCAACCAGTCCATCCTAAAGCAAATCAGTCCTGAATATTCACTGGACAGATTGATGCTTAAGCTGAAACTCCAATACTTTGGTCACCTGATGTGAACAGCCCACTCATTAGAAAAGACCCGGAAGCTGGGAAAGATTGAAGGCAGGAGGAGAAGGGGATGACAGAGGACAAGATGGTTGGATGGCCTCACTGACTCAATGGACAAGAGTTTGAGCAATCTCCAGAAGATGGTGAAGGACAGGGAAGCCTGGCTTGCTCCAGTCCATGGGTTCGCAATGAGTTGGACATGACTGAGCAACTAAACAACAACCAAGCTTACCCTAGTTTATTTTCTAGAGAAATCTTTTTTTTTTTTTTTTTAAAGGGAGTGATTTAAAAAGTAGTATAATCTTAATTTTGGAGTTTTACAAAATTGAGATACTGTATTTCAACATTTTCCATGTTGGTACAAATTAATTCCTTGTTTTATTTTATTTGCAGAAGAAGACTAACAAAAGAAATAAAACATATCTGCATTTATAATGAGTAGCTGAATCAGGTAACTTACAAATATCTTTCCTTAAATAAAGTACTTTGATAAAGAAGAATGAACTGTTATAAACATAGAAGCTTGGCCATTTTTTCCATGGATCCAACCAACTACTAACTTTTTAAAATCTCTAGAATAAGTAACAGAACAATTATGCAGAATATTATTCTATTTAATAACCACTGAAAGGCTAGGACCTTTCTAGAAATAGACTTGTGTATGATTTCACGTCTGTTCTCAGGACTCTCTGTGCATCTGACGGGGGCTGTAGATAAGAGCACAGGCCCTGGGCTCACACTGCCTGTGTCTGAGTCCTGTTCTGTGACCTATTAGCAACTCAGATCAAATCACTAAATGTTCCCGTGCCCCGCTTTTGTCACCTATAAGGTAGAGGAAAGTGAAAGTGAAAGTCGCTCAGTCATGTCCAACTCTTTGCAACCCCATGGACTATACAGTCCATGGAATTCTCCAGGCCAGAATACTAGAGTGGTAGCCTTTCCCTTCTCTAGGGGATCTTCCTGACACAGGGATCAAACCCAGGTCTCCCACAGTGGGGGTGAATTCTTTACCAGCTAAGCCACCAGGGGAGCCCAAGAATACTGGGGTGGGTAGCCTATTCCTTTTCCAGCAGATCTTCCCAACCCAGGAATTGAACCGGGGTCTTCTGCATTGCAGGTGGATTCTTTACCAACTGAGATACCAGGGCAGCTCAAGGCAGAGGAAGAGATGGCATCTACTCAGGAGGCTGTCATGAGAATTAAATTATTTTACACGTTTCCAGTATTTAGAACATTGCCTGGTTATGGGAAGTGAGTGCCCCCAGGCTTTAGCTAAGCTTTTACATACTTTGATTTTTTTTTTAACATAGTTAAAAGTTGCTTACCAATTTGGGATCGATTTCTTCATTAAGAACGGCTTCGTTCTTTATGAGTGCCACTCGTTGTGCAAATCTGCAGGTAGATATAGACTCCTGAGAAAGCAAGATTATGTCCTTCAAGTGTTATTGCAAATAGAGAGAAAACAACTTCTGCTCACAGGAAAAATGCATACAACAGTTCATAAAACACAATGAGGAAACAGGCTTCCAAATTAGGAAGCTTTGCCCCAGAAATTTATTTTTCATTAAAGTTTTGTTTGAGCTTAATAAAATGACCAATGCCCAAAGTGTGGAAGATCTGAGGTTCTAAGTGACAACTGGCATATGATTTTCTACTTTTCTGTCAAACCAGAACCACACAATACAAAGCAGAATCATAGCAGGTACCACCATCCATAAGCATCAAAGGGTACAAAATAAATATCTGTAATGGGCCCCAAAGACAGGCTTTCCACAGTATCTCACAATGCACTTGGGACTGGGCCTTGTTTGGGGAGACACCTGGGTGCTTTCCATTTTCCTCTCTTAGAGAAAGTCTGAATCCCATCCATTAAACTGAAATTCTGTAAAACACCAGCTGGCTCTAAAGCTACCTGGGACATTTGGCAGCCAGCCTCTACCAAGGCATCCTGGCGTTGGGCTCAGGGACACATCTAGGCTCACATCTTGGTGATGTCTCCAAGGCATCTAAGCAACCAGGAGAAGAGTGGGTCAGGAGAAGCTGATGGGTCTCCTCTCCCAGGTCTCCAGCCAAGGCAAATAACCCATAAGCAGGTCTTCCAAAACATGTATATGAAGTTTTCTGCAAACCATCCCATGCTAGGTGAACTCAGTTCTGAAAAGGGGGAATTTCAGAGCTGGCACATAACCCAAGGCTCTGAACTCTGCCGGCCTCTTTACCTCTGATGGCACACCCCAGCCCAGCTGAAAAGATGGAGACCCACCCAGGACCATCAACTCCATCTCACAGACTAGCACAAACACTCAGACTAAGATCTCTGGAAAGAAGAACCAACGTACATCTATATTCCTTTTCTCTAAAGAGAGCGTGGCGATCATGGTCGTCATGCAGTTCCCTCCCAGGCTGTCTCTCAGGACGCTGGTCATCATGGAGTTCCGATACGGAATGTGTGAGCGGTGCTTTTCTGAGAGGGCGATGATAACCTGTGGGGAAGGAGAGAAACAGCAGCGTTAACTTAGCAGAAAATGCACAGCTGACAAAAAACTGATACAAAATGCAGTGACCCCCAAACTGGGCTCAGGATAATCTTAACAATAGTCAGTACAGTCATGGTGAAGAGGAAATGAAGCAAACAGAGCAAGACCTGTCCAAGACAAAGCCTGGAATTGCTGGACAGATGATATAGCTTGTACAGAATTGTATATATTATTATCGTCTTTTTCAGTCACTGGGAAATTTATATTAAAAACTCAAGGGTAAATCACGCCAGATTTTAAAAATTCAACCAAAACTGGTCTGAATGCCTCTTCGTCAAGGTAAGAGAGACAGAACACTGAATCAGAACCACAAGAGGAAACAGACCCCAAATTCTGGCATCAGATTGTCCAGGTTCAGATTCCAGCCTTCCAAGGCATGTCATTCAACACTTCGGCTTCAATCTCCTCATCTGCCAAACATGGAAAAGACAGTACTCACCCTGTGAGTAGTTGGGATGATTAGAAGAGTTCAAATGCACAAATTACTTGGAGTAGAACTAGCCCATAATAAATGCTGTATGCGTGTTTCCTTTCACTGTTAAGCGATGGGCAAGAGGACCTTGATTGAGCTAGAACCTGATCATCTTGCTCCTCAGGAGTGTCTTCGGTACTTAACAGGAAGGTAGTAGATGAATGTTTGGGAGATGGATGAAGAGATGGTGTGGGCTGTCCCCAAGGGAAGCCACCAGGGTTTCAGGGGTTTCTGGGGAAGATGAATCCAGTGCCAGGATGCCCACTGCAAAGCACGAGGAATAAATCACCCACAGATGTGACATGTGATTTCAGGGGAATCACCGGGTCTTGGCTCCTGAGAATTCTGCCAACACCTGCCAATGCTCTAGTCTTCCCTCTTCCCTGGTGTGTAATTTTCATCACCAGAACTTTCTCTATTCCTTTAGTTACAAAATAAGATGGGAGCATTGCTTTTAAGGGATGCTTTTAGCAAAATCATGTAATGATACCACTTGTCCTCCTTTAAACGAATGACCACAGGTTTTACTAGGAATCAGAAATCCCGTGAGATTTTCTCAAAAACCACTTTTCCACTCTGAGAAATGGACCCTCCCACCTTATCCTTTTGTTCCAAACACCTACCCAGCTTCTTCTCCCTGCCTTTGATCTGAGCTGATGGCTACACACTCTTCTTCTAGGTGTAAGCAGCCTGTATGCCCCACCCCTAAATCCCCCTCACATCCCACCCTTCTTGCTGTTACTGCCTGGCCCTTGCCCAAGTCCAGCCCTCTGTCCCCTCCCTGTTCTCCTCTCACCTATTCTGCTCCTAAAATTAACCCCTTTCTTTGCATTAATTTCTCTCTCTCTCACCTGGATCACACCCATCCTGCAAGCCACAACAGTCCTAGACTAAGATGGATCTTGCCAAGGTCACCAGTGACCCCAGTGAATGAAGAGCACTGACCACTATGTTACTAGACCTCTGGTTTGAGGAAGGCATCAACATGGGTATTCACTGCCTCTTTCAGGAAACTTTATTCATGTGGTAATCAGGCTATCACACTTTCCTGGGTTTTATTTTTCTTTAAAAACTAGTTAATGAATGTTTCTTTATCTTCTTTCCAAATGCTTCTTTATCTTCACCTCAATCTATTGAAGTGCTTCAAGGCTCCAGTCCTGGATCCTCATTTCTTTATTATCTATAGTCTCTCCCTGTGTAATCTCATCCAATCCCTTGGTTTTAAATATTAGGTTGGCCAGAAAGTTCATTCAGGTTTTTCCATAACATGCAATGGAAAAACCTGAATGAACTTTTTGGCCAACTCAATATAACCATGTCCTGATGTCTCCCCAGCTTACAGCATCAGCCACTGCCCCTTCCCTGAGCTACTATCCTTGTGGCAACTCTGTATCTCCACCTGGATGTCTGTTCCTGACTTTCTCTCTCCTTTACTGCCAGTCTCATTCTTTCTCAGATTTTACCCATCATTATTAGTGGCCCCACCATCCACCTATGGCACAGTCCAAAACTCTAGGCATCATTCTTGAATCCCCCAATTCCAACATCCAATTTCTACTAGGTTTACCTGCAAGATACACCCAGGATTGGGCCACTTTCCCCACCTCTTTTGCCACTATGACAGTTCAGGCCACCATTGTCCCTTCCTTGGACAACTGCTCCAGGGTCTGAACCAGTCTCCTTGCTTCTCCTTGTGCCCCCCGTGGTCTCCTCTCTGCAGAGCAGTCAGAGGCATCTTTATAAAATGTAAGTTACATCTGGTCGCTGTCCTGCTTACAGCCTCCCATGTACTTGGTACGGTGACCCAAGCCCTGTCTGCAAGTTCCTGTCCACCCGTCTGACCTCATCTCCTATGGTGCTTTCACGGACCACACTGGCTTTGCTCTTGCTGTACCAGGCCAAATGTCTCAGCCTTCGAACTTGTTTCTTTTAACCCGAGATGCTCTTGCCCCAGACTTTCTTACATCTTCCTGCTTCTTACCAGTCAAGTCTTTGCTCAAGTTTTATTTCCTCACCAGGGTTTCCCCTGCACTTTCTATCAAAAGTAACACTCCAATATCCAGGTTCTTAGTCTATGCTATTTTTCCTCAAGTAGTTTTATTCATTTATTATTTGGTCAAACAAGTAAATTTTATTCATTTAATTGTTTGTTATCTGCTTCCCTGCTAGACTTTCTGCTCCACAAGGCAGAAATAAAACACTTGGTTTCTCTTGTCCATGGCTCCATCCCCACTGCCAAGAGCAGTGACAGTAAACCGTAAGCAGTGTGGCAGAAACTAAGCTGTCTTCTTCAGCTCTCATGACAGCCCCCGATCTAGTCTTGCTTCCTGCTGTGCTAAGTCACTTCAGTCGTGTCCAACTCTGTGCGACCCCATAGACGGAAGCCCACCAGGCTCCCCGTCCCTGGGATTCTCCAGGCAAGAATACTGGAGCGGGTTGCCATTGCCTTCTCCAATGCGTGAAAGTGAAAAGTGAAAGTGAAGTCGCTCAGGCGAGTTCGACTCTCAGCGACCCCATGGACTGCAGCCTACCAGGCTCCTCCATCCATGGGATTTTCCAGGCAAAAGTACTGGAGTGGGGTGCCATTGCCTTCTCCGGTCCTGCTTCCTACAAAATGTCATTTCCTAGTCTCTCCTACAGCTCACAGTTTGCATGAGACCTACCTCCATCAAGCAGACACCCCTGTGTGGGATTTGGGGGTGAGTAAATGGGAGTGGTCCTCTTCATGGATCACAGTCTTGTTGTGGAAAGGGGCTTGCATAACTCAGTGAAGCTATGAGCCATGCCGTGCAGAGTCACCCGAGACAGAGAGGTCATAGTGAACAGTTCTGACATAATGTGGTCCACTGGAGGAGGGAATGGCAAACCACTCCAGGACTCTTGTCACAAGAACCCCATGAGCAGTGTGAAAAGGCAAAAAGACGTGAAACTGGAAGATGAGTCTGCAGTCAGAAGATGTCCAATATGCGCCTGGGGAAGAGTGGAGGGCAATCACTAATAGCTCCAGAAAGAATGAAGCAGCTGGGCCAAAGTGGAAATGACGCTCAGTTGTGGATGTGTCTGGTGGTGACTGTAAAGTCCAGTGCTGTAAAGAACAATACTGCATAGGAATCTGGAGTGTTAGGTCCATGATTCAAAGTAAATTGGACATGGTCAAGCAGGAGATGCCAAGATTGGATATCAACATCTTAGGAATCAGTGAACTAAAATGGATGGGAGTGGGTGAATTTAATTCAGATGACCATTATATTTACTACTGTGGGCAAGAATCCCTTAGAAGAAATGGAGTAGCCCTCATAATCAACAGAAGAGTCTGACCTCAAAAATAAACAGGAAGATCCCAGTTTATTTTCAAAGCGAACCATGTAACATCACAGCAACCCAAGTCTATGCCCCAACCACTGATGCCCTAGAAGCTGAAGTTGACCAGTTCTATGAAGATCTACAAGACCTTCTAGAACTAATACCAAAAAAAAGATGTTCTTTTTATCATAGGGGATTGGAATGCAAAAATAGGAAGTTGAGAAATACCAGCATAACAGGCAAGTTTGGCCTTAGAATACAAAATAAAGCAGGGCAAGGGAAAACAGTTTTATCAAGAGAACATGCTGGTCATAGCAAACACACTTTTCCAGCAACCCAAGAGACAACTGTACACATAGACATCAACAGATGGTCAATAATGAAATCAGATTGATTGTGTTCTTTGAAGCTGAAGATGAAAAAGCTCTATACAGTCAGCAAAAACAAGACGTGGAGCTGACTATGGCTGAGATCATTAGCTCTTTTCTGCAAAATTCAGGTTTAATTTGAAGAAAGTAGGGAAAAATCACTAGGCCAGGTGACAAACAGATTCAAGGGATTAGATTTGGTAGGGAGAGTGCTTGAAGAACTACGCACAGAGGTTCGTAACATAGTACAGAATGACTAAAACCACCCCCAAGAAAAAGAAATGCAAGAAGGCCAAGTGGTTGTCTGAGGAGGCTTTACAAATAGCTGAGAAAAGAAGAGAAGTGACAGGCAAGGGAGAAAAAAAAGATACACCCATCACAACATAGAGTTTTAGAGAACAGCAAGGAGAGATAATAAGAGAGATTTGGAAAACTCAGCAATGGCCACAGGACTGGAAAAGGCCAGTTTTCATTCCAGTCCCAAAGAAGGGCAATGCCACAGAATGTTCAAACTACCATACAATTGCGCTCATTTCTCATGCTAGTAAGGGTATGCTCCAAAATCGTTCAAGCTAGGTTTCAGCAGTTTGTGAACCAAGAACTTCCAGATGTACAAACTGGGTTTAGAAAGTGCAGAGGAACCAGAGATTAAGTTGCCAACATCCATTGGCGGAGAGAAAGCAAAGGAATTCCAGAAAAACATCTACTTCTGCTTCATTCATTATGCAAAAGCTTAGTGAATCCACTGTATGGATCACAATGAACTGTGGAAAATTCTTAAAGAATTGGGAATACCAGACCACCTTACCTGTCTCCTGAGAAATCTGTGTGTGGGTCAAGAAGCAACAGCTAGAACCTTACATGGGACAACTGACTGGTTCAAAATTGGAAAAAGAGTATGACAAAGCTGTATATTGTCACCCTGCTTATTTAACTTATATGCAGAGTACATCATGCAAAATGCCAGGCTTGATGAATCACAAGCTGGAATCAAGATTGCAAGGAGAAAGATCAACCTAAGATATGCAAATAATACCCCTCTAATGACAGAAAGTGAAGAGGAACTATTTCTTGAGGAGAGTGAAAAACCTGGTTTAAAATTCAACATTCAGAAAACTAAGATCATGGCATCTGGTCCTATCACTTCAAGGCAAATAGAAGAGGAAAAAGTGGAAGCAGTGACAGATTTTATTTTCTTGGGCTCCAAAATCACTGTGGATTGTGACTGCAGCCATGGAATTAAGGTTTCTTGCTCCTTGGAAGGAAAGTTATGACAAGCCTATACAGCACATTAAAAAGCAGAGACATCATTTTGCTGACAAAGATGCATATAGTCAAAGCTATGGTTTTCCCAGTAGTCATCTATGGGTGTGCTGGGCCACAAAGAAGTCTGGGTGCTGAAGAATTGATGCTTTTGAACTGTGGTGCTGGAGGAGACTCTTGAGAGTCCCTTGAAATGCAAGGAGATCAAACCAGTCAATCCTAAAGGAAATCAAGCCCAAATATTTATTGGAAGGACTGTTACTAAAGCTCCAGTCCCAATACTTGGGTCACTTGATGCAAAAGAGCTGACTCATTGGAAAAGACCCTGGGATGCTGGGAAAGATTGAAGGCAAAAGGAGAACAGGGTGGCAGAGGATGAGATGGTTAGATGGCATCACTGACTCAATGGACATGAATAAGAGCTAACTCTGGGAGATACTGGAGGACAGAGGAGCCTGGTGTGCTACAGAGTCAGACATGACTTAGTGACAGAACAACAACAGATGAGATTGGAGGCCATAAGTAGGAAGACCATTTTGCAGGAGATTAGTATGGCAGTGGCATCTGGTTCTTTCGAGGCAGCTACAGAGAAGGTTCTGAGAACTAGGACCTAATGTCCTACATATGCAGTGGTGATAACAGCAGTGTTTAACAGAGCCATTCAGAGCTCTGCTTAGAAGTCTCTCTCAGTTGCTCTGCTCCTAGCTGGGTCATACCCCGGCCCAGTTTTCTAATTTTTCTCGAGATTCTTTATGTTTCATAAACTCTCTGCCACTTAAATTAGCTAGAGTGAATTTCCCAGTTTGCAACTAAGAAATCTGAGTAATATAACACAATCTCAATACTTTTCTGTTAAATGAATATGAATGAATGAATGAGTGGCTTAATTAGTTTTACCTAGGAAAACTGTCAGGGTCATTAGTAGTAGATGTGGGAAAACTAAGTGTCAGTGTAAGTGGAAGGAAAGTAAGGAATATGGTGGACTACAGTCTGACAGGCAAGGTGGTAGCATGGGGCGCTGAGTAGAGCTCTGGATCCTAAGAACCAGGGGACAAATACCTGAAACAGGCAAGGGTGACCCAAACACCAAACACAAGACCAAACAGGTGCTGGTCTGACAGATATGCAGAGAGGGTAGCGTACTGTTTATGAAGCATCAGTTCATAATGATTCATCATTACTGTTTATGAATCATCAATTAAATACCTAAGAGTTTTCTAAGTACTTAGAGAACATAAAAAAGAAACAGTTATGTAACAAATTCAATAAATACTTTTAAAATGGTCCACATTAAGGCAAATCTTATTAAAAAAAATGAAACCTTTAAAAAAATAAAGAGCTCAGATGTCCATGGAAGATTATCCCCCGAGAAAACCGACAGAGTTACAACTAGCACGGCACCGTGAGCTTTCTCTCCTGAATGCAGCAAATCCAGTGGAAGCCAAGTGGAAAGAGACACTGAAAAAGTCCCACTCATGTTGGCTAACTGGCAGGGGTGACCCAGATTCTGATTTCTGTGCAAGTGCAGAGCAAACACTCTCTGTTTTCAGTGGTTTCGCACTTGATGTTTGGCCTGACAGAGACCCGGGGTCACCCGAGGAGTGCTTGGTGAAGCTTCTGGTTGGAACAAGTATGCATGGCTCCTTCCTTTTTCTCCTAGGGCTCGATTTCTAGGGCCAAGATGTACCCTGTTATTGTGGCTTAAAATGTTTTCAAGGAGACTTTTTGGAAAAAGTACTACATACACAAGGAAAACTCCAAAACCAACAGTACTCGGGCACGCAGAAATTTACTTACTTCTGAGCATAATGAGGTACATTCAACTCAGAACGGCTGTGCCCTGCGAGCAGGTGTAAGGTCTTTCAGTATTGTCCAGGGAGCAGTTACAATCACATGGATTTTCTATACCAAGTGTGGGTTAATTCATGTAAGAATGGTTACCAAACTGTCTTTTCCTAGTCTATCTCCATCTTATATATTGAAACTGAGACAGAAAAGATGTCATTCGTCACCAACCTCTACATGAGTTTCACGCTTTTCTCTTCCTGCCCTTCGAGCACTTGTTTATACGCCTGGCTCTTTCACTGAATGACATGGTAGCACAGACTATTTCTCAATCATAAGTCGATCCCCATTGCCTAATGTAACTTGTAGCACCCAGTGGACACTCAATCACCATTTTCTGAATGAATGGATGAAGCTGATTAAACTAAATTGTGTTATACTTCCAGTCTCATAGCCTCATAATTAAGTCCTTCATAAGGAAACTTTCTTTATAAAAGTCCTTGAATTCTGTTATTTCATCAACAGTATCTGCTCATTCTTTTTATTATTCTCATTCCCAGGTATTCCTTGGTAGCCTCTCACTTGTCTGTGTAAAATTCCAATATTTGTCTACTGTC